>NC_086329.1:43058412-43390079 GCF_036172605.1 Pelobates fuscus | reverse complement strand
ATAATGGACAAGCATAAAGATCTAAGTGACTTTGACAAGGTCCAAATAACTGATGGCTAGATGGTTGGTTCAGAGCATCTCCAAAACAGAAAGTCTTGTGGTGTTTCCAGTATGCAGTGGTTAGTACCTACCAAAAGTGGTGCAAGAAAGGACAACCAGTGAACCTGCCTCATAGTCATGGGTGCCCAAGGCTCATTGATTCACGTGGGGAGCGAAGGCTAGCCCTTCTGGTCCGATGACACAAAAGAGCTACTGTAGCTTAAATTGCTGAAAAACCTAATGCTGACCATGATAGAAAGCTGTCAGAACACACAATGCATCACAGTTTTCTGTGTATGGGACTTGTGTAGTTGGAGACCGGTCAGAGTGCCCATGATGACCCCTGTTCACCGCTGAAAGCATCTTCAATGGGGACATGAGCATTAGAACTGGACCATGGAGCAATGGAAGGATGTTGCCTGGTCTGATGGATCACATTTTCTTTTTGATCCGGTGGATGGTCAGGTGCATTGGCGTTGTTTACCTGGGGAAGAGATGGCAGCAGGATGCAATATGGGAAGAAGGCACCCCAGCAGAGACAGTTTTATGCTCTTGGAAATGTTCTGCTGGGAAATCTTGTGTCCTAGCATTCATGTGGATGTTACTTTGACACAAACCACTTACCTAGAGATTGTTGTCGACCACATACACCTCTTCATGGCAATGGTATTCCTTGATGGCAGTGGCCTCTTTCAGCAAGATAATGCATCTTGCCACACTGCAAAAATTGTTCGGGCATAGTTTGAGGAACATGACAAAGAGTTCAAGATGCCATGGCCTCAAAATTCCTCAGATCTCAATCCAATTTGAGCTTCTGTGGGATGTGCTGGAACAACACATTCGATTCATGGAGGCCCCATCTCGCAACTTTCAGGACTTAAAGGATCTTCTGCTAATGTCTCGGTGCCAGATACCACAGGACACATTCGGAGGTCTTGTGAAATCTACATCTCGAAGCATCAGAGCAGGTTTGGCAAAACGAGGGGGACCTACTCAATATTAGTCAGGTGATTTTAATGTCGCTGATCAGTGTATGCCCTCTATATATGCTGTGAGGAGTCAGTGGTTTCCCTTTGAACAGTTCCAGACTTTGTAGACATCTGCAGTGTGTTCAGTTTTCACAATCATTTTCCATAGAATGTTTATCACCCTTACACACTTTTCCATTCCTCAATTTATATCACTCTTTACAGACACTATATTCATTATATATCCATATCCTGAATATTCTCATTGCTACTGTATCACCTCTTCAGATCATTCCTTTCTTATCTCATTCCCCACACAGACCAGCATGGACTGCCCATTTTACTTCCATGTAAAGCATGAGTCTGGAATTTCGTTTTACCTAGCCATGCCTAAGCCTGATAGTAGGTGATCGTATGTAAAACCTGTGCTATTTAAGAGTATTGGTTCCCCACCAAATAATTGTTTTTCACATTGTAAAGAGACTCTAAAGAACTCCTGTCCTCGACCAGTACATGAACCATGCTAATAGAGAAAAAGCCTATGGCTAATTGCCATTGATGTCCAGTCAGTCTATACCTATATTTAACAGCTATTTATCTACAGTTATTCTGCCAGTAAGTCTTCAAACACAAGGAACCTATAGCTTACTACTGTTTATCTCCACTTCTTCTGCCAGTAGCAGACAGTTACTTGTCCAGTCTCAATCTTTTGAGTGCATAGTAAAAACCTTAGCACATGAATTTGCAATGATTTTTATAAGAACTTGTTCCTGGCTATGGTGTATAGCTAATCGGATTCTGTGTGCACATAGCTGAACAGAAAGGCTGTCAATAAAGCACTTTCATGTAGTAATCAAGCTATTTTCCTCAAAATAAGGGCAACTTTAGGAAAAATTGAAGAGTAGAAAATAGATTTGTTTAAAGTGTTTTGAACAGTTTGCTCTCAGACAGCCTCTTGCCTCTTTATTTGTATTCATAAGTGGTTCTGTCCCTGCTTTTGGACTTGAGTTGAAATTCCTTCAATGCAGATAAGAACATGTTTCTATGGAAACCCATAAAAAAAGATAGAAGTTAGTTTGGCTTGGGTTGGACGTGCACCATAAAACTACCAGTCAATGTCTTTCAAGGACTGGTTTACAAGTGTTGGATTTAATGGTGAATATGGAATAATTACTAATAATTATAATTGTAGTAAAACTGTATAACAAGAAAGAAAACATTCTGATTTTCATCGGCTTGCATGGGTTAAGCGAAGAAGCCCTATTGAGTATTTTTAGAGAAATAAGCTGATAATAATTTGAACAAAGGGTAATGGGGTTGCTTCAACACTCTTGTGGGGGTCACTCACACCCACCTCAAATTATAGAAACCAAAGAAACAGGAAAAAAGCCAAAGGTAGTTCACCTATATGAGTGGATCATGCAGTGATATAGTTGGACACCTACCCTGTAAAAAGGGGTCGTCTAGTCCTGGTATTGTAATGATATCACTTTAAATTCTGCATATTTCTCTAGAATTTGCTGTGTCTCTCTAAAAACTGTGTGGCTGCTCCAAATATAAATAACCATGTTTTCCAATCGTATGCAATGTGGTAAGAATATAGATTTGATGTTTGATGAACAAACTATCCCCATGGAAAATATAGGTGATAATATTGACACACAAAATTGTCAACACAAACTAGAAAAAGCATTAAGGAGAGAAATGAAAATAAAATGGGAGGTGGCCGAGGGACGGAGCCTGGCAGCCATGCCGAGCAGTCGCATGCAACATGGGCTCCGAGGCAAAATCCAAAAATCGAACAAATTAAGCAAGATAAAGCCCTCTAATCTACTCTCACAACAGCCCCAGCCTAAGGGGCTCAACAAAACGATGTTCCAAGCCACAAATTTCAACTGCCAGCAGCAGTCTCTTACCGGAGATCGATCCGAGGCCTACGGGAAGCAAAAGCAGGCGACGCGAGGGAGGCGGCCGATCCCTCTGCAGCAGCAGCATCCCTGGACGACGGTCTCCCCGGAGGACTCTACCTCCCACCCCCCCATGCCGGCGGGGGTTATCCCGGCAAACACAACCGACGACCCAGCACCAGAGAATCACACTGAGACACCCACGGTGGACGCCACGTGCGGGACCCGACCCAAAATGGCGACTACCGCACGGCCAGCAAAGTCGGCAAACGGACAGCATGAACCTATCCTGTGCTCTGTGGACCGCATGCTGCAGACCCTGAACGAACACTTCCACCAGCTATGGGTTAAACTAGAGACCCACATAGTTAATAGGGCGCCTACTCCTCGAGTTGAAGGTCGAGGTGGCAAGAACCGAAGGGCGAGGAGTACTCTCTCGGGCCTAAAGCACTTAGACAAGCCTGCATTACACACTGCTGGCCCACCTAGGCCGAGGGCCACCAAGGGTAAGACCCGGAGGCATCACCTACATGGACGGAGGGACGGCCGCCACAGAAGGCGGCAAACCATCAGCTCCCCCCGTGACTCCCAACATGGGAAGGACCCTGCCCACAGAAGCGCATGGGTCCGTGGAGTAAGGCTGTTGGCCTTCATCCCGGCCCGGGGCTGGAGAGAGAACACGCCTCGCTCCCATCAATCAGCCACCTATGCACCCACTTCTGCAGCAAGAGCAACTAGTAAAGCTAAGGATACAAGAAAAATACATAAAAGGGGGGTGCTATATAGACATAAAATACTTATATCTGTACATCGAAGGTCTCTCAGCAGATAACCAAATCAATCTAGAAAAACAAACAGAATGCACATAGCACAATACTGTACGAGGAAAATAGAATGGATAATGATGGTATTGGGTCACTCACGATAAACAGAACCTATTATAGCAGGCTCTGACTGTATGGGCTCTTCAGAATCTCTGTATGCTGTATATTCCAACAGGATCAGCTCCAGAATCAGCTCCAGCCTCCTCTTAGTATTCTTCCAGTCACACCAGAAAAACCAAATGGTAAGGTGTAAAAGAATTTATTAAGAATACTTATAAAACAAATGTATAAAAAAAGTAATGAAGCACTACGCGTT
The DNA here is from genome assembly GCF_036172605.1 of Pelobates fuscus. Classification (NCBI taxonomy): domain Eukaryota; kingdom Metazoa; phylum Chordata; class Amphibia; order Anura; family Pelobatidae; genus Pelobates; species Pelobates fuscus. Next base: position 43,386,025 of record NC_086329.1, on the reverse strand, counting down.
TCGACTTTCCGTCTTCTTCAAAGGTGCATAACATACAAGTCCATCTAATCTCTTTAAATACATCCGGAGCTATCAATTTTCGCGGGTAAACGTTCACATTACTTCCGTGTTGTGATGTCACTTCCGGATCCGTCGGCTTGATTTGCGTCAAATGACGTCATCACGGTTCCACCCGTCTAGTGTCCTTCAACCCGGATGTTAATGCATTCGGACACCATCTTTATGCCTGGCATTATACTCATAAACTATACTTTAATGAGGGAAAATAGATCAGGTAGAACTACAACATTCATTTTGTAGAAATCCGCTTATAGAGCTGATAATATATATTATTTTCTACAATATTAGGAGAAATATTAGGAGAAAAAAGAAAATTTGAAAATTTTCAAAGTTCCTATTAAAACCAAAATCTGGCTTATCGATAAAGAAAGAAGGGGGGAGGTTTAAAGAATGTAACCCCCTCTCAAGGAAAACAAAATTTAATTGGGAGAAAAAACATTTCTTAATGGAAAAAATATCCATAAGCATGAGTAAAAAATATATGTAAAAATATATATAATAAAAAATATAATATAAAATATATAATCAGGGCCAGATCTTCTAAATAAGGGCTGCCATCTCAAAGTCCACATTGAGCCCGCCCGGAGTCGTTCCAAGCTGCAATATTGATTAATTTGAAGCTTATACAGATATAAATCGCTTTATGCGAAAATTGTGCATCAAGAAATTCTTTGATAGAAAACCACAGGTAGAAAATTTGACTAGTGGAGAAACAGGGAATATTGTACATACAGAATTAAAAGCCCCTTCCACCTTTTACCCTATCCATCTAAAATCCAATGCCATGAAGGTCTTTGAAAAAGCATGTACCAAAGACATAAGAAAGATAAAAGCGAACAAAAAGAATAATCTCACAAAATCAGAATTAGTGGCACTACAGGATTTAAGAAAAGATTCTGAGATTGTAATTAAACCTGCGGATAAGGGGGGGGGGGGGGTAGTTATGGACAGGGCCAAATATATTATGGAAATCAATCGGCAATTGGAGGATAAAGATACCTATGTCAAATTAAACAAAAATCCCCAACAAGATATCCAAAAATTTTTTGTAGAATATCTGGACAAAGGTCTTCTAAAAGAGATTTTAACTAAAAAAGAGTATGATTATCTAAATATGAAGTCTCCAAAAATTCCAGTAATTTACATATTACCAAAACTTCATAAGGATGTGAGTAACCCCCCGGGGAGACCCATTGTCTCCGGAGTGGGCTCACTCCTTTCAAATCTGTCCAAATACATAGATACCCTTCTCCAACCTCTAGTGAAGGAGAACCCCTCATACCTAAAGGATTCTATGAGCCTATTACAAATATTAAAGAATTTTAGATGGCAAAGTGACTTCGCATTTATTACGTGCGATGTCACTAGCTTATATACTTGTATAGAGCACGATATTGGATGTCGAGCCAATCATTCCTTTCTGGAAGCATCAGGGTTGTACCCCAAGGAGCAAATAGATTTTGTGATGGAGGGGATTTCTTTAATCCTTCGAAATAATTTCTTTTGGTTCGAGGGGGAGTACTATCTGCAACGTCGGGGGACCGCTATGGGGACCAGATTCGCACCCAGTTATGCTAATTTATTTATGGCTTTTTGGGAAAATTCTTTTGTCTATTCCCAGCATGACTGGAGTGCGAATCTGGTCCTCTATAGAAGGTATATAGACGACATTTTTATTATTTGGAGGGGAGATCATTCCACCTTTTTGGAATTTTTCAATTTTTTGAATTCTAATGAGTGGAATGTCAAGCTCACTCAGGAATACAGCCAGCATAAAATCCATTTCTTGGATCTAGAAATCTCGGCTACAGGGAATAGTATTGATACATGCACTTTTTTTAAGCCGGTTGATGTAAATGGATATATCCACAAAGAAAGTTGTCATTTCCGTCCATGGTTGGAGAACATACCGAAGGGTCAATTCCTACGCATGAGACGGAATTGTACAAAAATAGAAACTTTCGATTCCCAAACCCGAATTTTAAAAGAGCAATTTGTAAGGAAAGGATATTGTAACGAACTCTTGGATCAGGAGATAAAATCAGTTAGAAATATGGAAAGGAACACTCTATTAGAGTATAAATAAAAAACTACATTAGAGGAAAAACAGGATAAAATACCTATCATCTGTAACTATAGTCAAGACCATAGAGAGCTTAAAAAAATCTTTAACAAACATTGGTATATCCTCCAACAGGATGAAGAAATCCTACCATACCTTTATGACAAACCCAAACTAATTTTTAGAGGGGCGCAAAATCTAAGACAGAAATTAACCTCGAGTTATTTAGAAGCTCCTAAATTGAAAGAAAATTTTCTAACCATTAATAAATCCCTACAGAAAGGTTTCCATTATTGTGGGGATTGTATGGGCTGTAGGAACTACCAGAATAAACCGAAGAAAATAGAAGCTTTCCACTCTAAGATTGGCTCTGTTAATTTTAAAATCAATTCATTTATTACCTGTCACACTAAGAATGTGGTGTATTTGCTCACGTGTCCTTGTGGACTCCAATATGTGGGGAAAACTTCAAGAAATTTAAAAACAAGGATACGTGAGCATATCTACAATATAAGGAGAGGTTTTTTAAAGCATAGTGTTTCTACACATTTTTTAAATACTCATGGCGGAAACCCTGCAGGGCTCAATTCTTTTGGGATTCAGGCCATTAAACCCCACTGGAGGGGAGGTCATCTCGAGTCCACATTGAGCCGCTGTGAGATGAGATGGATCTTTGATCTAGGAACACTGACTCCGGGCAGGCTCAATGTGGACTTTGAGATGGCAGCCCTTATTTAGAAGATCTGGCCCTGATTATATATTTTATATTATATTTTTTATTATATATATTTTTACATATATTTTTTACTCATGCTTATGGATATTTTTTCCATTAAGAAATGTTTTTTCTCCCAATTAAATTTTGTTTTCCTTGAGAGGGGGTTACATTCTTTAAACCTCCCCCCTTCTTTCTTTATCGATAAGCCAGATTTTGGTTTTAATAGGAACTTTGAAAATTTTCAAATTTTCTTTTTTCTCCTAATATTTCTCCTAATATTGTAGAAAATAATATATATTATCAGCTCTATAAGCGGATTTCTACAAAATGAATGTTGTAGTTCTACCTGATCTATTTTCCCTCATTAAAGTATAGTTTATGAGTATAATGCCAGGCATAAAGATGGTGTCCGAATGCATTAACATCCGGGTTGAAGGACACTAGACGGGTGGAACCGTGATGACGTCATTTGACGCAAATCAAGCCGACGGATCCGGAAGTGACATCACAACACGGAAGTAATGTGAACGTTTACCCGCGAAAATTGATAGCTCCGGATGTATTTAAAGAGATTAGATGGACTTGTATGTTATGCACCTTTGAAGAAGACAGAAAGTCGAAACGCGTAGTGCTTCATTACTTTTTTTATACATTTGTTTTATAAGTATTCTTAAGAAATTCTTTTACACCTTACCATTTGGTTTTTCTGGTGTGACTGGAAGAATACTAAGAGGAGGCTGGAGCTGATTCTGGAGCTGATCCTGTTGGAATATACAGCATACAGAGATTCTGAAGAGCCCATATAGTCAGAGCCTGCTATAATAGTGAGTGACCCAATACCATCATTATCCATTCTATTTTCCTCATACAGTATTATGCTATGTGCATTCTGTTTGTTTTTCTAGATTGATTTGGTTATCTGCTGAGAGACCTTCGATGTACAGATATAAGTATTTTATGTCTATATAGCACCCCCCTTTTATGTATTTTTCTTGTATCCATTTGTATAGTGCCTTTGGGTGATTTTCTTGGCACTTGGGGGTAGTTGCTGTGTTTACACCTTTGTATCAGTATTAATAGCGCCAATCCACCCACAGATATTTTTTTGTAAAATATCATTTGTAGTAAAGCTAAGGGGCTAGAGCGAGGAAACAGCCCATACGAAATCCGCTACCGGCTCACCTTATGGATTCCCAATGGCAGCAATAGTGACTCACGCCATCCCCTCCACGCCACTGCGGCAAAGCGAGAAGCCGCAAAACTGCACACTTCACTGCATGCAGAGAGAGCCGACTCCCGATCCAGAAGCGCCCCTAAGTGGAACGCCGCAGGCAAGACTCAAGTAGCAGCAAAGGGCATCGGTTAAGAGGACTAACTCGGTGCCTCATGTGCGGGCACGCCACCATGGGGACAGTAAGCAGCCACCAGTTGGTCCAGTCAGACCCCACATTGAGGGACACTACGAGACTCTCACTTACCTGAACGTGCCTATATGCAAATGCCTATTTTATTGTTATGTCTAGCCACTCTCACTACTCACATGCTCGCACTACTAGTTACACTACAACACCGTTTTTTCATGCAACAGTGAGTTACCTAATGCACCTACATATACTCCCACAAATTTTATCGCTGTTGATAAAAGCAACGGTTAAAAGCAACCGTTATATGCCTTGTTATAGGGATAGGCTTTCTGAGGTCACACATGACAGCAACCGAAGCGAATACAGCTGGGCACAAACTAGCATGTACCTAAACGTTTAGACCTAACTAGTTACCATAACCAGATAAGCAACGGCAAGCGTAGATTGATTTTGTTTTCTCATTTGCCTTACACTTGTTTAATTAATTTAACGCTGACGATACATTTGCACTGTTCATAGCTACTCTCACAATTGTTATTTAATGCGGTTTAGTATCTCTCTGAAAAAGCTTGCTTAATATAAAATGAGGCTGCCATTCGTAGGAGATGTACTGTTGTGTTAACGTGTTCCCATCCTGTACAACTACTGTGCATCCCCTCTTCTTTATTTTGTATCCCATTCATTTCCTGCCTCAATAAAAGAAAGATTGACAAAAAAAAAAAAAAATGGGAGGTGGCCACAATGAAAAACTTACCCCCAGGGGCCTCAGATTTACGAAAAATCCCTCTTTCGATCAGGACGAGGAAGAATTTGTAGAGGAATGGGTTAATATGCTGGAAAGCTTCTCTTTCGGGCTAATTGGCCTAATTGTTAAAAGAAGAACAAGTACTCTTAAGAAAATTGATAACGAAATCAATACCTTACAGGATATACTGAATATGAATATGTCATCCAAAAGTTATTCTTCCATGTTGGAGGATATCCAAACTAATATAAGCAAATTAGAAAAAAACTTAATAGCTACTAAAAAAAGGAAATATGTCAGAAATAAAAAAGATTATGCCCGTAATCAGGGCATAATAAACCGATAAATAAATTCAATGTATATGTGGACCTCCAAAAATTTTAACCCCTTAAGGACCAAACTTCTGGAATAAAAGGGAATCATGACATGTCACACATGTCATGTGTCCTTAAGGGGTTAAAGAAAACCATGCCTCAAAAAGTTTTTTCTAAAAAATCCTGTAAATCATACTGATTCCCCCCAAAGATGAATTTGTCCACTCTAACCTTAAAGATCCATCCACCTTTTATCCCAACTCTCTCATCTCAGAAGAGATCATTACATTTGAAAAAATGGTAATGAAGGAAGTTAGGAATCTGAAAGAGCCAAAAGCATGGGAATATAACCTAAATCGTGAAGAAATAAATACCTTAAAAGATCTAAAGAAAGACGACACACTGGTAATTAAACCAGCTGATAAGGGAGGGGGTATAGTCCTAATGGGAAAATAAAAAAAAACATCAAAGAATGTCAAAGACTACTGATGGATGTAAACACATATAAAAAAACTGAAAAGGGATCCTATTAAGGATATAAAGATATCCTATCATCAACTTATAGATCAGGGGAAACTACTGGGGATTCTGAATAACAAGGAACATAAATTCCTTAGTATTCCACATCCAAGAACACCAGTATTTTATCAACTTCCTAAAATACACAAGGATAGACATCATCCTCCAGGAAGACCTATCGTGTCGCGCATAGGCTCTATATCTAGCCGTCTCTCCCAGGACATAGACCGGTGCCTTCAATCTGCAGTTCTACGGTGCCCAAGTCATCTTAAAGACACACTGAGCTGAAAAATTAACATGCTGAAAAATCAGGTATGTGAGGAAGACTTTCTCCTAGTAACAGCGGATGTAAGTTCACCCTATACCATAATTTCCCATGGACGAGGATGCCAGGCTACCAGATTCATTTTAGAGGAATTTAAAGAATTCCCCAGTGACCAGATAGATTTCATCGTCGAGGGTATAAAGTGGATCCTCACAAACAACTATTTTTGGTTTAGAGGCGATTTTTTTTTTCTCCAAATCAGTGGTACAGCGATGGGCACCAGGTTCACCCCCAGCTACACCAATCTGTTCATGTCATCTTGGGAACATCAATGTATATATACCAGGCGGGACTGGGAGGCGAATCTGGTGCTCTATTGCCGTTACATAGATTATATTTTTTTAATTTGGAGGGGTGACGAATTGTCCCTACTGACCTTTCTGTCAGAACTAAACGACAACACATGGGGCATTAAATTAGAAAGCAATTACAGCCGACAGTCTGTCAATTTTTTGGACCTTCAAATATACATAGGTGAAGGAATGATTAAGACCAAAACGTACTTCAAAAAGGTGGATGTAAATAGTTATATTGAGGAGACCAGCTACCACTTTTCACCGTGGCTCACCAATGCACCAAAAGCACAACTGATGAGGATCAGGCGTAATTGTACAGATAATGACGTTTTTAATACCCAATCCTGCAATATCCTTAATGATTTTAAACAAAAGGGCTATAATGCCCAACTATTGGATAATGCCCAACGTGAAGTTGCTTCAAAAGACAGTCACTCCTACAGTATAAGGCACCGTCTTCAGAGACAGATGAACGCAACATAGCATTTATTTGCGATTTCAGCTGCCGTAGCTACAAATTAAAAATAATTTTCCTGAAATATTGGCCAATCCTACAGAATGATGCGTTCCTAAATAGGATCCTGCCAAATAAACCAATTTTTACTGACCGAGGAGTACCCAGCTTGAAGACAAATTTGGTACGTAACCATATAAAAGATCATACAGGAATCAGAAATGCCTTTAATCACAAAAATGGCTTTTATGGATGCGGCACATGTGGTGCCTGCAGAAATAGTGGCCTAAGAAAGAGATATATAACCTCATTTCCTCCCCATGATCCTCAACTCCCAAATAAGCAACATAATAATTATAAAATTAAACAACTTATAACCTGTTACTCCAAGCAAGTTATTTACCTCATCACGTGCGAATGCAGTTTAAATTACATAGGCAGGACCACTAGATCCCTCCATATAAGGATACAAGAACACATCCGCAATATTAGGAAGGGATTTGACAAACATAGTCTTTCAGCGCATTTCAAACAAAATCATAACTGCGATCCGACACAACTTACGTTTAGTGGTATCCAAATTATAGATATCAACTGGAGGGGGGAAGACCATATAAGGAAGATGGGACAACATGAGTTGAAATAGATTTTCAATCTCAACACCGTGATTCCTAGCGGCCTTAATGGCGACTTTGAAATGTGCCATTTCTTGTAACAATTAAATACACTTTTCGAGTAGCAGATATTGGGTTTTCCATCCTCATTATCCATTTGATATTTCAATTTTATCTTTTCCGTGTGTCTGTTATATTTATTTAGAATCAATGTTAAATTTATAAACATAAAGGCAATACTGTAACTACAGGTGACTTCTAAATATAATCACTATTCAAATATAACTAAGTCTAGGTAATTAAGATATAATGTTCCTCTATTTACCTATATATATAGGATTTCCCTTGGAAGAATTTGAGCTTCCTTTAACCCCTTAAAGACCAAACTTCTGGAATAAAAGGGAATCATGACATGTCACACATGTCATGTGTCCTTAAGGGGTTAAGCAACAACATGTAGATCAAAATGATAAGTTTGTTCACATATAGGTTATTCTTTAGAATAATGACAAATATGTTATTGTTTTATTTTTTATTAGAAATATATGTACCTCATTGTGTACTGATATGTATATTCCCGATTTCTATTCCCTTCTTTTTTTCCCGTTTTTCTACACAAACGAGGATTAAAACTACCATTTAGGACAAAGGATATGTGCTTCCATCATGTATATATATTTAAATTACATTGCCTCATTAATATACATCGACGGGCAAAATGGAGATAATAGGCACGATCATATGGTGCTCTACCATTCTCCCCATCTATTGCCCACATGCAAAATGGCGATCGTATTACCGGAACTGACGCGGCAACGTGCCTGACGTCACTTCCAGTTACGGACATAACAAGAGGCACGTTGAAAACGGAACTAAATGAGCAATTATACACTCCCCCCAAATGAAGCATCAGATTGGTTAACGAGCAGTAGAATCCACCAATGGGGAATAGGACCGCCTTATTTGAATAGATAACGGAGGAGCAGTGAATACCGATTGAGAAAGCCCTCAAGTAGGGTGAAACGCATCTCGAAATTGAAGGACACATTTGAGACATTTTTTATTCATTTTTATTTGTTATTTGTATAGTATTTATTTCTATTTTAACTGCTTGTTGGCAGAATAAATTTAATTTTTATTCAAGTTCGTCTTTGGTCCTCATCAAGCTGCTCCAAGAAGGGATGGTGTCCCCTCTAATTGACACCTATACTAACAAACTCAGAGCCGGTTACCAAGGCTCTGAATAAGGTGAGCACTTATTTTAAGTCACAGCATAATTACCTTTATTCTATAAGTACTACACTATATTACTCTCCGTTGTACCATCTTTATATCTCCCCTCTCTGAGAAAAATCACCAACACTCTTAAAAGGGACAAGTACCACCAGACGGTACTAAAGCGCAAGTGATCTGAGCCTATCCCATTCCAGGCTCTGTACCACGTGATTTGGCATTTTGCTTGATTATCTTACAATGACTAATCATTATACAGATTTACACTATCACCTCCTTTCATGTGTTCTTTCTCCTTATTTACGTATATGCTGAATTTAAAGTGATATCATTACAATACCAGGACTAGACGACCCCTTTTTACAGGATAGGTGTCCAACTATGTCACTGCATGCTCCACTCATATAGGTGAACTGCCTTTGGCTTTTTTCCTGTTTCTTTGGTTAATTATATTGCATACAGCAAGGTAGTAAGTGTAAACTCATCCCTGAGGAGTGTGCCATAGATCTCCACTGCACTCAGTGCACTTGGAAAGCAGCAGCTTAAAGGGACACTGTAGTCATTATACGATTTCATCTAATTGAATTGGTTATAGTGCCTGGAGTCCCCTGGCACTGTCTCTCCATTCAGTGTTAAACCATGTTCAAGCCGTTTAATACTAAATAAGGGTCCCTGGCCATCCACAGTCCGGCCCTTTCTGGAGGTGTGGCTAACGCAGAGCTAACACACTTCCTTGTTGTCATACACATCCATACCTTCAGTTGGAGCTGTGATAGGCTAAAAGCAGTCAGCGGACACAACTTAAGGCAATTCTTTTTTTTTTTTTTTTTTTTGGCAAGGGCTGGGTGACTGCATCACTGCAATAGCTAAACTATAGAGGACAGCAGCAAAAGGTTTAACTTGATAGATTCAATACTTTTTTTTTTCTTCAACCTTTAATACCGTGTAACTGGAGGTTTAAAGTTTTGTACAGAATGTAGACATCTGATGGTCAGCCACCAGCCCCCACCCAACAAAGGCACTGTAATGGAAGAACTTAAAAACCTGCGTGTTTCCTAGTCAAGGCTGATAGGTATGAAAGGGGAGAGATCACAATCGAGTTCCTCTCTTCCTTGCACATGTAGTTGTTCAGAAACTCAGAAATAATAAGATAAGCTAATTAATCATTAGTTCGTTAATAACATGTTGGTTTCCTAACTTCCCTGTTCACATGATTCACATTTCAATCATGTACTAGAAACAGAGCTTTGTCTGAACATTGTGCTAGCAAAATTGCAAAACAGGTATCTCAATTTTATTTGCACAGACTGCTGCCCTTTCCACTCTCTTTGGAAGAGGGGGGTTGTTGTGACAATAAACCTTAAGGCCTGACTAGTAGCTTGAAATTTGGAGACCAGTATAAGCAATTATCTGAGATGGGATATCTTCAGGCACTGTGGCTATCTGAACATTTAAAGCATGTGCAGACTGAATGTGACTGCACTTTCCAAACTTGTAAACATTCATTAGTGAGAACCTTCTTTTCCTGAAGCTATAATTTTACTTTAGTTTTTTTTTTATCTTTAATTGATTTACGTGCTTACAAATATTTTCCAACTTCCATTTTATTAAAAGTACAATTTACGTTTATAAAATATTTCAGCTCCAGATACATATTGATATTTGAGCAGTATAGCCCTCGGTCTTATCGTTAAGCAAATTTTCTGATCTGTTATTGGGGTGTTATGTACAGAAAACAATTTTGGGTCCAAGTGGAGAATTTAGCGGGACCATTTAATTTGGTTTTAATGGTGATGTTGCCCCAGAAGGTTTTGCAAAATTTCTCCCCATGTTATTGGCCAGACGTTTGCGCACAAAAACAAGCAGGGTTAATTAAAATGATTTATTATTAAAATGAGAATGTGTCAGGGGTTTGGAGTGGGAGAAACCCAGTATGCAAATAGAACACCGATAGCGGGGTACAGGAAGAGAGAATCCAGAGTTGTAGTCTTGCAGAAAGTTAGGTCAGTCCAAGCAGCATGGTTTCTTGGGTGAGTAATCAGGCAAGAGATCAAACACTAGGGCAGGGTTAGTCAACCTTTTTATACCTACCGCCCACTAATGCATCCTTCTTGATGGTAAAATTTCCTTACCGCCCACCAGTGCTGCAGTAACTCGAATTTTCGAAAATATTCAATGGGCTTATCTTTATCTCGTGAATGCTTTGTAGCAAGATGTTCTCGCAATCGACTTGGCTTCATTGCTCCATTAGATAATGTCTTGTGGCACAGTAAACACATTGGAAGCTTTTTATCTCCTTTTTTTAATGCCTTTCTTTTACCTTCCTTATAGCAATGTCCAAAAGTAAGGCTGAGCTAGTTAGCCCACTTATTATTATTAGCCAACAACATTTCTCTCCTTCTCCTGCCTATAACATTTCTTTCTCCTATTTTACAAGTGCTCTGCTCCGCTACTGCCTGTCACTGCTATTGTGCTGAAGCTCCCACTCCTCCTCTTCCTCTTCCCACGTGTTACACTCGCTCGTGTTGGCACGTTTGCGCACACATGCACGCGTTCTCTTGTTCGCACGCACGCATTCTGCGTGTTCGTGCTTTCATGTGCGTTTGTGCACTCGCGCCCGCCTGCCCACTCTCTCGATGGAAGGAGAATTCAGCTTGTTGTGCCGCAAGCCCACCTGGAATCCTGAAACGCCCCCTAGTGGGCGGTAGGGACCAGGTTGACGACCCATGCACTAGGGAGTCAGAAAACGGAAATGGTTTAACAGATAATACTGAACTGGAGAACTAGGCACACAACTGAGCACTGAGGTAAGCTTCAGAGGCTATTAAATAGGGTTGGAGAGGTACCACTGAAGTATGAGGGACTGCTTGGGCGGGTGCTGTGCCACTATGCTGGGAATTGGGGACACCACTCAGACCACAAAGGAGCCGAGGAGGCCGAAGACCTTGCAAAACGCCCAAACGTCAGTCTCGATGCGGGAAAATCACGGCAAGAGGGAGCCGGCCACAATGGAGCGGTACGCAGCAAGGCAAGTCCCTGACAAATGGCTGTGAATTCTAAATGATTAATTATTCTAAAAACTTTTGTGACCATGAAAGCTGTATTGTAGCTCCACAACTCACCCTGCTTACTTTTCTGGATTTCATCAGAGAGAAAACAAAATATATAACATAATGTGTCTTTAGCCACACATCTGCTGACAGTTTGGTCTGAAAAGGGCAAATATTGAGCTCTTTAAACCCTAATTGTGTTTCTGTCTGTGATTAATAACTCAAACATTAGGTTCAGCATCAGGCTTATGCTTTCTACTCTCTCCCCTGATGGCTGGGATCAGAATCTCGTGAAGTCGTGCCAAGCTTATCTATACATACAGCATGAAAGCCTGCCAATTCTTCAATGCTTCTACGGGAGTTGCCAGGAATCATTTAGATTTTTTTTCTTTTATCTCTAGAAAGGCTTTCCAGAAATAGTGGAGATGCAGGTTGAATACATTTCAATCTATGTTCAAACATTTCTAATTATGCTCTTTTATAGAAGACCAAATGTATCCACGGGTTTCGATGACATTCTACACCTACCAGCCAACAGATGTTCTGTATGTTATCATATCTGGAACTATATTAAAGTAACCATTTACAGTGGTTATGGTGCCAGTAGTTACCAGTGTCTTTCCAGTGTAAGTAGTCAAACTGTTTAAGGACGGTTTGACATATTATCTGGGTTGTACCAGGTTACATCACCTTCTCCACTGGAACCTGGAAGCTCTTGCAAAGAGCTTCCATTAGCTCTCCTGACTTTAACCCTGCAGTGTAGGTATGGCTCTTTGGCTGAGAGTGTCAGTTGAACACTCTTAGACAATAAGCTAAGCCCTGTATTTCCAGGCTTAGCTGTTTGCCGGGATCATCAAGGCAGCAGAGGAAGAGGTGACCGAAGGACCCTATTTTTAACGTTGTTACTACTTATACTGGAAGCGTGCCATGGCACTCCGGTACCATAGTCACTACAACATCTTTGGTGCTTGGAGTGCTCCTTTAACCCCTTAAGGACACATGACATGTGTGACATGTCATGATTCCCTTTTATTCCAGAAGTTTGGTCCTTAAGGGGTTAAAGCCGATTGGTAGAGACCTTGTAAACCAAAATAAAGGGTTGGTGTGTTGCTTTGAAAACATGTCTGTATTGTAATACCAGAGCTGTCACTTTGTGAGGCTGTGTCCACATTCTGGCATAAAGCATCTTCCTTCTTTCTTTATATCTATTTATTGAAAATCATATCTGAATAAGCAATACAAATATACCAGACAGTCGTGCATGACAATACAATGGTGCAAATACAATTAGAAATAAATAAGAATCGCGTAATTGCACAAGACATGGATATAAAAATAATTAGGCAGAAGTATTTAAGTACCCACCGGCTTTAATTAAATGTCTGCAGCTCCTCCAACAAAGTACTGTGGAAGACATTCCATTTTGCAAAACTAAATCTGTCACTTAAATCTAGTGTACTTTCCCAGTGAAGATGCTTTGTGATGGTACTCACTGTATGTAATATTAGGCTGGTAGACATACATTAAGATTTTTATCCACTCAATTTTTCCATTAAAGGGATACTATAGGTATCAAAACAACTTTAGCTTAATAAAGCAGTTTTGGTGTATAGGCCATGCCCCTGCAGTCTCACTGCTCAATTCTTTGCCATTAAGGAGTTAAATCACTTTTGTTTCTGTTTATGCAGCCCTAGCCCCACCTTCCCTGGCTGTGACTAAAGCCTGCATGTCCAAGTGTTTTTTTTTTTTAATTTAATTTCATATGATGTAAACTTGCTTTAGAAGTTTTTGTCTCCTGCTCTGTAAATTAAAATTTACACACATATAGGAGGCTCTTGCAGATTCTAGAAGGCTATTGGTGGAGGAGATAAGAAATTCTAAATTAAGCTGTGCAATAAAGTTTAAACATTAGATGTCTCTTTACAGGAAATGTTTAGGAAGGCTGTGCAAGTCACAAGCCTGTGATTAGGGCTGTATTAACCAAGTGATTTAACTCCTAATTGGCCGATAATTGAGCAGTAAAACTGCGGGAGCATGATCTATACACCAAAACTGCTTCATTAAACTAACGATGTTTTAGAGCCTATAGTATCCCTTTAAGGATATACAAATAAATTAAAAATAAAACTTAAATGTGTAAATGTACATTATTTACATTTCTAGGTGGCCCTGTCTGATCTACACACAAAACTGCTGTTTAATCCTAAATTAATGTGCTAATTATGCATATTTCAGGGAAACGTTATGTTTGGGGAGAGGAGCAATTGGGCTGGGGGATGGGGGGTAACCAAAGGAGTTAAAGTGCTTGTCAATGAGATGAGGTTTGGGCCGAATTCCAGGAACAATAGGTCATCTGGCCGCTAAACTCGTATCTATATTTATTAATGAATATTTGTGTTTTTGGCCCCATTGTTGGCCCCACTCGAGCAATTTAAAATAGAACAGGAAATGAGCACACTTAACGATGGGCAAACTCGTTGGGCACTTAACGATGGGCACACTTAACGAAGGCGCATAGCTACAAATTTGTCACCCTATATATGTTCACATATATATAACTCGTGGTAATTAATTGATCACAGTTTCTATTTTTTTTTTTTTTTTTTTCAATTCTTTATTTTTGGTTTGACAGTTACATAGTAATACATATGCTTAGTTTGGCTTACGCAGAAGCCCATTGTTTCCGTCATGGTAACCGTCCATTTTTTTTTTTTTTTTTGTAATTAAATAATACAATAATGTAACAAATAACATAAACTAATTAACATGTGTCACATAGTTGCGCATTACAGGGTTGTTTGGCTCAGCATTAGTATCTAAACCATTGGTTTTACCAGTTGAGAGTTAGGTCCCCTAAATCATGTGTCAAACTGTTCCCATGGTTCCCATACTTTTCGGTAGGTAGATGGGGTGTTTCGCACCTGGGCCGTCAACCTGTCCATCAGACAGTTATCTCTAATTTTCGTCCGTACAAGCGTGATAGGTGGGGTGTCTGTTTTGTTCCAATGTTGTGCTAACGCCCTGCGGGCTGCCAGATTTAGTGAGTTTAGTCATTTCTGACTGTGTTTGTCTAACCCCTCAGTCGGTCTGGACAGGAGGCAAGCCCATGGGTCTGCAGTCAGAGGTCTCTGCAATATGCGTGAGTTTTGGTCTGTCACCTCCTTCCAGTATATCTTAACCTTGGGGCATTCCCACCACATGTGGATGTAAGTGCCTTTTTCTCCACATAGTCTCCAGCATGTGTCTGATGGGCTCAGGCCCATATGGCATTGTTTTGTCGGGGTGGTGTACCACCTGAATAGGATTTTGTACATTTGTTCCTGTAAGGTGGTGCATATTGAGATCTTGGAACTTGCGTCCCATATGTCTCGCCACTCTTCCCCCTCTAGCTTTTCTCCCAAATCCGTTTCCCATCTGTCCGTGTAGGTTAATGTACCCCATTCTCCTGATTCCTCCCCTATATGGTTATACAGTGTTGTTATCATTTTCGCGGGCATGTGTTCCCTAAGGCACATGCTCTCGAAAAAGGTTTTGCGTTTGCGTATTGCTGTTCTGACTTCTGTTGTTTGTGCAAAGTCTCTGATTTGTATGTATCTGAAGAAGTCGTGGTTTGTCAGGGGTGCTCGAGTTTTTAGCTGATCAAAGGTGATTACCTGGTTGTCTTGGTACAGGTGTGCGTATCTGTGTGTCCCTGTGTTTTTAATTCCCAGGAAAGCTTCTGTACAGAGTCCTGGTGGGAACGCTCTGTTACGTAGTATCGGTGTCATGGGGGAGGGGTTGTTCATGAGTTGGTATTTCATGGCTGTTTTGTCCCATATGTCTATGGAGTTTAGAATTGCTGGGCAGGTGGTTCTGAGGATTACCCTGTGGTTTTTAGGGGTCCATATGAGTAGTTGTGGTGGGTCTTTGCCCATGAGGGTGGTTTCAATATCTACCCATTGATGTTGTCCTTCAGGGCTGTGCCAATGCGCTATTTGCGCTATCTGTGCTGCTAGATAGTAGTGGTGTAAGTGAGGTAGTCCCAGGCCCCCCCTCCACTTTGGATTGTATAGTACCGCTCTGGCTATCCGGGGTCTCTTTCCCTGCCATATAAATTCGTCTATTGCTTTTTGGATGTCGGCTATATCTTTTTTAGTGACTTTAACGGGTAATGCTTGAAATAGGAAAAGGAGTCTGGGCAGGACATTCATCTTTATGGAGTGCAATCTCCCTATCCAAGAGATTGGTTTGTCCGACCAGTTCTCCAGATCTTTCTTCAGTTTGTGTATTAGTGTTGTGTAGTTTTGCCTGTACAGCATAGAGTAGTTGTTTGTTAACTGTATCCCTAGGTACGTGAATTGTTCTTTAGCTAGTTTAATTTTGTATGTGTTGGTTAGATGAGTGTTGTCTTCATCAGTGACATGGAAGGAGAGAGCCACCGATTTGGTGAGGTTTACCTTGTATCCCGACACCTCGCCGTACTCCAGTAGGAGCGTATGCAGGTGTGCCAGTGACTGTTTTGGTTCGGACAGCGTGAGCAGAACATCGTCTGCGTACGCCGCCACTTTGTATTGTTGTGTTCCTATTTGTATCCCCTTGATGTTAGGGTCATTTCTGATGGTTTGCAGCATGGGTTCTAACACCATCGCGAAGAGGAGCGGGGACAGGGGGCAGCCCTGTCTCGTTCCATTACTTACACTGAAAGGTGTTTTTTGGGCACCGGTTATAAGTGTTTGGGCTTGTATGTCTGTGTAGAGTGCTTTGATAGCTGTCATGTATTTTTCTGGGAATCCCTGCTTTTCCATGAGTCGGAACATAAAGGGCCACTGTACCCTGTCAAAGGCCTTCTCTGCGTCCAGTGACAGGGCCAGTGATGGGGATTTGGTCTGTCCCATGTGCCATAGTAAGTCTATCCCTCTACGGGTATTTTCGTATAACTTCTGCCCGGGATAAAACCCACTTGGTCTGAGTGTATTAGTTTAGGCAATAGTGAAGTTAGTCTTGTCGCTAGAATTTTTGCGAATATCTTTAAATCCGTGTTGATAAGGGAGATTGGTCTATAGTTGGCGGTCTGAGTGGTGTCTTTGTTGGGTTTTGGCAGCAGTACTATGTTTGCTGTGGCCATGTCTCGGTCTGGGGTTCCTCCGGTCATAAAATGATTGTATAGTTTGGTCAGTTGTGGGATCAGTTCTGTTTTAAATGCTTTGTAGTATTGGATATCATAGCCGTCAGGGCCTGGGGCTTTGTTGCCTTTGAGTATTGAGATCGCTGCTGCGATTTCCTCTGGCGCGATCGGTTCGTTTAAGAGGTCGGCTTCTCCCTCTGTTACTGTGGGCAGATCCGAGTGGTTAAGGAAGGTCTCTATGTTTTTTAAGTGTTGGTGGAGTTCGCTGTCGCTGTGGGGGGAGTGGTTGTATAAGTGACTGAAGTAGTTAGTGAACTCTTTATTGATATCTTCAGGTGTGCTAGCTATAGTGTTTGTATGTGTTTTTATGGTCGTGATTGGTCGAAATCCGGGCCTGGGTTTCAGGGTCCTGGCCAATAATGTGTCCATTTTGCCCGCTTTTTCATAGAAAAAGCGTTTAGACCATGTAAGGGCTTTGGAGATCTCGCCTATGGACAATTCTTTCAGGGCATGTCTAAGGTCTTGTAGTGATTGGAAGTTATCTGCGGTGGGGTCCTGTTTATGTCTAGTTTCCGCTTTCCGTAATTTAGTCTGCAGCTCGAAGAGTTGCTTCGTTTTGGTTTTCTTTTTGTGGGTTGCAATTTTGATGAAGTGTCCTCGCAAGACAGCTTTGTGTGCTGCCCATAGTGGTGTTGGGCCTATATCCTCCCCCTCATTAGTGGTGAAGTAGTCTGTTATGGCTTTTTTGGTGTCATTGAGTATGGCTTCGTCTTGTAGAAGTGATGTGTTTAATTTCCATGTCCAGCTACTGTGGTGCTGTATTTTAGTCAGGGTCGCTGTTACTGCTCCGTGGTCTGACCATGTGATGTTATGTATTTCTGTTTGGCTCAATTTGGACATGCCAGCCCCGTTTAAGTATATGTTGTCTATCCTTGAATATGTGTTGTGTGGTGCTGAGTAATATGTGTAGTCTTTTGTGTGTGGATGTTGTATGCGCCAGGCGTCTAATAGCCCTGTGTGTGTAAGAAAAGCGTTGAGCAATTTGTCTTGTCTCCCCCCCCCCTGCGCGCTAGTCATTCCAGGTTTGCTACTCCTGTCTATTGCCGGGCAGGGGACCGCGTTGAAGTCCCCCCCCCATCACTAAGATGCCACCTGTGAGGTGTGTTAATAGCGTTTTCAGTGAATCCCAGTATCCTATCTCAGGAGTGTTGGGGGCGTATATATTTACTATATGTATCCTCGTGGAGTGTATGGTGCCGGTGAGAGCTAAATATCTGCCTTCTGGATCTATATGTGCTTTGGTCAGGTTAAACGGGCATCGTTTGTGTATCAGGATGGCCACTCCTGCTTTTTTCCTCAGAGCCCTCGCTTCGTGGACTGTGGTATAGATATGGTTTTTCAAGTGTACGCGTGCCGACCTGGGTAAGTGGGTTTCTTGTATTAGAGCGATATCCGCTTGTTTAGCCTTAATGTCTCTGTGGAGGGTCCTGCGTTTGTTGGGTGTGTTTAGGCCCTTGGCATTAATTGTCAGTATGTTCAGAGTCATGGTGTCAGTCGTCTGATATGCTGACCGCATGGGTATAGTCCCCAGTGAACTAGTGATGGGTGGGGTGGGTGTTGTAAAAGGTCAGTCTCTTCCGTTTGTTTCGTAACAACCTGTGACTTTGTGACATCATTCAAAACAAATAAAACGTTAACATAATAATTGAGTACATAACAATAAACAGATTTGCATATATACATTTGTACATTTTCTCTGGTCTTACAAGTCGCCAGAGTAACTGGTGAGCGCGCACCTATCTCTCGGGTGTTTCTGTTAATACCCGGGAAGGTGCGGATGCTCCTCGCATCTTTCGAGCCTTGGTGTCATGAGCCCCGTGTTCGGTTGTTTGTCCCCCCCTCTGGTAGTTTCTCCCTGTGGCCCTCTCCCCCCCCCGTTCGCTCCTAACATCATCCTTCTATTGTGTGGTGTGTGTGTTTTGCCTCCTGTCGTGCAGTCCCGCTAGCAACCGGGTAGTAGTAGTTGTGGCGACAAGACCTTCCTTTCTCTCTATTTGCTCTTCCCTGGGGAGTGCCGTGTAACCTTTGCTCGTAGTGAGTGAGCGCGTGTCCCACATGCCAAATGGCCTATAGTGCCCTCCACTTTGTAGGTCGGAGTAGGGAGTGGCTCTCTGGTGTCTGTGTGTCCCCTACTCATTACTCATTACATTTACATTTGCACATACATTTTCATCCCCTTTTTTTTTTTTTTTTTTTTTTTAAAACAAATTGTACATACTTTTTTTTTTTTTTTTTTTCTCTCTTTGGGGTGGTAGGTCATGGGGTGATGGGCTTTGGGAGTAGGATCCCCCCCCCCCCCCCCTTAATCTTTAAGTCCTTCCCTTCTGGGAAAAATAAGCGGTACTTAGCTGCGATACATTGCTGCGGCCTGTACCAGGTTGGTCTCAGTGTCCCCAGTTGTAAAGTTGTCGTGTCCTTTATGCCTGCTTGTGACTTAGGCGTCGGTCCAATCACTTTGAAGCGTTGAGAGTTCTGGCATCTGGTTCGTTTGCAGGTTGAGGGTCGGTGGGGGTTCTATGCGTAGGCTGCGAAGAAAGCGCTGTGGGTCGTACCCTGGTAAGAGGGTGTGAGTGGCTCCCTCTTTGAATGCCACCAGCTTGAAGGGATGGCCCCACGTGTATTTTATTGTGTGTTGTTGTAGTAGCGCCGTCAGTGGTTTCCATGCTTTTCTTCTCTGTAATGTCGTCGGTGATAAGTCCTGGTATGCAGTGATGGTTGCACCCTGGTATTGCAGGGTGTTTTGGCGTGTGTATTGCATGACCGCTTCTTTTGAGGAGTAATAGTGGAACTTGATGATAATGTCCCTTGGCGGCATCCCCTCTGCTCTTCGGGCGCACAGTGCCCTGTGCGCCCTGTCAATCGCCCATTTATCTTTGGGGATGTCAGGTAGTAATTGGTGGAAGAATAGCTCCATCTTTGGTATTAGGGGGCCTTCGTTTTGCTCCTCCGGTACACCTCTCAGCCTAACGTTATTCCGGCGGGAACGATTTGCCAGATCTTCTATTTCCAACTCCAGGTCGGTAATTCTTTTTTCAGCGGCTTGTGAGTGGGCCACTATTTGATTGTGGGCTTGTGCAGCAGCGTCAGCTCTGGCCTCCAGTGTTGCGGTTCTGGTGCCCAGAGCGTGTATCTCTGCCGTCAGCGCTTGTGTGCTCTTGGAGATCTCCCCTGCCAGGTAGTGTCTGACTTCTGTCAGTTTGTTCAGGACGCTGGCTATGTCTGGCTGAATGGGGTTGGGTGAGTCCGGGCCCGGTGTGGCTGCCGGTGAGTGATGCGGGCTGATCCGGCGGCCATCTTGTGCGGCCTGTGAGCCTCGTGGAGAGGTAAGCATATCGGCTACTGAGACCGCGGCTTCTTTCTGCTCACCTTTTTTTCTTCGCTGCGATTTAGCTCCGGACTGCGCCCCTGACATGTTAGGGGTGATTTAGCTGGTTTTGGGGGCTCGATGCTTCTGATAGTGGGTAGATTGTGCTCGGATGCTGCGGAGCTCACAGACTACACGTCCATCTTAGTCTGCGGTCCGGCCACGCCCCCACAGTTTCTATTTTTAATTCAGAAATATTTAACAAAAGTATAATCCAAAAATTGTGATTTTAGTTCAAAAATCCTTTTTATTTTGGCATCCGGGATAACATTTTGATGAAGTCGGAGATTTGACATTTGTATTATTGTAGATTCAGTATAAATATTTATCAGTCTATCAAGGTCTACTTTACATTCGTTTTGCACAAGAGCCGTGACTGCATCCCCCCGTATATGTTAAAAAAAACAGCACACATTTTTTTTGTTCTGTCTTCCAGTATCCCCTCACCCCGTCTTAGCCAGCCTTGCTCCCTCTCATAAGTATTGTGATTTCACCCAGGCAACCAACTCTCAATCTGTTATGCTTTCTGTGTATGCATAAGCCTTTCCTGTACTTAGATCTGACAATCATTTTTATTTCCTTGTTTTTTGTTTATTCCCTTTGTTAATTAATTTATTAATTTTGTGTTTCAGATAGGCCCTGGGTATGGAATATTCCCTACGTGAATGCTCCTGACACACACGGAAATATCTGGTGTCCATCATAAACATCTCTGAAAGTTCAAAGAATATTTTTGTATTCCAAACACAGGTTTTTGGAGGTGTTTTTCTTTCTTCTTTTTTTTTTTTAACAGTGTTCCAGGGAGAGTCCCAATTACATTACTTTTATTTTTTTTTGTACTGCATTCAAAAGAATTATGGATTTAAAAAATATATTTTTCATGTTTTTTTGTGAAAATTGTAATAAAATGCATAACTATTTTCATTTTTATTTCTGTGGGTTTTCTTAACTTAGGTGACTTGCTGTAAGAGAGCTCCGTAGCAAAGGGGAGTGAGTTTTCATTGACACACAGATTATCTTTATATTATGTTATGTTGTGTTCATCTAGTTAAAGAGACACTGTAGGCACCCAGAACACTTCAGTCCATCACCCTTAACCTTGCAATAAACAACAATAATTACCTGCTAGGGTTAAGTCCTCCTCTAGTGACTTCCGGGTGCTTAGACAACTTTTGGTCACCTAAACTACGCTGGAGAACTTCCAAAGTCGCTGGAATCCCATAGGAAAGCATTATATAATGCTTTTATTATGGGGAAATCCTAATGCGAGCGCGGCCATTGCCGCACATGCGTGTTAGGTCTCAGCCGGCGGCAGGGAAGGAGCGTGGGCGGAGCTGAGCCAGCACCGAAGGACATCATGATGGGCCCACATGGAGATCTATTCATTAAAGGGAAACTGTATTGCCAGGAAAACAAAGTTGTTTGCCTGGCACTAAAGCTCCCTATAGTGCTCACCTCCCCTCCTGCAGGTGTCCCTCAGCGTTGGCTCAGATCTGGCTCCGCTCCTTTCCCACCAACATCAGCCAGCAGGGGGAGAGACCTAATGCGCAGCAATGGCTGCATCGCATTAGGATTTCCCCCCAGTGATGTGCTTAGCTACTACCAAGAACCCCAGTGATGTGCTTGGTAGACAGCCACTAGAGGTGGAGTTACCCCACAAAGCTAATTATTGCAGTTTATTAAAAAAAAAACTGCAATAAAAAGCTTTGAATGGTTAACGGTGGTGGGACAGTGCACCCAATCCACTTCAATGGGCTGAAGTGGTCTGGGTGCCTACAGTGTCCCTTTAACCACTTGAGTTCATATTATGTTTTTCTAAAGATGTCACTTAGCCTACCTCACTACAATAAATGGTTTAATAGGTTTATTCAGTACAGACTGGAATAAACTGAATTGAAAACCAAATGGTATTTATT
Organism: Pelobates fuscus; assembly: GCF_036172605.1. Classification (NCBI taxonomy): domain Eukaryota; kingdom Metazoa; phylum Chordata; class Amphibia; order Anura; family Pelobatidae; genus Pelobates; species Pelobates fuscus. The sequence goes on along the minus strand of NC_086329.1, from coordinate 43,363,827 downwards.
TTTTAAATGTGACTGTGAGTTGGAGTATTTTCCCAAATCACTTGTTTTTGTCTAAATGTTGAAGTTTGGTTTTCAATTCACTACAGTTCCACATAGTATGGTTTATGTACTGACGTTTTAAGGTCAAATTTTATTTAATTTTTTGTATCCTGAGAAAGTTATGAAAATGTCTTGAAAAGCATAATAAGGTCACATAAAAGGGCCCATATCGACCCGTACTAGGTACAGAGAGGACAATATGGCCCTGTATTAGGATGATACCCTGGCAAACTCCTTGCACACTCCTGTCTATACATTGTTTGGTTTGCTGTAATATCCTGAAAGAAAAGTAACTATATATGTTGTATTTGTTGACATGTGACTCAGCCCAAATAGCCTGTATGGTTTAGATATATTGATACTCACATTTTGTTCGGAGCTCCAGATTCTAAACGGAGTGTTCCATATTAGATGCAAAAACGTGCCCCTTATGGAACCACAGAAATGAACCATGCTTTTCAAGGAACACACCACATACCATAACCACTATAGCTTGATGTAGTAGTTATGGTGCCAGGAAAACCCTGGGAATCCCCCACTGTAAGTAGTTGGTTTTTGAATGGCTTGATTTCTCTTCTGAGGTCTCCTGAGCGCTGCTCCCCATCTTCACTACGAATGCTGGAGAGCCGGATGTTCATTAGCTCATGGAACTCCCGCTAGATTTCCTGATCTGAGTACTATTAGGCAGGGCTTAGCTCATTGACTAAGTGTTAGCTGATCACTTATAGCCAGTGAACTAAACCCTGCATTGCTGGACTGAGCTAAAGAGAGCTAATGGAAGTTTAGTAACGGTTTGCAGGGCTCTCTTGGCACCATAGCCACTACAGTGAGCTGCAGTGGTTATGGAGTTTGGGATGGCCCTTTAAGTGCAATAGATCTTTCTAGAACATAAGTCTGTAATTATGTTCTCTTGTAGTTCCAGGAATAATGGTGAGAATAAAGGGAGATGCCTAGAGAAAGCAATGTTTTATTTATGAAGATGTTAGAATCATAGCGGAGATGGCCATAAGGGGGTTATTTTTTTATCAGAATGAGTTATTGTTTCCTAACCTGTAAAATTATTCAATATTACTGCAAACAGAGGATAATACCTCCCTTTCTTTCAGATGTGAAGGATAGCGTTCATTATGTAACAAGCTGCACATCTCTTCAAAGGAAACCAATACAAAAGGGAGTCGAAATAATTAAACTCGGTCTGAGCAGCCGAGAATGAATGGGTCCCCGTCACACGTCAGAGGTTTTAAATGTCTGTTTTCTGGTTTTAGGCAAAACCTATTTTTCAAATACCGAATAGCTGCTTTAAAACAAAAAAAAATCTCCCACTTGGCTATGGTCAAATCGCTGCTTTTTAACCTAAAAATTCAGAATTCTAGTCTCAGAACAACAAGAATCTCACGCGGTCAGCATCTAGTCGGTTCCCTCTTCCCCGTTCCTGTTTGCTTCATGTACCAGTGAAATCCATTTTCTAAACTTGAATTCAGTGCGATCACAATTTCACTTGGATCTTTAACCAGACATTTAAAAACATCAGCATTCCGAGTTTTTGGGGATCTGGTCTCCACCTAGGCAAATTTAGGAACTTATGTTATTTAGTAAAATACATGATCACAGATAGATTTTTATGGTGAATATGTACATAATGCAGGGAATTTTAGCAAACCACGTGCACACATTTTTCAAAAGTAGGTAAGGCAAGCTAATTCACGTACCGTAGATTATTATGAAACTTTTCGTGTGACCTTTTTAGAACTGTTTTTGCCAATTCACATTGCATTGTTGTTGTTGTGAATTTCCGAATCCCAAAGTTTACTACTCTAATAAAAAAGAAACAGTTTGTAACCAGCTGCATCCCTTTAGCACAGCAGTTTCTACGCCGTACATCATTGCCGCCCTTGTCAGGTTTCATGAAGAATTAAACCCGTGCTCAGCCACTTTTATTTTTTGTTTTCCTCATCAAAATTTCAACTTTTGACAGATTGCTGTAACAGATTGTGTTTAATTTGAAGCAGTTAGGCGGCCAACCAGTTAAAATCAAAGTAGTAGAAGTGCATTTTTCCAAAGTACATAAACCACATAAAAAAAATGGTTTTATATAATTTTTTATTAAGCAAAGTGTAAGGCAATCACAATATAAATGATAAGCTGTTAAAAACACAACGCTATCCACGTTTTCATTTACTTAATAACATTTAACAAGAAAATAGTGATATAATAAAAAAATATATAAATATATAAAGGAAAGATTGAGGGTGCAGGGGTGTAGGTGTGTGCAAGTCAGAGCAGGTAACGCCAAATACAAAATGTATTGGTGCCAAATCTCATCAAAGTGAGCGGGGATCTACAGAATTCACAGTTTGTAAATGTGTTGCTATGCTGGCACAACAAATTTTAGGAAGAGTCGAGTTTGCATTGCGGGATGTCACCTTCTCATCTGGCACAATATCAATACAATATGCTCTCAGGGTATTTGGCTAACTTTAGTGCATTTTATGTAGAGGTTTGCCTCCAATCTAATAGCAAACAATATATCAATTTGCATTTTTGCAATACATTCCTGTTTTTTAATAGAAAAATACTGAAAATAAGTTTCAACAAAGCTTTATTTGCATTGTAAATATTACCCCCAAAAAAAGCGCGCTAAAACTGTTAACAAATCTGCAAATAAGCAAAAAAATAAAATTATTTAGTGCAGACTATCTGAATGATGTAATGTGTAATGAGGAATAAGGAAAATAACTCACATGTACCAGAGCCCTATCCCCCCTGGCTCTGGGTTTGCAAGACTCCCCTTGAGAGGGAAAAATCCCACTGTGTAGATATGGTCTATTCTCTGTAGTCAGACAGTTCTGTTTAATATAGGACAGAGAGGCAGGAACCCATAATTGAATCGCATCTTCAACAGTTTATTATTAAAAAAAAATAGGGTTAAAAACTCTTACTTTGCGAATGGTGGGTCTGGCTAACAAAGCTACCCACATAAAAACTTGTGTACATAAATGAACAACGGCTGTAGCCACTCACTAACAGTCACTACCAGGTTCGTAAGTCCCGATCACGTGATCACTGCCGGGTCCGCCTCTCCAGTGACGTCTGCGTGACGTGCTGCGCCCGCATTCCTGGGCTTCTTCCGACGTCCTGGATCTCCAGCTCATTCGTTTAAGTTCCCAACTCCTCCCCTGCAGTTTTTTCATTGGTCCAGGGGCGTGGTTTGGTCGTAAGGGATTCATTCAGTTCCTCCTCTATAGGGGTGTGTGTTGGGGCTATTGTCCATCCTCTTATTACACACAGATACACGTACATGTTTCAGACGTGTACCTGTATAGTTAAAGCAGTGTATATGCAGTATAAGTCTAATTGCCCCCATGAGGCGCCCTAGGTAGCCAGTGCGCTGTCTAAGGCGGATGTCCTCAAACCCCGGGCAGGCCCTAGTATCATAGCCTCAGTGAGGCAGAGGTGCAACATTGGAGGTAAATTCTAAGCAGGGCACATGGATGTCCGGGCTCCCTAGGTGCTGCCATGCACCGGTCGCTGCCCACAAGTACCAAAAGACCGGATATGGAACTTCTTTTAACATTTCCAACTTTTTTTTTTCTTTTTTTTCTTTTCAATATTTTGTTCCCTACCCTGCCTCAACAAGTGAACTGCTGCCCAGTGCCCTCCCTCCCGTCAATCCCGCCCGTCCCTGCCACCTACAAACTGCATTTGTTGCCCCTCACAAGCAGATGTCTCATTGGTTTTTGTCAATCCTGTATTTAGGTACCACCAGTATAGAACCAACCGTTGCAATCCTTGCCCCACAATTCAGCCCCAATAGCACCCCCTATTGTCCCCCAATGAGAACAAGTGAATCATGTAATATCCCTGGTCCTGTCAGTGGTCATAGGTGTTGCTAGAACGTCAACAGGTGACACACTGCATAGTGGGGTGTGAAGAACAGGTAGTGAGGTGTAGCCCTTGTGGTACTGGGGTACGGACAGCCACCCCATCGTAGTGTAGAAAAAAACAGTGTGGCCATGTCCCCGTGGTTCCCCACATCCCCCTTCCCAAAACACAAATGCCATCATGAGGGTCCAGCCTGGTGGGGTAGTGATCAAACTGCATAAGGGCCCAGTTATAGTAACCCCTTGTATCGGGTTTAAGTCTGTGTGCTAATCAGGGCTTGAGGCAGGATCAGTCAGGGGGGAGTAAGGCTGAGTGCTCTGGCTGGTGTAAGCTAAGCTGATGGGGCAGTCCCATGGGATCCCCCTGTTACCCATTCCGTAGTATCCCCAAGAATATGCATGGTACCTTGTCTGGGAACGAGCGAGAGTCTCCGGTACCTCTGATTACTGGGCAGCACAGGGGCCAAGAGATTTGGAGTGCCATGTGGCGGGCAGACCTCGAGGGAGTGGGCATACACACTGCCCGGTATGGGCCGGCGCCTATTCATCAGGAGACCCCAAGTTTGCGGGTCGTCTGAGTGGGGGTCTCGCCGGGGAGCCGGAGCACCGGCGGCGGGCTGTTCCGGATGTGCACCTAAAGACCCAGGACCCTGTTCGGTATGTCGATTGGGTTCAACTCCAACTTCTGGAGAAAAGCAGGCACTTCTTCGGGCCAGCGGACCTGTGTCCATTCGTTGTCGTAACCTTCCCTGGAGGCAAAAGGGGAACCCCACTTGTGGAGGATGTGCTTGTCACAGAGAGCCTGGTTGATGGGTCGTAGAGCCCTGCGGGCCTCCAGTGTCATAAGCGAAAGATCATTGTAGATGGTCACATCAGAGTCCTGAAAGAACCAGGCTGGACGCGTTCTTGCCTTTCTCGTAATCTTCTCCTTAAGCTGGTAGGAGTGGAGGCAACAAATCAGGTATCGTGGTATACGCTGTTGAAGTGCTCTATGTGCCCTATCGAATTGAATTTGATATGGGCTTTCTTCTCCAAGTATCAAGCGGAAGAGCGTCGTGAGGAGGCCCTCTGTATCTTCCTCGACTTGGTGTTCCGTTACACCACGCACCCTAATGTTAGAGCACCTGCTTCTATTGTCTAGGTCAGGGGTAGGCAACCTACGGCACTAGTGCCATGCACGGCACTCAAGGTGTCTCTGCACGGCACTCAAGGCTGCTAGAGCCAAACAGGCTCTGGCCTGTTAGGAGTCCCAGTAAAACTTCAGATATCTGCTAATACGAAAAGGTGGTGAAGGACAATCCTCAATTTATGTATTGCAGCACGTAGAGGAAGTGATCTCGGATCTGTAGTAGAGAAGCCTGCAGCTGCTGTTGCAGCTCCTGTCCTTGACCTGTACCTGGCCAGCCTGGTCCCCACTGGAACCCAGGGAAGCCACCCACACTGCTAGATATACACAGAAATGCACAATAACCCTCCCCCTCATACAAATAATACGAACAGCCCACACACATACACACAATCCTCACAAACGTAACCCACTAACAATCCACATACATGTACACAACCCCACATGCAGCCTCTCATATGCAATACACTACCAAACACACAATGTGAAATATCCATCCACACACAATTTCACAAGCAGCCCACATTCATATGTATCATACACGATACTATAAACCAGTGTTCCCCAACCCCCGGGCCGCGGACCGGTACCGGTCCGTGGATCAAACGGTACCGGGCCGCCCAGGGGTGTGGGGTGTGCGAGCCTGCCGGCTAATGCAGGGCTGGCATTGCCCAAGTGCCAGCCCTGCAATGTGCCTGCGGACCGGAGGGGAGATCAGAGATCTCCCTCCCCGGTCTGCAGGCACATTGCTGACAGCCGGCAGGGGAGGGAGTGAGAGAGGACCCGGGAGCTCTTACCTGCAGCTCCTCCGGGTCCTCCTCTCGCGAGATTTGGAGCGTTGCCGCGGTAACCACGGCAACGCTCCAAATCTCGCGAGAGTGAACTCTAGCCCTGTAACTGGGCTAGAGTTCACCTCACCACCACCGGACCACCAGGGAATCCCCACCGGACCACCAGGGACTCCCCACCGGACCACCAGGGACTAAGAAATGTCCCCCCTCCTCCCAGTAAAGGTAAGAAGGGAGGGGGGACATGAATATATTAATTTTAATTAAATAAATTTTAAAAAAGCCTCCTTACCCCCCATACACACACTGCCCCATACACACACTACACACACTGCCCCATACACACACTACACACACTGCCCCATACACACACTACACACACTGCCCCACAAACACTGCCCCATGCACACACTACACACTGCCCCATACACACACTACACACATTGCCCCACAAACACTGCCCCCATGCACACACTGCCCCACAAACACTGCCCCCATGCACACACTACACACACTGCCCCACAAACACTGCCCCATACACACACTACACACATTGCCCCATACACACACTGCCCCACAAACACTGTCCCCATACACACACTGCCCCACAAACACTGCCCCATACACACACTACACACATTGCCCCATACACACACTACAAACACTGCCCCACAAACACTGCCCCATACACAGACTGCACACACTGCCCCACAAACACTGCCCCATACACAGACTGCACACACTGCCCCACAAACACTGCCCCATAAACACACTACACACATTGCCCCATACACACACTACACACACTGCCCCATGCACACACTACACACACTGCCCCACAAACACTGCCCCCATACACACACTGCCCCACAAACACTGCCCCACAAACATTGCCCCCATACACACACTGCACACACTGCCCCACAAACATTTCCCCCATACACACACTACACACACTGCCCCACAAACACTGCCCCCCACACACACACTGCAACTCTCACACACACATACACACAATTTTGAGTCTATGTCTTTATGTGACTGTGTTTGTGATTTTCTGACTATGTATGTGTCTGCGTGTTTTTTTTAATATATGTGACTGTTTGGTTTTTTTTTGTCTTATTAAATCAAAACAAGCGGGCCACGGAAAAATTATCAAACGTTTACCGGTCCGCGGCGATAAAAAGGTTGGGGAGCACTGCTATAAACTACTAATGAACATATACAATATAATAGCTCCTATACGCACAAATACAACGATGCAAAGCAATCACAGTAAAAATAACACAAGCAGAATACTGCAGCATGCACACCTTAATTTAAAAACAATAGGACCGGCACGCTACGGGACATACACCCTCCTATATCGGCACAGTGCTGCTAAAAGGTTGCCTACCCCTGGTCTAGGTCCTCGGTCTGTCTCCTGAGGGCCAGGAGTATAGTGCCCTACCGGGTGAGTGCCGTGTCAATGGCTTTGGTTTGTGGCCTCTAACGTCTGAATGCGGGTTTCTTGGGCCGCGACATTGAATCGGAGTGCCGACACTGCGGTAGCGATAGTCGTGCTGCGTTGCTGATAACACCTGGAGTTCTTCCTTTGTGACCATCGATTCCTAGAGCCTCCAGAGATCTGCGCTTATGTCCGCCAACGTCGGGCCTCATGTGTCCGAGGCCACAGAGGAGGCCGGGTAGGAGGGCGCCATTGTGGTGCCACGTGCAGCCTGTGCAGGACCCGCCGGGGACTGGATAAAGGCATCCATCGGACCGGTGCCGCTACTCGTCTGGTCGCCGCTTGGGGCATATCAGGGAGCTTAGTGCGGCCCATTTGGTGAGGTCTGTGCAGAGTCAGTACACTAATTGTTGCTATGTGGCTCGGAGCTACTCACTCAGCCATCATGGTCAAGGCTCAGACCACGCCCCCCCAAAAAATACTGAAAATAAGTGCATCATATGCTGTGTATGTATGCAAAAGCAGAACCTCACATTATGACAGCTAGGAGTCATGTATCTTACTTTTTTTTTTTTTTTTTAAATAACTATATAGTGAAGCTTTACATAGATAAATGAAGTGAAAATATAAAAGGAGGAAGGGGTTGGACACACCATGACACAGATGGGCCACCATCATTTAAAAGACCGTAGGGGCAAAGCAAGAAGCTAATTCCAAAGGAACTAGGTGTGTTCATGCTTCATGTGCTCTTTATCTTTTAAGTCCACAAGACGAAAGGGGAGGTTCAAATTGCTTTGATTAAAGGGGTATGCATAACTTATAGATGTTTTCACTTAACTCTGAACTGAACCATATTAAAGTCCAATTTAAAAAAAAAAAAAAGAATCTTAACATGTAAAGCTTGGAGGAAAGACGAAACAGAGTGGATATGATAGAAAAATGTAAATACATAAAGGGAATCATCACAGTAAAGGAGGAGAGTATATTCAAAAGAAGAAAAACTACCACAACAAAAGGACATAGTCTTATATTAGAGGGGCAAAGGTTTAAAAATAATATCAGGAAGTATTACTTTACTGAGAGGGTAGTGGATGCATGGAATAGGCTTCCAGTTGGAGTGGTAGAGGTTAACACAGTGAGGGAATTTAAGCATATGTGGGATAGGAATAAGACTATCCCACACAAGATAAGATAAGGCCAGGGACTAATGAGTATTTAAAAATTGGGCAGACTACATGGACCGAATAGTTCTTATCTGCCGTCACATTCTATATTTCAAATTGCAGATCTAAGGCTAAAATAGCAAATTAGTGATGGCTTAGATTAATGTTTCCAAATCAGCTGTTTTAGCCTGTTTTGCATTTCCGATTTTAATCCTGTTGAATTCCTAGTTTAGTGTATAATATTAACATATCTGCATTTAGCTGTCCAAGCACAAATTATCTCTTTAGCCTTGTAGATTTTACAAGGTACAATGGAGGAACATTATGGACCGCAGATAAGAAAGGAATTGGGGAATTTGGTAATATAAATCTAGGCTAACTTATATAGCAGCACTTTAATTTATTCCTTCTAACGTCATATGTTTCAATGTTATTTTTTTATATTTTTTTCTGATGAACAGCAAATAGAGTATAAAGCACCTTGATCTTGCTTTTTACATATCCCATGCATATTTATTTTACTATCCGTTTCCAAGCAATGCTTTACTCAATTTGACCTGGAATGGGCTCACATAGGCCTTCTAGGGTTTCTGATAAAATGCCTGAGATAATTTGTGTATGTTCATGCCTTGTGTCTTGGCATCAAATATATGCAATTAAATAAACAACGGTATGGAAATAAAGACAGAAGGTTTGAAGTCTCAGCTGGCCGAACTGTTTATTACAGTAAATATTCACCATCTGCCAGCTTGTTAGAAGATAAAGGATCGTGTCTCCCAGGCCTACCTCGTGGATGGACAATATTCACTTAAAACCATGTAGGACAATGTTTCTTTCAAGCAAACGAGAATGTAAAAATTGGCGACGTAACAATGAATCGCTGTGTGTGATACATATTAAAGAATAGACAATGTCTGAAAACATCAAACACTGAACATGATCCAAGGCTGTTTATGTGAAAGATTTTGTTTATCCACAGAGTTATGTGACGGATCACAAATGTTTAACAATAGTTTTATATTTTAAAGGCCTGTAAGTTCATCAAGGGTCACATTGATGGTTGTAGTATTACTAATTTACTATTGTACAAAAAGATGACTAGTAAATGTATTAAGATATAGTTATTTTACTGCAGCTTTGGTACATTTTTGCTTCTGAACTACCAAGATATTTGCCACAGGAGAAAACCTCAAGGATGGTTGCCTGATGACCATAAATGACCAGCTCATTTTCACGTATTCTACATGGATGTTATACAGGAGACATCTTAATAGAGGTGCAAGGTGTAGGACTCAGCAAAGAGGTTTTGCCTTGATGTGGCAGGTGAGCTTACACTTAAATGGCCATTGGAGTAATATTAAAAATCTCCTGTTAGTTAAATATGTATAGGGATCTGGGATAGTGCACAGGTCACTTCTTTCTTTCTTTTTTTTTTTTATTGTATGTATCGGAGCTCATGTGTACTATAGTCATTGCTGCCGCCCAGGAGTAGTGGGCTTAATTGTGTATGTTTGTATCTTGAAATAGATGTATTCACTAAATACCAAATTGTAGTAGAAGAAAATAAATCTGAATTGCACAATTTTGGCTAAAATAGCTGTGACTATAGCAGAGTTGGAAATGTATTTTTTTTTTCATTACTATCAGAAAATCATATTTAAATACACTGGCATTTTCTGTTTAGTGAAATAAAAGAGTGTATGCTTAAAGGGACACTGTAGGCACCCAGACCACTTGAGCTCAATGAAGTGGTCCGCGTGCATAGTCCCAGGTCCCTTAAACCTGCCAAGGCAATTATTTACTTTTATTAAAAAGTTATTCGATCCAGTAGCAGGTCCTCCATCCATTAGTCTTCAGTGCCCCTACCTGCCGTTAATTTTTTAGGTGAGGCGGGCAGGTACCCTCTAGAACAGGGGTAGGCAACCTTCAGCACTCCAGATGTTGTGGACTACATCCCCCCCCCAAATACTCTTACATCCATAATGCTGGCAAAGCATCATGGGAGGTGCAGTCTAAAACATCTGGAGTGCCAAAGGTTGCCTATGCCTGCTCTAGAAAAAAAAAAAATGTGGCCTGGATAAACTTGGTGCGTCTGGCAGCCTTAGACGGTCCACCACCTGCTGATTTGTGAAATGTTCTGCACAAATATCCAGTAAGCTGGAATACCTTCAATATTTTAATTAAAGAGGCTGTCCATACAATTGCCTAGTGTCTTCCTAGAACCCATAATTTAATTATAAATAAGAAGAAATTTAGATTTGCCAGAACATTTGCTATCTAAAGCAGTACCACTTACCATTGTCAATAGTATAAATATGACTCATCAACAAAAAAGATGAATTGGTTTCAACCACCGACCACATGCTGTTTATTCAAAGTAATTGGCAAAATTTAGGACAGTGTGAAAAAGTAATTAACACAATTACAGAATCCCAGCCGTCCATTTCATTGCAGCTGGCGCGTGCAGATCCGTTGCATGCAACATTTCCTTTCGTAACTGGGTTAGATGATCAGGAGCCCATGTCCTTTGTAATTCAACTTAATTCCACTGGATGGGATGGAATTATGGGATTTGTAGTCCAACAATAACTACAACGCCATGTTTGGACATCCTTCAGTTAGATCTTAGATATGTTTTGCTGGTAAATAATATCTTTTTATCTTAGCAGGGTTATTCACTGGACTTGCGCTTTCGGTTTGCCTTGAATTAAAAGGTTTCAAAATTTTGGGCAATTTGTCTGAATTTTATAACTCCAAAATGACCAAATTACAAAAATAGAAAAATAATTTCATTAAATTCTTAACCCCTTAAGAACACATGACATGTGTGACATGTCATGATTCCCTTTTATTCCAGAAGTTTGGTCCTTAATGGGGTTAATAGTATTGCCAGACCCTCCAAATTATTTTGGAATGCCTATACATTCTATATTACTGTTGATCAGGGCTTAAAAGTTCTTCCCAGCTGTATGTGGAATACACGCAATCCCAATGTGAAACTAATTACAGCGTTTTCTTTGGAATCCTGGGTGTGATTAATTAATTATTTTCTCCCCTGGGAGCACAAAGATTCCACACACCTGCAGGGCATCACTTTTACACTCTGCCTAACAAGACGCAGAATTCAAATGCGTCTTAAAAAATATGTTTATCTAGCAACCCTTCGATTCTCTGTAAATATTCACAGAAACATCTGTTACATACTATGTATATTTATAAAGTGTTTTACCAGGAAGACCATATTGAGATTTCTCTTGTTTAATTAAGTCCTTTCTCCAAGTTCCAATCCATCTTCTGTGCAGAGACAGCTTCTGAATAGTATAAATGAGGCTTCTTGTCACATTCATGTTAATTAGCAAGCCTGGATGTTCACTAAACATTTCTGTGGACAAACAATTCCATTATGCACTGCATGGTTCTCTTAAAACCATATACACCAATTTCCAGTTGCTTGATTGTGCAAGCATGTGATCGCGTGTTTTAGTTCCGCCGTCTGATTTTTACCCTTTGTCTACTAACATGTCCTTTCAATGCGTTGTATGTCATCTGCCCTCATGCGTCAAGCAAGGGATTTGCGCTACAATTTTTTATGAATGTTCCATTCAGCTTAGGTAGCATTTACTTTTTGTGAAGAATCGATCCTGCTAAGTTCTGAACTACAAATCCCACAAACCCCTCTTGATCAGAAGTTTCTGGGATATGTGGGGCTCTCTTAACCCCTTAAGGACACATGACATGTGTGATATGTCATGATTCCCTTTTATTCCAGAAGTTTGGTCCTTAAGGGGTTAAAAACTATAGGAAACTTAGGATTGGCTAACAGGGGTTTACTACTTACTGGTCCAGGCAGAGCTTAATACTGGAAGCTACAAGCCACAGGGATTTGCAGCAAACACAAGAATAGCGAGGGATATTTTAAAATGAATTTTTAGTTTAGTGCATGTTTTTTATCTATACAATGCACTAAAAATTTGAGTGTCCCTTTAACTTTCATTATCTGGTAGAATCGTGAATTTGCTGTGTGCAATATTAACAGTAAGTGTTCTGCTTTATCGAGGTTTCTCTGTTCTAGACTGCTTGCATACTGAGATTTATTTAAATATAGGTCTCTTGCCTTCCCTTCAGAACTCACCGAACCAAAATAAGTTTTCTGGTCGGTTGGCTAGATGATAATTGCAAAGACTGCAGTCACATAGAGTTGTGTTTTTTTTTTGTGTGTGTTTTTTTTATTAAGACTACAATAACCCAAATCACATAATACCCTGCAAAAAAAGCACTGCTGTGTGAAGTAGGAGGCTGCACTACGCTGCCTGTGACTGTGGTTAATGGTAAATATAATTACTCTGTCATTCTCGAAATGACTGACTCTTTTCAGTGGATTATAGCATTCAGTGTGCGCTAGGAGGTGTCACGCTGTCATACAACACAAAATGACAAAAACATATAGCATTATTCCGTATTGATTGGGATGATCCACTGTTCAGCATCTTTCCCTCCTCCAGCGATGATATGAAAAAGGTTTATTTACTAAACAGCGAATTATGAATTGAAAACAGGATTGCAAAGTTCAGACAAAAAACAACAAGCTGTCACTCTAACTCATGGGTCCTCAAACTCCGGCCCCCCAGATGTTGCTGAACTACAACTCCCATGATTCTCTGGCTATCTATGTAATTCAAAGAATCATGGGAGTTGTAGTTTTGCAACATCTGGGGGGCCGGAGTTTGAGGACCCATGCTCTAACTGAATTGGAGAATGTTTTAACATGCCTCTGTTAATGATCTTACCCCACAGCGCAGCCTATACCACCCCCCAAACCAACCCACCCACAACATTTAGTAGACCTAGGATTGGTGCTTCTTACCTTTTTTTTAAGTTGTACCTGTTCTGCCAGGACGCAATTAATGGCGCCACCATCTTGGCGTTTCCAATATGGCGGTTCCAAGAAATATCTGCCTTATCTCTCCATAGAGTTAACACAAACTGATGACACAACGCTGCCAGGAGTGACACAACGATGGTGAGAGGGGAGTATTAATTAACAGGCAGTGACAAAGTTAACAAGTTGACTAAAACTCCACCCTTCGTCAATTGTTATCAACTTGCAGGTTATACATAAGGAAATGCCGTCCTTACTAATCCTTATGCATAAGTTTAAAATAATAATTTTAACCCCTTAAGGACACATGACGTGTGTGACACGTCATGATTCCCTTTTATTCCAGAAGTTTGGTCCTTAAGGGGTTAAGGAAATAAAAAATGGGGTTCACAGTGGGGATAAAAGAAGTAGATTTAAAAAAAAAAAAAGGGACCGAGCCACTTTAACTCCGCTGCTTTGGTATAGATTACCCAATTATCTTTTCCATTCATCCCAATTCACTGTTTAGTGAATAAACTTAAAATGGGCAAAGTAAGTTGGTTTCTATAAACGTATCGAATCCAGATTCTATAAATCCCTTTGTTCTCATACGTACGCAGTTCTGAGCCCTACTTACGTGTAAAAAAAAATCTATACATCTTAGGAAGCAGGTCACACGTTATATAAATTTGTTGGATAGCTATGTGTAGTGCCTTCTGTTTTTTTCTCCTGTTAACCCCCTCAAGCAAGATTTAACCCCTTAAGGACCAAACTTCTGGAATAAAAGGGAATCATGACATGTCACACGTCATGTGTCCTTAAGGGGTTAAGGAGAATTCCATTATGTAATCACAATAAATCTGAACATCATGTTTAATAAAGAGTTTTGGTCTGTAAACAAGTGTAACACCGTCAGTTATTTACTAAACTGGGAATTGTCTTGATATTATGGTGAATTCAAGCTGGACCATGGTTGACGTGAAAAAAATCTCCTAATACAGTTAATTTGGGCTAAAATAAAAAAATATCTTTGAACTCGTGATATGTCAGCCTTCTCAGTGGCTTATTCGTTAAACACGGAACTGTTGTGAATTGAAACCCTGCAACATTAAGGCAAAAATGGCCACAGATTGATTTGTAGCTGAGATAACGCATTTTTCCAAATTGATACCACAGTCTTAAAGGGCCGTTACACCATTACTATGCTTGCATGTGTGATTCTAAATTGCTAAGATAGAAAAGTTAGATGTTCTACATGGTTGAAATCAGTGTGACGTTAGGCACATATTGTTCTTTTCCAATTTAGAATTACAAGTATTTAAAGGCACGTTACAAAATATCAAAATCAGTGTGCTGGTACTCTACATTAAATGCATTTGGAGGATAATTATACTCTTTAAATTCTAAGATGAGGTCTTGCTAGAATCATGTCACTATTATTTCTATTACAGCCCGTGGAGGGTAGGCTGACCTAGGTGACATTAGCACCGCACTTGTGATAAAAAAAAAAAAACATTCCTTTTAGCAAGATGCTGTTATTGAGGGGTATATTTCCAAGCCTTAGATAAAGGGGTTATATGTGGGCCTGTGATTACACAACTGGGGAATTAATTAACGTATTCAACTTAAAAATTAAATGTTATGATGTATTTACTATGTTAGTCTGAACAGGGAGCAACCACATTTGTCAACTTTTCCATTAAAGGACCACTCTAGGCACCCAGACCACTTCAGCTTAATGAGGTGGTCTGGGTGCCAGGTCCTTCTAGGGTTAACCCATTTTTTCATAAACATAGCAGTTTCAGAGAAACTGCTATGTTTATGAATGGGTTAAGCCTTCCCCCTATGTCCTCTAGTGGCTGTCTCATTGACAGCCGCTAGAGGCACTTGCGTGCTTCTCACTGTGATTTTCACAGTGAGAGCACGCCAGCGTCCATAGGAAAGCATTGTGAATGCTTTCCTATGTGACCGGCTGAATGCGCGCGCAGCTCTTGCCGCACGTGCGCATTCAGCCGACGGGGAGGAGAGCAGGAGGAGATCTCTCCGCCCAGCGCTGGAAAAAGGTAAGTTTTTACCCCTAAACCCCTTTCCAGAGCCGGGCGGGAGGGGGTCCCTGAGGGTGGGGGCACCCTCAGGGCACTCTAGTGCCAGGAAAACGAGTATGCTTTCCTGGCACTAGAGTGGTCCTTTAAAGATCTCTAGTCTTGTAGAAAATGTAGTTGGTTGAACAGTTGATCCCACTTTATTCTAATCGTTATTATTTTATTATTTATATAGCGCCAGCAAACTCTGTAGCGCTGTACAATGCAGGGTGGAAGCTTATCCACCACAGCAGGATACATATTGGTAGGATAATAGTCCGTGACTATGTGATTAAAGGACCACTCTAGTGCCAGGAAAGCATACTCGTTTTCCTGGCACTAGAGTGCCCTGAGGGTGCCCCCACCCTCAGGGACCCCCTCCCGCCCGGCTCTGGAAAGGGGAAAGGGGTAAAAACTTACCTTTTTCCAGCGCTGGGCGGAGAGATCTCCTCCTGCTCTCCTCCTCCGATCCTCCTCTTCTCCTCCCCGTCGGCTGAATGCGCACGCGCGGCAAGAGCTGCGCGCGCATTCAGCCGGTCACATAGGAAAGCATTCACAATGCTTTCCTATGGACGCTGGCGTGCTCTCACTGTGAAAATCACAGTGAGAAGCACGCAAGCGCCTCTAGCGGCTGTCAATGAGACAGCCACTAGAGGACATAGGGGGAAGGCTTAACCCATTCATAAACATAGCAGTTTCTCTGAAACTGCTATGTTTATGAAAAAATGGGTTAACCCTAGAAGGACCTGGCACCCAGACCACTTCATTAGGCTGAAGTGGTCTGGGTGCCTAGAGTGGTCCTTTAAGTTTCTGTGTAGTAGGTAAAGGACTGGGGAGACTTTTGACATTTTTCTTTGTTACCAGTTTGCGTTCCACCGCGGCGTTCACAGGGAAACCTACCTGGCGGTTCTCAAGCACACATGTTTAGTAACGTGCATATATTGTTATACTGATTACGAATGCAAATTAATCACTGATTACTAGTGCATTTTAATTACTATTAACAACATGTAATGATTTACAGCTGCTATTTGCTTGCTAATTATATGCATTCACATGTGTACTGTATGTTAATTCATTGTTTAAACTTACCTATATATACTGTGTTAGGAATAGGCTGATTAGAGGACTCTCTATTCTAGTCTATTCTAGACTAAAGATTTCACACATACAAAAACGATTGCTATTTTGTTCTATTTTCTGCCTTAACCTGATGTGCAGATCTTTCTTATTTTGATTTAGATTTCCTTTTATGGATATCTCACTGATGAGGTGCACAGAAACTGGAAATTATAGTTTTGGATCTGGATCTGGACTGCTCTGAGTGAGATCGGTTTGAAATGCGACAGGCTAAAAGTACACTTAAAAGGATACTATAGTCACCAGAACCACTACAGCTTAATGCAGTTGATTTGGTGTCTATAGCCTGTTCCTGCAGGCTTTTCAATGGAAACGCCGCCTTTTCAGAGAAAATGCAGTGTTTACATTGGTGCCTAGTGGCAGTCACTCAGATGACCACTAGAGGTGCTTCCTGTGTCAATGCCGCACAGTGTGTAGCACTGGCGCTCAGCTATGCCTAGAGGCGCTAAATGTTTCCTATAGAGTTGCATTTGTTCAATGCATCTCTATGAGGAGATGCTGATTGGCCCAGCACGGCGTCTTGACGTGGGAAAGCATTTTATTGGCTGAGATCATGAAGATTAATGATTTCAGCCATGGATGCAGGGTCAGTAGCGGTTCACCTTTTCCCTGCACTTATGGTGGGTGGGGAGCAGGAACCTAAACAGCCACACCAGCTCTATAGTGTGAGAAATACATATTTGTATCATAAAACCGAATACAAAAGGCTATTTCCCAAGTCATAAAAAAATCCTCCTTGCATTCTGTTAACCGAATAAATCCACAGTGCCAAAGTGTAAGCTGCTCTCTGCTTGTCTGAACATTCATACGTCACAATTTTATATTTTTACCGTGAATGTGCATCAGCTTTACACAGTCATGTTGGTACTTCATAACAGCACGATTAAAATAGCTTGGTAAGTGCAAATTAGATGGGCTATAGATAGCAGAACCATATCCCACCTTTAACTGGAGATGTTAATGGAAAAGGGCCTGCCTAAAATCAATTCACTTTCAAACTGTTAACTCTTAGGGTAAATAGTGCTATAGTTGTGCATAAGGGCTCCTTATTGAGAAGAGTTTAGTGATATTATAAGTCCCTTTATTATCACAAGTGTCAATACAGCATGGGGTTATTGCATCAAATGGCTACCTTACACAACCTAGCCCTACAGCCATCACTTAAAGCAGGGGTGGGGAACCTTTGGCCCCCCAGATGTTGTGGACTACATCTCCCTTAATGCTTTGCCAGCATTATGGCTTTAATAGCATTATGGGTAATGTAGGGCAGAACATCGGGGGGGGGGGGGGCGAAGGTTCCCCACCCCTGACTTAAAGGGACACTCCATACACCTAAAGAACTTGCTTGCTAAAGTGCTTTATGTGTAATAAGTGTGTCATCTTTTTATTTTTTTTATTCTACAAAATTAGCAGATTTCTATAGAAATTGATACTTTTATAAATTTATCTGGTTACACACCACTGGCTTTTAAGCAGACAACCGGTCCTGTTACTTCCTGGTTTGGTTTGCTCAATGGAAATAAACTCAAGAGGCAGCAATTGCCCAAAGCACATGCATTGCAAAGACTTCTCATTGAGCTTCATAAAAAGTCTGTGATTGGGCAGCCACAGAAAGTCTGGGCGGGGTTAGAAGAGGAGGGCTTGCAAAGACTTCAGTCAAGAGATCTGCAGGTTTTGCAAGCTATTTTTAGATACTCCCAATAAAAAATACATAATTAATTGCATATATGTTTTCATTGACGGTGTATCTACTAAACAGTGATTTTAACAAAATATTTCAGAAGTGGAGTATCCCTTTAAGGAGACATGTGGCATAATGGTGGTGCACTCTTAGCAGTATATCACAGTCGCTCATATAATGCATTATATTTAACCATATTGTCTGGGACAGGCAACCTTCCACATTCTAAATGTTGTAGACTACATCTCCCATGATACATTACTAGCATTTTAGCTGTAAAAGCATTATGGGATATGTAGTCCACAGCATCATGAGTGCCAGAGGTTGCCTACCCCTGGTTTAAAGTATGGATATCACTGCATGGTGTTTGGGGTTAGTATGGGATTAGTACAGGGTTATTATGTGATTCAGCACCCAGGACAGCTCCCTGAGAATCTATTCTCCCTAAACGCGTGTCCCTTACAAAGGGTTACAGCTCAATTCTCTCCTTTTATTAGCTTCCCCATCAGCTGAGACTACTTAATGCTGCTTGTAGCTAGGAATAAACTGATTTGGTAACACATTTCACTGGGTGCCCCTCTGTGCACTGCATATTACACTGGGTGTTGATAACTGAGCGATCAGTCATTAGCCTGGGGGGCTGCAATATCACCATTCACCACCAGAGGCGCTACATGTGTCCTGAAAATAATCTCAGAAGCCAGGAGAGCTTTGTTAGGAGAACGGCATTTGCGAACAGCAATCCGTGCTGCTCAGAGGAGAGAGGGCTTTAAAGGACCCACGGTGTGCTCAGGGTTAAAGCCAAGACAGAAACCCTAACACCTGAGGAATCTGCAGCCTGGAGTGCAAGCTCATGGGGGGACAGGGTAACTGCTACACGGTAGGTACTAGGCACCAACACTGGGACTCCTGCTCTACCCACTGAGACTATTGTCACCCACCAAGTGATCACTTACTGCAGATTGTCATTTGGATACCCCCCCTCCCCTATTCTACTCAGAGAGGCTGGATGAAGTTTGTAGAGTCAAAGTTTAATTTTTATTTTTGCAAAAAAAATATATATATATAAATCTTGCAAGTGTGCATGTGAAAGATGCTTACCCATGGAAGAAGATTATGATCAGAGGCACCACCTGTAACATCTCCCTGAGTCTGGAAATTCTGTCCCTCCCAGACACAATGACAATCTCTTGCAGGATGTAACTATCACAGCATGGCACTATCAACAAGCACACACAGATAAGTACATGTTGATTTGCTCAAAGTTAGATGTCACTGTGTGTGCTCTCTAGTCCTGTATTCATTTGCAGTCTGTTATTTCTGTATTTGTTTTCCTGCAACTGTAAAGATGGGGAATGCAGAGACCCACATCAGGAGGTCCCATGGTGTACAGCGGATCCCCCAGGATGTACAAATAATCACACTGTACGCGAACTAGACCATCTGAAGAACTAGAATGGCATCATTAGTGCTGTATGTCAATTTACTATTTATAACGATAAACCGTTTCATACTGAATGCTGAAACAAAGAAGGCTGCTAGCAGTCTTTAGAAAATGTTCTCACAATAACCACAGGAAGTACGTGAAACAAAGACCTGCAATTTTTTGGGGGGAAGTTTCATGGTGGTAGTGTATG
Source organism: Pelobates fuscus (assembly GCF_036172605.1). NCBI lineage: Eukaryota > Metazoa > Chordata > Amphibia > Anura > Pelobatidae > Pelobates > Pelobates fuscus. The sequence continues at coordinate 43,343,986 of NC_086329.1, read as the reverse complement.
ATCCTTGGTCTTCAAGGGTAGAAGTTGTTCCACTGACACAGAGCACAGAATGATTCTAACCCTCTGCGTTTTTATCCTGTGCATGTGATGAATTCTATACCTGACTACAAATCTATAAAGGTAGGAGGGATAAAAATCAAACCTTCCGTTCTTTTGTGCCCATCACTTAGGCATATGCCAGGTGTACCTAGAAGATCTACGAAGAACGGGTTATTATATAAACTTCACAAAATCAGACTATTTTACGTAGCGATAAAACCCTAATCCACTCTCCACATCAGTGTTCTACAAAACCAGCAAGTGTGAGAAGATCCCTACATTTGGATACAATGTTCTCCAAGAGAATCTTTGCTGCTCTGGGTTGCGAAGACAAGGTTTTTCCTTTTGGATAATCTATCATCAGACTTCAATAGGTAAGGAGTTCTCATCCTGTTATCTGCTGCCCTGCCTGGGGCAGATAATGGCTTGTCGATGTGGCTGCTGTTGCGGTTTTGGTCACCTGAATGAAGACAACGGTAGATTTCTTTTGCTGGCACTTCTCATAATTTTGTACTTGCTCTGTGGCGCCGCCATATTTTCTGCCATCGAGCATCCCAAGGAGAAGGAAGCTAAGGAGAGGTGGCAACATAAACTAGACAACTTCACTCAGAAATATAATCTCAGCAAAACTGATCTACACAACTTTCTTCGGGACTATGAGGAGGCAAATGTCGCTGGGATTAGAGTGGACGCCATTAGACCAAGGTGGGATTTTCCTGGGGCTTTCTATTTTGTAGGAACAGTGGTCTCAACAATTGGTAAGTCATAGTCTTACAGATAATGCATTGTCTTGATAATTAACATTGGGGAACAAGGGATTTTAAAGCTACGTAGACTTTAAGGCCTAAAGGGACATGCATCACTTGACAATTATTTTTTTAAACCAGGAAGCAAACACTTTCAAACCAATCTGCAAACCAAATTAAAGCAAACAAATCTTTGAAATGTTTGTAATAAATGTTTGTAAACTGACTATAAACTTGGTCAGATTACATTAATGGTAACGCTTCTCAGATAGGGGAGTTTCTTCAGCCTCCCAACCTTACCCACCTATCTCAGTTTCATACTAGTCCACAAATGGCAATAACAAGGCTTCATTGTGCAGCAGCATGATGGAGAAACCAGACACTATAGCTTGCTCTCAGTGATCACACTAATCAAACTCCCTCTCTTCTCCTCCTGTCAGGCTGTTGCAAGGTGTAGAGATTTTCGAATCGCAAATGTGTAATCTGTCAGGCATGCACAAAGCACTTTTCCAGCATTCCTGGGGATAGCACACTGATTGGTTAGATCAGTGCCCAATCCTGCTGTGGGTGTGGAAAGCACAAGAAAGAAGCAGGTAAATATTAAAAACAATATAACGTTTCCATGCTTTTTTTTTAGCCTGCAGTGTGAGGAAACTGTCTGAATGAGACCGTTGTCTCAAACTGATGCATGTCCCTTCAAGCTAAACAGAGAAATATAGATTGTGTTCAGTGATAAGAACTTCATCCATCTAGACCAGGCTTCCCCAAACTCCGTCTCTCCAGATGTTGCTGAACTACAACTCCTGTGATTCTCAGCCTATCTATTTAATTAATTTATAGAATCATGGGAGTTGTAGTTCAGCAATATCAGGAGGGCCGGAGTTTGGGGAAGCCTGATCTTGACTCACGAGTGTACTTGCATATTCTTCAGAAAAAAAAACAAAAAACAGAACATTACTCCCTCCAAAAAAAGTAATTTTTAAAAATATATTCTGACTTTTAGAATAAAAAAGTACCAGGATCTATTTCTATATTTTCATCTTAAAAATCAGCTGATCAGGAAGTGATTTGGAGTCTGAAGGGTGCTGGATTGATTTTGTTCTCAATTAAATTCATTAGGTTGTGAGATAACAAGGCCGACCGGAAATTCATTGACATTACCTAAACAAAACATTTGTGTGCGTGCAGAATTTTGTAATAATTTTTATGATCAAATATTCTCAAATATTCCCATTATACAATGCTCGGATCCTCCAAAGTTGTTGTAATATAAATACCAAAATGTCAACGTAGAGTACAAAAATAACAATTCTTCGAAATGACTCCTATAATATTACATACGGTAGATTTGATGGTGTTTTGTTTTCTTTTGGATTTATTTTGGACTATAAATTAATTTCACTTAGTTTTTTTTTTCTTACAACTCCTAACAACAGTTAGAACTAACCCAAAATAAAAAAAAAGAAAAAGAAAAGAAAAACAGATTGTACTTTCAATCCTATACCTGCAGTAGTTGTTTTCAAAAATTGGTAGCACTAAAATAATAAACACGAGTTTTTTTAGATTTGTTTTAGAACACTCGTGTTGGTTTATGTAAAGTCAGTTGTTACAGCATGATTACCAAGCTTTGGATATGTTCTGTTCTTTCACCTTCGTGGGCCTGTTATTGTGAGAGCAGAAGATTAAAATGTGAAATGATGAAAGTGTGTGATAATAGCAAAGATTAGAGATGGCAACGTAGCTATCTGTTCATTTACTGTACAATCATTTCCAGCGAAACAATAGGCAGGAAATAACACCTGGTGTTAATACATTATATAGCTAATGTGTTCAAAATTATTATAATAATAAAATAAAAGCTAAAAATAATACTTGATGTGCAGCATCCGAAAACCATAGCACTTGTACAATCACGTGCTACAGCTGGCCACTTGTTCCCAAACCAGGAAGATATTCCAACAATCAGGAGCTTCCTTTTCCTGGTCTATGATTGTTTTCTTCTTTCTTATCCTAAAAATCCCTCTCCAGTTGGGTTTTATGGATTCTATACAGATAAATCCTCAGCCACAGTTCTACCCACTGAATAATCGTATAACAGCCATAGCACGGCTGCTATCAGCCTATCCACAGCCAATTCACAGTGTTCTAAAGCAAACACCTGCTTCAGAATGGGGAGGGGTAAGTTGTTCATCCGAGTTCGGTGAATGTCAAAGGATGGAGTAATATTCATTCTATCAGCACACTGATCCAGGGGGCAGTCTTATTGCTGAAACTCTGACGTGACAATATGACTCCATACGCCTTAAGCTTTGATTTGGTGCAAAGTTGTTGTGGTGCTTTATGTTTCCCTTTAAGTGCAGCAGTAGAGAATGAGAATTCATTGCATGGGCATTCAGTTACAGATCAGCATGTTCCAAGCATGCATTCATATCTTTTGTTGAATATCTTGTAATAAAGCATCTCTGTCATTCCTAAAAAAATGGGGGGGGGACGGGGACCTGACCATCATGGCGGCCAGACATGTTCTGCCCGAGCTCTGAGCCCACTCTCTGCTCTTGACCAAATACTTGTCTCTAAGCTTGCAGAAACTACCTAAACCGAATCTCCTCAGGTCCTACACCGAGTAGCAGACCCTCAGAACCGTCAGTCCGGTCTCAAACAGCAAAGTGGACGGAGATCTTTGCGAGGCCTTGAAAATTGCCGGAGGGGCGAGACGGCCGATCCTACGCCCGGTGCACCGCCACTGTGTCCTCAGCAACATACCTGACAGACCCGTTCCCTCCCACCCCCCTCTGGTCCGGTGGGGTTATCCCAGTCCCTGCTGATGACCAAATGGCACTGTAACCTGAACTAACTCATAAGATTGTGGCCTACTCTCAAAATGGCCGCCGTGCCGCTGCCTGCTGCTCTGCTGCTCTGCAATCACCTAATAGCGTGAACCCACTTCTGCAAGCCTTTGATCGGCTGTGTGCCCAATTCTGGGCAAAACTGAGGGCTCGAACACTCACCTCTCCCACTAGTGGCCGAGATTTTGGCCCACGGATCCAACCTGCTGACCAATGCCGTGAGGTGAGGCTTCACCCACGCAATCACGGAGTGTCCTCACGGAGATTGAGGTGCAAGTGGCAGCCGCAGCTCGCTCATAGCCACTGATATCGGGAACAGAGACCGCCGCTGAAGCTAAATCGCAGCACACTGAATCCTGAACCTTGCCAACGGGCCCCTGCTAGCTACTCCAGATGGTGCCCACTCCACAAGTGTAACCTGCGCTGTCGAAAAAACTATGCTGGACAGGGCCGCTGGCATGCCCTGAGGTGGTCCCAGGGCCTTATTCCTGCGCTGGGTCTCTTGGAGGAACAGAGTGAATGTGCCGTCACACCTGAGGCCGATGGAATCCCCAGCTAGGACCAACGAAACTTATGCATCCACCTGCCATCAGCCTCCCATTTCTGGGCATAGGCTGAACTGCCCTCCACATGGACTGCAAATCCTACTCACACAGCATTTAAGTTAAAAGTTTTATAGACCCACATCTTATATTTGCTCTCTCATATCACTGATGGCAACACACACCGTTTCATTTGATTTACGATTTAGTTTGACCTTATAGTAACTATTGGCTGAGCAGGCTACAGACCCCCCTCTACAGAGACGCGGTACTATTACCAGCCTCTTTCATATCAGTTATAATTTTTCTATTGTTTTAACATCATGCTAAGCAACCAACAGCCAGCAGTGAAAGCCGACTTTAATAGCACCCGGTCGTATTTCACTCTCCCTCTCTAGTCAGTCTCATATATGTTCGGTTAAAGCAATGTACAATATCAGCCCTCTCTTACCGACATATATCTGTTTGAAGCTCGCATATAGTATCTAGCAGGAATCTTCTCCAGTGAGGCCAGATAATTTGTTTAGACAATACTTCAGGCTTCCTGTCTTGCCTCTTGCTTTTGTCATGTACTTTATAATATAAAATGTGCTGTCCCATCGATATTTCCTACCACAACCATACATTTATATTGTTGCATGTATGCCTGAAAATCTCATTGCCTATATGTTTGTTTCATTCAGCATGGAAAAATAAAGAATAAATTTTTTTTTTTTTTTTTTTTTTAAATTTGTATTTCATAAAGATAATACTTTAAGGAAATACATTGACTGTGGTTAAATCCCACTTAAATTCCAACGCAGTTAAAAGATGTCATAGGGACACTTTATCTTGTGCATTTTTTTATTGCGCCTTACAAAACTTTAAAAAGGGCGGAGCTCCCTTCCGGTTTTGTCATTTCCACCAACCATCACTACTGACTGCTATGAGGAAAAATACATTACCGCAAGGTGCAGCTTCAGATAAGTAAAACGTGCCTTCACCTGCACCCCCGGCTCACAGCACTGCAAGTAAATTACCCTGTTGATGATATATTTATTTTTTTAATATTATTATTTATATTAATTTTCTGCACAGTAGCCATATTGGGATTCTACTATTACCTGACCATCTGCTGCTCAGCCTAACCTGCTTGCTCCCGTGATTGCTCTGTGTTTACTGTGTGAACCTGCAGCAAGCATCTTAGGTTGAGCAGCAGTAGAATCTGACCCAACATGGCCGCTCAGATCGTACAAAAATAAAATTTTGAAGGAAAAAAAAAATCAAACACCATTTAAAAATAAAAATCATGAAGTTTTATTAAATGCAATAAACTTACAAAAAAAACTGAGAAATTACAATATCATAACATTTGTCCTTTAAGTACTTTTATAGAGAAAAAAAAACAGGAATAGACAGGTAGCGAAAATTCTATTTGGGAATTGGAAGTTTATCTGAAAGGGAATACAGAGTGGGCACTATTGAATGTTTTACTTAATTTTTTAAAGAGGATTGCGCACATTGACTCAAAAATGTTCACCATCACTTCAGCACTATCTGTCAGCGAGATCAAGATCGGTTTATGCAGAGGAGATGTCTCACTAAGTGTTTTTAGCAGAACATGAAACATTCATATTTTACCATTGTTACCGTGGAGAAATCTTTATAAATATTACATTGGTTTCCAAGGCGATTGCAGGAATTTCAAAAACTTTGCTTTGCCGTTGTTTTTTTTATACCTTACAGCCCTATATATGTTTCAGTACATCATAAGCATTAACGATTTGAAGAGGACGAGGACCTCAATAGTATTTAGCCTTTTAGTGTTAGAGGAGCAAGCATCAAGGCTGGTTTGCAAGGCTGCACACATTCAATAAACCGGGAATTCCTGTGAATTCCACCGTTTATGTTTTAGTAAAGAGCTTCTTAAGGATATGAAGAGCATTTCTGGGGTAAAGGTCTATCACAGATGCAGTAACCATGGAAACCACTGCTCATTGTAGTGGTTACTTTGCCAAGAGTACTCTGATGCTTCCCCCTTTTCAACATCAAACTATTTAAAAAGTTTGATATATACTGAGTCGCTTCCGAGACCCCTCCCCCCCTCCATCCACCACCATGTCGATAATGTGGCATAGGCACTTTTGCTTTATTAATGCCAATTCGTTCAATGTGGCAACATGGATTTTCTGAGAATGCTGGAGTCGGGTTAGCCCAATTCTCAGAGCCTGGTGTTGAAATCCGCAATTGGGCACACAATGCAAAAATTCTGTTCCACATTAAATGAGCTGCATTAGAGGGGCTGGGTTTAGTCAGATTAACTGATAAAAGTTTCACTTTGGTTTCTGTTTATGCAGTTCTAACCACACCTCCCCTGGCTGTGACTGATACAGCCTGCATGAAAAAAAGTTTCATTTTCAAACAGATATTAACTTACTTTAAAAGTTTTTATCTCCTGCTCTGCAAATACTCTAACTTTAATCACGCACAAGAGGCTCAAGCAGAGCTAGCACGCTATTAGCAGAACAGATAGAAATTCTAAATTAAACAGAATGTGAAATAAAGGAAGTTTAAACATTAGATATCTCTTTACAGGAAGCGTTTAGCAAGTTGTGTAAGTCACATGCAGGGAGGTGTGACTGGGGCTGCATAAACAAAGTGATATAACTTATAAGTGGCAGAGAATTGGGCAGTGAGACTGCAGGGACATATACACCAAAACTGCTTCATTAAGGTAAAGTTTTTTGGTGACTATAGTGTCCCTTTAAAGTGTCTCTGTAATTGTTAAATCTGTTGGCTTTACACTTGTTGCTGTATACAATAAATTAAACATTAGACTAGCAGTGCTGGAAGAATGAGCCCTAGCAAGGTGTTAGTATACATTACAATCTATCGTTCCATTCATTGTGCATATTCATATGGAAGGTACACCCCCACGTTTAACACCATTCCACCTTGTTAACAAGTCCCCCAGTGTACATGACAAACTGCGGGGATATATTTGAAGAATTTATCCTGTCTTCACCAACCTACCTTTCCGTTACAAACCTGGGCATTTCTTTATCACAGAACACAATGCCGCCTGACAGCTTCCATTTCCCTTAATGTATTCTCTTTAGTGACATTTTCACACAAGGTTTAAACAAACTCAATGCAGCGCTTCTAGAAGCCATTAATATGGATTATTCTGCTGATAAAAAAGTGGTTACTGATACCTGCTTGCTATGTGCTTACTCTGGTTTCCTTAGCAGCGTTGTGACTTTTTAACATAGCATGATTCTCTCGTTTTTTAAAGGCGTGAAGTAGGGGGAGGTGATTATTTAATCACTTTCGTACACGTTGGTATGGTTGGCAGCCTGTAACTTTCAGCATATGGTTCAGATCACATCGTGCCAGCGACAGACACCTGCTGCTGCCCCTTGCTGCACTAATTAATGAGCGCACACTGTCCCTTATTCTTCTCATTTGCAGGGCCAGTCTTAGACCTTTTATTGACCTGTCAGAAAGTGGAGGAAATCAACCTCCCCCCCCCCACCACCACCACCTCCCCTTCACCAGTGAACTACCTACGCTTCCTTTTTCATTTATCACCATCATAGAATGATGAAAGTAAAAGGAATGGTAAATATTTTTTTACAAATCAAAAGAATTTCAGAACAGTCACTGTGACAGAGTATCAGACAATGTTACAAATAACAAGCATGGTCAAACAATTTGACAAAATGAAAATAAATATGTTGAATTCTCTGCCTAAAGAGGTTGTGTTTTCAGATTCTAACGCTATTTCAAAACAAGGCTTGGATTTTTTTGGCATAAACAGAAAATTCAAGGATACAATTGATATGTATGTGAACAGGTTTTTGATGGCCATTATGGAGTCAAGAAGGATGTTTTTCCTCTTTTGTGGCATAATTGGAAATGGCTACAATTAGTTTTTTTTGCCTTCACTAGCATAAAAGAATGCGGTTCAAGGTTGAACTTACAATGCAACCTTTGCAGAAAATTTTACTAAACACTCTCACAGAGACGATTGGACAATTTTTATAACAACTCCCACAGGCAGTTTGCAAACACTCTCACAGAAAAAGACAATTTTACAAAAAAGTAAAAAATACAAAAAAGGGTTGCGCTTAGATAAAACTTTAAATAATACAGAAAGTCCGGATAAAATCAATGAATAAAAATAAAAAGTCTTATCTGACAATGTCCTTTAAGATCGTATTGTATAATTATGCTTGATCTGGAACAGCAGTATTTCTTGCTATCTTCCTTATAGGACGTCTCATATACAAGGGATAAGAACAAATACATAACCACAATAGTGTAGTATGTTCAGAAATTGAGGAATTTAAAATGTAAAACTTGAAGGCAAACTCACATTTAAAAGAGCTAGAACCAGCTCAAGTATGACGGGCGTACAGCGGTTTGGATCCTTATACAATACGATCTTAAAGGACATTGTCAGATAAGACTTTTTCTTTTTATTCATTGATTTTATCCGGACTTTCTGTAATATTTAACCCCTTAATGACACAACGTCTGGAATAAAAAGGAATCATGACGGAATATATCCGTCGTCTGTCCTTAAGGGGTTAAAGTTTTATCTAAGCGCGGCCCTTTCTTGTATTTTTTACTATCTTGTGTTTTTATCCTAAGGGTTTTTGAGGGATTCCCTTATAGGGTTGCTGCTAACTTGTGTTATCTAGCGCTCACTCATTGTTCTGTTTCTAATTTTACAAAAAAAACTCACAGTCACAGGCACAATCTTACCACCTGACACTGTTACAGACGCTATTGTAGACCTTCTCATAGACACTCGGTCAGCTTCACATATTTACTCTTAAAGTCACTCGCAAACAAATTCAGACACTTATGCAGATGCAGACACACTCAAATGGATACAGTGACAAGCTTACAGACACTATTGCAAACATTCAGACCCTTTTTTAGACACTTAAACACAGTCAGACACTCTATTAAAACTTAGGACACACAATCCTTTAAAGCTACTTATAGCCTCAGACATATTTACACATAGACTAAAACAACACTCTCACAGACAACTTACAAACCTACAGACACTCATACAAACATTCCCACGGACACTCGGTAAAAGTTGTTCGTACACTTTTACTAAAACACTTTTACGTATACTCTCAGAAGCACACTTAAATGCTTCTAAAGACATGTTCAGACCTACCCATACTCTTACACTTTTGCAACAAACCTGCATATGTCTGGGCTCCCACCTCCTTTATGACCAGAGGCAGCTCTCTAATTAGGCGATTTAGGTGGACGCCTAAGGCCTCGTGCTAACTATACCTCACGGCCATCTAAATTGACTTAGGGCACAGTCAGTGCTGTATTTAGCCCAAGACAGTTAGAAGCACTAACTGCGGTGGCAAAAAATGCTGCACCCAAAAGTCCGCTTGGACATCCCCGGTGTCCCCCTGTCATGAGGGGGCCCAAGAACTGGCCTGTTGGCCACTTTATGAACCCCCCGGCAGTTAGCTATGTTACCATCAGAGGCAGTGAGGGAGCTGTGATCTTACTGATCTGCTCCCGCGCGCTATTTTTGCAGATGCCGGGTGCCGGAATATGACGTCATTCCGGCTCCCGGCAACAATAGACCCGCCCGCGAGTGAGCAGAGCAGGAAGATTATAGCTCCCTCGCCGCCTCTGATGCTAACAACTCACCCACAGTGTCAGACGCATGCCAGCTCTCCAGGTAGGAAGGCTGGGTAGAAATGTTTAACCCCTTAAGGACACATGACATGTGTGACATGTCATGATTCCCTTTTATTCCAGAAGTTTGGTCCTTAAGGGGTTAAATTAAAATAATATTAATAATTTGTGAGGGTGTGTGTGTGTGTGTGTCTGTTAGTGTGTGTTTGTGTGTCTTTGAGTGTGTGTCTTTAAGTGTGTGTGTATGTTTGTCAGTGTCTGTCATTGAGTGTGTGTGTGTGTGAGACTATCAGTGTGTGTCTGTCATTGATTGTCAGTGTTTGTGTGTCTGTCAGTATGTGTGTGTCAGTGAATGTGTGTGTGTCAAATCAGTGAGTCTGTGTCTGTCAGTGACATCTGTGTTTGTCATTGAGTCACCTAACTGATGCTGGATGTCCTCGTGCCATGAGGACATCCAGGGTCTGCTAAATCCCCATTAGAAAGAATTGATACAATGCTTTCCTATAGGGAAACCTAATGCAAGCGCGGAGGAGGAGCCTGTCCAACACTGAGATACATCGGCACTGAATTCAGGTAAGTGACTGAAGGGAGGAGGGAACTATAGTCAACTTTAGTGCCAGGAAAACAGCTTTGTTTTTCTGGCACTGTAGTATCCCTTTAAAAGTAGTAGGAAAAGGTGGAGTCTAAAGAGGAAGGGGTAGGTTCTTAATCAGGAGGAGGTGCGGCCTTGACCGGTACGGGTGGGGTGGTGCAAATTTAGATTAGGGAAGTGTCCAGGTTAAGTCATTCCTTATGCAGCACAAAACCAAAATGCACCACTGGGCACAGTGACCTGTTGGATCCTTCTCATGTGCCGTGTTCCACCAATCCAGTGCTCCTCATATAGACACAGTGGATTCACACCCAGGATCTGGTGTCCGCATACTGACGCTGGCCATTCCATTGATTCCGTTATTGAGTCTATGTCTGTCAGGCAGCCATGGACATTTCTCCAAAAATGGCACTATTTGCAATAGCCAGACTGGAGGGGCAGCATCTATACTGGTGTCCTTTTATATTATCTGCATGGTCCTGCCTTCAACACCTACCCTATTTTAAACTGAGACTAAATGTATTCGGGTTCTGTATTAGTCTGCATTGTCATAACGCCTTACTGGATATTTTTGTTAAATCCGGTTGTACATAGCATTGCACCCAGACTGAAGCAACGTAGATTTTTGAAGGCGTGATATTTTGCTAGAGGGAAAGATGAATTTATATTTAATCCACAAATGTGTAAAACTGTGAATTGTAAATCCGTGTTGCTCTATCTTTAAACCAGAATATCTGCATGTTTTATGCATCTTGTTTGATGAAAGAACATGCTCAGTTGCAAGTGAGCACCAAGATTCAAATGAACACTACAAGCGCCATAACCACTATAGCCCTCTATAACAGTTATGGTGCCAGGAGTGTGCTGGTGCCATCCCAGTATAACTTTTTTTTAGATGTTTAAGCACGGTTTGATAACTTACCTGGGTCCCACCGCTTGCCATCTGCCTCAAACCTTTTATCCTGGATTCTCCTACAGGACAATGCAGTTAGCTTTACTGGCCGAAGCAAGGTCATGTAGGGCCGTGCTCACTGGCTGAGAGGATTAGATTAACCGCTCTCAGCTGAGTGTGCTCTTGCATTGGCCTGTACTGAGTTGACTAGCGAAACCTAGCTTCTCCTGCAGGAAAAGACTTGGGCTCCTGGAAGATTCAGGTAAGTCGTCAAAATGGACTTGAGTTATTTAATGTTTTACATATAGTAATATGTCCTTACAGTGTACAAGGTTGTTAGCTTATTATTCATTTTAGAGGGGCAATACAGTCACCAGAACATCAACAGCCTATTGTATTTGTTCTGTTGAGTATAATCATTCCCTTAAGGCTTTTTGCAGTAAAAACGTGTTTTCAGAGAAAATGCAGTGTTTACATTAGAGCCTAGGGATAACTCCACCTTCCACTCCTTGTATGGCTGCTAGAGGTGCTTCCTGGGGCAGTGCTGCACAGTGTGACTGCCATTCAGTGTCTCCACCCTCTGCATGAAGACAATGAACTTTCCTCATAGAGATGCATTGAGTCAATGCATCTCTATGAGGAGATGCTGATTGGCCAGGGCTGTGTTTGACTTGTGCTGGCTCTGCCCCTGATCTGCCTCCTTAACAGTCTCAGCCAATCCTATGGTAAAGCATTGTGAATGGCTCAGATAATCCCTTCTGGTGATGTCAGCCAAGCAGGCAGATCAGGGGCAGAGCCAGGAGCTACAGACTTGAATAAAGTAAGATTTTACTAAAATAATCTTAATAATTTGTATGTTGTATAGATAGCTAGGTTTTGGGTAAATATTACAAAAAATATCTAATAGTCTGATTCTGTTAATATTAGTCTTTGCTCTTACTTTTTCAAATTGCTTAATTGTAAACCAATTTGTCCTGACATTATTTAAAAAAAATTATATATTTTTTTTTTCAAAATGATAGCATTTCATATTATTTCAGGAGTTTGCTAAAAAGTGCTTACACATAAGTGCACTTCTAATAAGATGTGACTGGATATCATATACGTAATATTGATGTAATAGTTAGCAACTCTTTTAGCAGATAATGCTGAATTCATTACTCTTGCCTTTGGGACATTTTGAAGTCTTTGTCAGATATTTAATCTCCATTTGTGAAATGTTTACACCCCGTTGCACAATTGATTTAAGGGTCAGTTGTTTTTTTGAGCAGAAATCGAGTTGTATTATTGATTCTTATGACCAAGTCTTTTTCTATATATAGTACCTGCAATAACAGCTTTAACCTGTTCATATCTTTGTATTTTTTGGATACATCCCTATTGAACCTTCCCACTGCGCAGCCAAACCAGAGGTAGAATCAGCCCCCACTGCTGCTGCGTTAAGTACAGGATAGAATGTTCATAGAGATTTAATAGACAATTATCTATTTTTATTTTTCTGCAGGAGTTACTAATTGTATTGATAGCTATAGTACAATTAGTATATATATATATATATAAAAAAAAGAATGGTCTAGCATTCTCCAAAAATAACGTAATGTTATTTACTGCATAGCAGGAACCGCATAAACAGCTGTGCACTAAATAAAGCAGCATTATGTTATTTTGGAGAGTGCTGAATCTTTTGTGTTTTTGTTTTGGAATTAATTACTGGTGTAGCAGTACTGGATGTCTATACAGCGCCCCCGCTTTTGTAAGTGCTCATCTGTTCTTTGTTGTATGTAGTATATTGAAGGAAGATTACCATCACCATAACAACTTTATCTCAATGAAATTGTTATGGGGCTGGAGTATCTGAGGGCCATCCTCACTTCAGGGTTAAAACATTTTCAAACGGTTTAACCCTGAACTTGATGCCCCAGAGGTCGACTGATCTGTCTTCTCTCTTCCTTCCTCTGTGCAGTACAGGAGGTGGTCGTAAATGGCTTATCTGTGCCCAGACACTCCTGTCCCCATAACAACTTCATTGAGTTGAAATTGTTATGAGAAGGGGAGTGTACCTTTAATGTTTAATGTGTGTACGCCATGGTGTGGTTTATATTTTGAAATAATAGATTAGACTTGTCTTTGACTCTGAATTTAATAGATTAGATAAATAAACCTTGCGACTGATAAACACGCAAGTTAAATTCACACTATAGGTAACCAGACCCCTTCAGCTAAGTGAAGTGGTCTGGGTGCACTGTTCCTGTTTAGCCCTGCAATTGTAGTTATTGCAGTTATTGAGAAACCAAAATAATTACATTGCAGGGTTAAGTCCACCTCTAGTGGCTGTCTACCAGGCAGCAACTAGAGGCACTACTAGGGCGTTAGGTGACTTTTGGTAGCCTAACTGACGCTGGACGTCCTCACGCTATGCATGAGGACGTCCAGCGTCAGCTCAAACCTCAAAGGAAAGCATTGGTTCAACGCATTAGATCCCCAACATCGAGGGAGGTAGAGCAGAGCCTATAGTTTCCCTTTAAGATAGATAAAATGTGATTGGTTGGACGTGATAGAAATAAAAGTAGCATATTTACGGTAAATTTCCCATGTCCCCCCCCCCCCCCCCCACCAGCCAGTCCACCGATAGAAGCACAGTGTTGATTAAAACAGACGATGACCAAGTTCTGGTTTTATAGTTGACCTAAACCATAATGCTAGAGGTTCTTCAGCTTTTAGGAAATAATATAATCTGCTTTGAAAGCCTCGATATCAGGCAGCTCAAACTTTGCCCCCTTCCCAAATGTTGCTGAACTACAATCCCCTTAATTATCTGACCATCTACTGCATTCAGTGAATTAAGGGACTTGCAGACCATCAAACTCTGGAGGGCTAGTTGAGTTCCCTGTGTATAATATTATCAACTGACAATCTAGAAGAGCAAATCTCAATTGACCACACAGTGCACAGGTAGATGCCATATTGCGTATTTGCACAGTGTTAAAACCAATCAGAATTTATTTTCTGTGTCCTGATTGAAGTCCGTAACATAAACTTTAGTTAATAGCAAGAGTTGGCAAAGTTTGATTTTAGCAAACTCCATAGTCCAACTCCGTTGCCTTTCTGTATCGGAACCATTGCTACCAGGATATCATGGGAATTTAAATGAGATCAGCCATAGCTGGGTGGTCACAGACTAAGCAGGCCCGGTGTTAAGTAGGTAGTTAGAGAAATTAGTCTTCAGAAACCAAAGAATGAGCCAGCATTTAGTGTGTGTTATATTAGACCTGTTGTTCTTTTTAGTTTTTAGTTTTTTTAAGTATGCAATTACTAGGGCATGAGGTTGCCATAATCAGAGCTTAAAAAGAGCTTAAAAATTGAGTTTAATGAGAGAACATCTTTATTCTATTATCATCATACAAACTTGATTACTCAGATTAATTCTAGCTGGAGTTTGAAGGTGTTACATTCACCCTGAAACACTGCAACAAGTTGTTAATTTATGTGCGTGTTATTGAGATTGCAGTTAAATCATTTTGTCACTGAGCACGTCCAACAAGCAATATCTGACAGTAAACACATTTACCCTGATAAATTAGCATAGCATTTTAATTATTCGTTTTTCGATAGCTAGAGACGAACATATCTTCAGCCAAAATATTGAGCATCATTTAAAGGAATTTGGAAATATAAACCTGTATGCCTAACATTATAGAGCCCATAATTCTAAGATATATATGCCTCCCCCTTCCCGTTTCCAATAAAAATTAACATTGTTTTACTCACCTATTTCCAGCATTGAGGCTCCATCAGTGCTGCTCACCTCTCGCTCCTGTAATGTATTTGAGAAGACATGGCCACCTCTACGACCACGATGGTCCAATCCAATGTTTCTCATAGAGGAATACTGGGGACTTGAGGCGCATGCACGGAAAATGCTGCTCGCAATGCCATGCTTTTCCACATAGAAAAGCATTTTATTCAACGCTTCTCTATGGACTTCTGCATCACGTGACCGAGTTTTACAGATTGGTAGCTGCTAGAGGTGGATTTAACCCTGCCATATATACACATTGCAGTTTCTAAAAAAAAACTGCAATGTCTTACAAGGAAGTATTAAAAGGAAACATTTTAAAGTTTTAATGTCCGACAAGCAATATCTGACGTGACCAAGTTTACAAAATGGTAGCTACATCCCTGCCATATACACATTGCATTTTCTTAAAAAAACTGAAATGTCTTACAATGAAGTGTTAAAAAACAGAATCACTGCACCCAAACCATTTCATTGAGCTGAAGTGACAATAGTTTCCTTTTAATGAATAGCAAAAAAAATAGTTGGTGTTGTCTTGTTGGGCTCCATCGTCATTCAATATATATATTTATATTTATTCTTTTGATTTTCCTACATCTTTGTTAGTATAATTATTTTTTTAAACCACTGCTGTTTGACTATACTGATTATTCTCTGTAGTTATTTTAGATGAAAACCATAATTTCTCTGGATATTGTAGGTTATGCAAGCTTTAGTGTACTTGTAATATTAATTTTATTAAAGGGACATTATAGGCACCCAAACCCCTTTATCTCATTGAAGTGGTCTTGGTCACTTAACCCTGCAATGTAAAACAATGTAATGCTTTACATTAAGACGTCATTCAAAGCATGATTTCTGGAGGTCTAATGTGCATGTGGAAAATAGGTCTCCCCTAGCACTAACGTCAGAGGAGATGGAGACCGAGCCAGCACAGAGCGCAGGACCTCAGCGCTGGAAAAAGGTAAGTAAATTAAGGGTTTTTAACCCATTTCTCAGCTTTATATTCCTAACACTATAGTACTCCTTTAATAACATGAGATGAATATTTTACTTTACTTTCTTTTTTTAAATCGAAAGCAGCAAAGAAACAGATCAGAACCTAACAGCCAATGAAAAGAGTAGTCGGAGGTAATTAAAGCCACTGACAGCAAAGCCACCTCCCCTTTCTCGATGCAAAAATATAAGTACAATGGAATAGCTTAATAAACAGACAATAAGTAACTAGAAATGGCAGGAACCGTAGAAGCGGCAGAAGCGTTGAAGTCCGTTCAAGAACTCCATAGGACAATCCACTTCTCGAAATCAGACTGAAAGACGAAAAAACTTTTGAAAGGTATCTCAAAGTTAACAGGGGATGCATAATATCCACATCTAGATATCAACATTGGCAAAGGAAAAAACAATGTGTCTAACATGTACAATAACAACAATAATAAGTATAGTATAATCTAAAGAGAACAAAACATTACAGGGAGGGGAAATATTCGCCTACAGTCATTAATAACATTAAGATTATATATACATGCTAAATCTAAATCTACAATTTTACAACATGACTGGATTGTAAAGTTAAGTTTTAGCGCTCAGAAAAAAAGAGAAAAGAGGCATAAAAGAAGGTCTAAAGTTAAAGACCCAAAAATATCCTCCTTCATCCAATCCATCGAACCAAGATGTCAAACAGAGCAGCACAGAAAGAAAAGATTGCAGTAGCCGCTGCAACTGGAACTAGGTGAGCTCCAAAGGAGATATCTACACCCGCAAGTGAGAAGCCGACATACCCATGAAGTCAACGTGAATGTGGCGAAGAGATCGGGATGGAAGAAGATGGCAGAGCCTGAGGTCCAGGCAAGTTAAACTCACCTTTGCTAGCTCCCCCTTGACCACTGGACCCCCCGGCGGTGATGTCACTATTGGGGGTCGTTTTCAAATTATACAAAGTCCCCATTCGCTGGCAGTGTCGCTTTCAGAAAAGAAAGCAAAGCCAAATGGCAAAAAAAAAAAACACCCGTCATGTTATAAAATTACATTTGTGTCAACCTTTTTTTTTTTATGTGATGCTAAGATTTTTTCCCCAAATGGTTATTAACGGCTAATGTTAAACAGGATACTCCAAGCACTGTGACCACTTCACTGATTTGGAGTGGTTATGGTGCCTGGAATCTATAGTGCAGAGTTTTGTTATAAAATGCTGTATGAACAGAAATTAACCTGAACCCCTCTGTAACTGCACCTCTGGTCGTGCCATTGGGCCATTGTTCGTTTGTCCCAGGCCCGGATTGGCCATCGGGCACACCGGGCAAATGCCCGGTGGGCTGCGATGGCCATGGGCCGAGGGCCGGCAGGGGAGGTCACAGGATTTTCCCGGCTGGTCCATGCAGGGCCCGCGCTATCCGAGCGCTGGCCTTGCCGTATTCCATGACGGGCCCACATGTAGTGAACCCGCCGGATTACTCTCCATACATCTCCATTAGTGATGTCGCGAACATAAAATTTTCGGTTCGCAAACGGCGAACACGAATTTCGGCAAATGTTCGCGAGCCCGCGAACTGGGCGAACCGCCATAGACTTCAATAGGCAGGCGAATTTTAAAACCCACAAGTTGTTTCAAGGGGACTAACACCTGGACTGTGGCATGCAAACTCAGATCCGCGGCTGCATCTTGCAGCCGCTTAGTAGATAACTCCCTAATTCCCACGGTATTAGGGAGTTATCTACTAAAAGGCTGAAAGACCTAAATTGGTCTTTCAGTCACATTTACTAATACTAAGTAAAGATTACTTGGTATTAGTAAATGATCTGCCCCTACTCGCTATACCGCGAGTAGGGGCATGTCTAGTAAGCAGTGAGCAGCCAGTGGCTGCTCACTGTAAAAAAAACAAACAAACTGTTGGCCCCCACCCCTGTGCGACGGGTGGGGGCCATAAATTACAATGGGGGGAGGCCCTACTGTCCTCCCCCCCGGCCCACACCCCTGGGCGGTGGGTGGGGGCCATAAAAATAATGAGGGGGGGGACCTACTGTCCTCCCCCCGGCCCCCACCCCTGAGCGGCGGGTGGGGGCCCTAAATACTAAAAAGGGGGGGAACCTAAGGTCCTCCCCCCTGGCCCCCACCCCTGAGCGGCGGGTGGGGGCCCTAAATACTAAAAAGGGGGTGGGGACCTAAGGTCCTCCCCCCTGGCCCCCACCCCTGAGCGGCGGGTGGGGGCCCGAAATACTAAAAAGAGGGGGGGGACCTAATGTCCTCCCCCCCCCCGGCCTCCACCCCTGAGCGGCGGGTGGGGGCCCTAAATACTAAAAAGGGGGGGACCTAAGGTCCTCCCCCTGGCCCCCACCCCTGAGCGGCGGGTGGGGGCCCTAAATACTAAAAAGGGGGAGGGGGGACCTAATGTCCTCCCCCCCGGCCCCTACCCCTGAGCGGCGGGTGGGGGCCCTAAATACTAAAAAGGGGGGGGACCTAATGTCCTCCCACTGGCCCCCACCCCTGAGCGGCGGGTGGGGGCCCTAAATACTAAAAAGGGGGGGACCTAATGTCCTCGCCCCCGGCCCCCACCCCTGAGTGGCGGGTGGGGGCCGTAAAAAAAAGGCCCCCCCCAGGTGACTAGGGGTCCCCAAACCCCTAGTCACCCCTTCCCCCCCCCCCAAAAAAAATGAACCCCCTACCTACCCCCCTCACCCTAAAAATAATGAGGGGGGGGACCTTTAACTAAGTACCTGTAAAAAAAAAAAAACTTACCATTCAATGTTTTCTTTATTCTAAATCTTCTTTTTTTCAGCACCAAAAAAAGGCCAAATAAAAAGCCATAATAACCGACGCAATTAAAAAAAAAAAAAACGAGCGCAAAAAAAAATAATCCTTCTTCACCCATGGAGTTCTTTGGAATTTTCCCACGCTGTGTAATTTGACTCATAACTCTCTGATTGGTTACTTAATCCACCAATCAGAGTGTTATGAGTCAAATTACACAGCGTGGGAAAATTCCAAAGAACTTTCCCACGCTGTGTAAAATGACACAGAGCACTCTGATTGGTGGATTTCAAACCAACCAATCAGGGTGCTGTAACAGGTAAATGTAGAGATTTACCTGTCAGTCTCTTCCTTTACCTGTCAGAGCACTCTGATTGGATGGCTTAACCCCACCAATCAGAGTGCTCTGAGCCTAATTGCAGGGCGGGGCAAGGCTTTATAAGCCTTCCCCCACCCTGCAGAGCTCAGTCTGCGCGGAGCCCTCCATGGGTGAAGATGGATTATAATTTTTTGGCGCACGTTATTTTATTTTTTTTATTTTTTTTAATTGCGTCGGTTATTATGGTTTTTTATTTGGCCTTTTTTGGGGCTGAAAAAAGAAGATTTAGAAGAAAGAAAACATCGAATGGTAAGTTTTATATGTACAGAAAGGGAATGTGGGGCCCAGGACTGCCAAAGCAGTTCGGGCCCCACAGGACCGCCGGGCCGTGACAATCGTCATGGTTGTCATCCCCTGATGGCGGCCCTGAATGCAATTATTACAGTTTAACAATAACTGCAATATGTACAATTGCAGGGTTAAAGGAACAGAGCCACTGCACCCAGACCACTTCAATGAGCTAAAGTGGTCTGGGTGCCTGTAGTGTCCCTGGCAATGTGTTATTGACATGACCACTATTCGCATTGTATTTCCAGAAAAAGTTAAAATAAATAAATACAGATGATATGAAAACTCTGAGAACTGCTAAAAGCTTACCCTTTGTTAAATCCCTGGTCTGGTCTCAAAATAAATCAAATAAATAAATGATCTTGCTGCACTATTTGAGTTAATGAGAGATGATAAGCGAGTGAGAATGAGAGACCATATTATGCTGGTCATCGGTTCCCTGTAATAGCTCTCTTGGTTCAGAGATTCTAGATTTAATACATTTAATCACAAGTCTTTCAAAGAGCTTAAAGAACTGAACTTGGTGGGGGCGTATGTGTGTTGGTATAACAATATCCACTTAAGACATAAATAATGATACTATATTGCAAATAACTAAAACACTTTTGACTCTCTCCTCTATTTGCATAACCCACATGTAATGAGTATCATTACCATAGTAACCGTGGTAAAAACAAAGAACCCCAGTGTGATAAAACTACAACTCCCCCCCCCCCCCCAGTTGCACACATCAAGTCATTTAAGAGGAAATTGCTCAATTATTATTATTATTATTATAATGATAATAATGACGATGAAACCGATTATTACCATGTTTCACAGGAGCAATGCTTTTGGCAAAACACACATAATAAATCTGCAAAATAACAAATAAAACGGATCCAAGTGCAGGAGGTGATTTTACACTCGATAAGCTGGAAATTAAACCTTGCCTTAATATCTAGAATAGTCAGCAGTAAAACAGAGAATTCAATTCTTAACATGAAGCTCTTCTCATGCAGGTTACCATGCTCTTAAATGGAATGACAGTCAACCCTATTGTATTTTCAGGTGACTGTGCAAATCAAAACCTTCACCAAACAGTGGATGGAAAAATTGTTTAATTTACCTATAGACGTGTTAATTGAGCCTTTTCTAACAGGCTACAATTCCCTTTGGCAACAAAGACATCAGTAATGCTGAACTTCGCCATTGGTGGAATTGAATTGGAAAAGCATTTCTGAGGTCTGTGTACATGCATGCTTCGTTCATTGAGCATTGAAGACATTTTGTTTTGTATGGACAGTGGAGGAAATTATACTGCATAGTGCATTCAGTTTGAGCACAACTGCAGTTGAATTTAGGGTGAATTCTGTATCTGCAAAGCACCACGTGGATGTTTAAAGGGACACTCCAGACCCCTGAAGCACTTGAGCTTGCTGAAAAGCTTTATATGTGAAGAGTGAGTCCTCTTTTGTTCCATTTTGCAAAAAGTGCAGATTTCAATAGAAATTGACACTTTTATAAATTAACCTGGTTACAATCCCCTGGCTTTCAAGCAGACAACTGTTCCTGTTACTTCCTGGTTGGTTAGCTCAGTGGAGCTAAACTCAAGATACAGCAATTGCCCAGAACACCTTCCTTGCAAAGACTTTTCATTGAGCTGCATTAGGAAGTCTGTGATTGGACAGTCAGAAAAGGTCAGGGCGGTGTTAGAAGGGGAAGGTTTGCAAAGGCAGCAGACAAGAGAATTGAAGCTTTTGCAAGCTGCTTTTAGATATACCCCTCTAATCGCCTGCTCTGTTATTAGCCTGCTAGAGCCTGCAGGAGCATACAGTGTGATTACATTTCAATTTACAGAGCAGGAGATAAAACGTATGAAGTAAGTTTGAGAAGTGATTGAAAATGAAACCATTTTTTTTCATGCAGGCTGTGTGGATCACAACCATGGGGTGGAGGGGGGGTGGCTAGGGCTGCATAAACAGAAGTGATTAAGCAGAGAATTGGCCAGTAAGATTGCAGGGGCATGATACTGATTCATTAAGTTAAAGTTGTTTTGGTGCCGCAGCCTACAGAATCCTTTTGAACCTTGCAATTTGAACATAGCTGTGACTGCAGAACGGCAATGTTTTCACTTGCTTAATTAAAACAGTGACATGGCACAGAGACCACTTAATTTAGGGTGCCTGTAGCGTCTCTAATAAAAAGATATAATGCATAAATATAGATTTTAATTTTTCTTACTGCTCCTCCTCTTTTTACCTCTATTGATCACTTTCTCTCACTTCATCTTTGAGCCAAAAGGCTTGATCTTGCAAGATATATACATATATCAATATTTATATTTGATTTTCGCACCCTTTTGTTCCAACCGAATCGTTTTCCTAAATATGTTTTTGGAACAATATTTAGACGAGCTGAACAGTCAACGGAACAAATGTTGGACGTCCTAAACTAAATTCAATTTTCGGGAAAAGTGGTTCAACCAAACCAAGCTTATCCACGGTGCATACATGTCTAGTTACATCTCTTATTATTAATAGAGTTACAGCACCCACATATTCTGCATTGCTTTACATTTATAGAATGGGAATATTTGACAAGTAGTTCACATACAGAATATAACAGAGACAAAATTGAGGCTTCCTCTGCCATCCCAAGGAGTATGAGCTGCAGCCCATCGTTATTACACACGCTACATCTAATCTGCGGTCAATGGCAGCACAGCCCCCCACGTTCCACTTATATCCCCCCCTTAGCTGTGCTCCCTGACATACATAATGGAAGGTGAGTTTAACTTATTTTGGGGAGGGAGGAGGGGACAGGATAGGAATGCTTACTCTAACAACACAGTGTTTCATACAGCACTGTTTTTTGGTTGGGTTAACTCTTAAAGGGACACTATAGGCACCCAATCCATTTCAGCTCATTGAAGTCGTCTGGGTGCATATTCCCAAGTCCCTTAACCCAGCAAAGGTAATTTCAGCAGGCGAGGAGCCTCATGTGTAAGGCGGACCCAAGCCACTATTTTGTTTTCCTGGCACTATAGTTTCCCTTTAATCACTATCCATAATTGTAGTGAATTTGCAAGGCAATTGCATATTTTATGCCAAAATAGAGGAGCTTTTCTAATTCTGCAGTTTTTTTCCTAAAATATGCAAATCCCTTGTAAATCCCAAATCCCACTTTAATAAATAAACCCCAGTGTAGCTCTTCTGAACACGGAAATGTATAATCTTGCACTGCATTTAAAATCCTTTGCAAAATATAATTATTATTTACTCTACCCTACCTATTAATAAATTTAACTTTTTTTTTTTCCACTGGCCTTTTATTTTACCTTGAAGTCTGCATGAGTTTTACATTAGAAATCTGTGCACGAAAATGGTTCTTCTCACATCTTTTTCTGGTGGGAGATTTTTCTATCTTCGTTAAAACCCTTTGAATGCCTGACTACTTTTAAGAACATTTTTAAAGGGCTACTCTAATCAAAAATAAGCGTTTTCAGAAAACAATTGTTTTGGTTTGAGTAACGCTTTTGGACATAGTATGTCCCCCCCAAACCTAAAAAAATAAGATGAAACTTACCGACTTCAAGTTCCTCCTGCAGTCTGATCCCCTCGGCTAATATCACTCCACTTTGCAAGAGGGAAGGACAGGGGTGGGGGCATGCACCTTTGGCTGCCTGGTTTCAGCATTCTGTCCGTGCTGGCTTTAAATGACAATTTTGCACAGAACTGACATTAGCCAGGCCGGAACTAATGACGCTACTGGAGTTAGAGTACACCTTCAGCAGCCAAGTGGTTAATCTCTGAATGTACAGCGTTTCAAAGTGAAACACAGCACATGCAGACTTCAGGCACCATGACCACTTCATATCAATGAACCCTTCATATCAATAACCCTTTAAAGCCGATTATTTACTTAACCCCTTAAGGACACATGACATGTGTGACATGTCATGATTCCCTTTTATTCCAGAAGTTTGGTCCTTAAGGGGTTAAAGTATATTTACTAAACTGGGAATTGTGTAGGACAATATTTCTGCGCTTAAATAATCCCGGTGCTCAGAGAATTTTTGTTTTTATTTATTGCGTAGAGTTTGACAAATCTCCACAATGCTAAATTCCGTACATAAAGCCCACCTATATCACTGATGAAAATACAACTGAAAATAAAGATATCAAAAGGCAGCTTTAAGTCAGCCTTCAAGGAATTTACTATCTGCTAAGTCTATAAAATCTTCGAGTTTTATCAGGTGAGTTAGGTTCAAGACCAGTTGCTAAGCAGTTCTGGAATTGAAACGCGAGCAGTAAAACATTATTATTATTGGTTATAACATCAAAGGGTCCCTATTTTGGGCTTAAGTCCATATCACTCTCTTTTCTTTTCTAAAGTCTCTATAGGTCCAATTTTTTATTTAGGAGTATATAATTATTAAGGCTATTTATCGCACACAAGCAATGCCACCTCGCATCAACAGAATCGAAGATGCTGGTTGCTCCCTCTCTTCCTCGATGTCTAATGATGTTGGCTTACAGTAAAGGGAACCAAATAACAGGTGAGTGAGATAAAAAAGTGCAAAAGTGTGCAGTTCTCCCTAAATCCCTCCAAAAGACAAGTGCTAAAGACTGTATATAACCCAAGTTAAAATACAGTACAGGGCGCCACAATAGATATACCGTATATACTCGAGTATAAGTCGACCCGAATAAAAGCCGAGGCACCTAATTTTACCCCGAAAAACTGGGAAAACGTATTGACTCGAGTATAAGCCTAGGGTGGGAAATGCAGAAGCTACTGGTAAATTTCTAAATAAAATTAGATCCCCAAAAAATTATATTAATTAAATATTTATTTACAGTGTGTGTATATAATGAATGCAATGTGTGTGTTTGTGTGTAGTGTGTGTATATAATGAATGCAGCGTGTGTGTATATAATGCAGTGTGTGTATATAATGCAGTGTGTGTGTATATAATGCAGTGTGTGTTTGTGTATAATGCAGTGTGTGTGTATATAATGCAGTGTGTGTTTGTGTATAATGCAGTGTGTGTGTATATAATGAATGCAGTGTGTGTGTGAATGCAGTGTGTGTATATAATGCAGTGTGTGTTTGTCTGAATGCAGTGTGTGTGTATAATGCAGTGTGTGTGTAAACTGGGTGAGGGGAGGGCATTTTTATTATTTTAATATTCTTATTTTAATATTATTATTATTTTTTGTTTTTAATATTATTATTATAATTTAATATTATTATTTTAATATTAATAATTTTAGTTTAATATTATTATTATTTTATCATTATTTTAATATTATTATTATTATTATTTTAATATTATTAATTTATTCTAATATTTGTATTTTTTTTTATTTAATTGGTTTTGCCTGGCCAGGGAGGGGGGCTATGTTAATCACTGGTGGTCCAGTGGATGGGCTGTGCAGTGGGGGGGCTGGCAGCGAGCTGTTACTTACCTTTCCTGCAGCTCCTGTCAGCTCCCTTTACCTCCGTGCAGCTCCTCTGTTCTGGTTACAGTGCAAGTCTCGCGGTATGCGTGCCGTGTGGAGCATTGCCACGCTAACCCGTGGCAACGCTCTGACGGCCGCGGGTGTCGCGAGACTTACACTGTAAGCAGAACAGAGCTGACAGGGGAGCTGCACGGAGGTGAAGGGAGCTGACAGGAGCTGCAGGAAAGGTAAGTAACAGCTCGCTGCCAGCCCCCAACAGGACCGCCAGGCTTGTAATGAGCCCGGTGGTCCTGGTCTTTATTATGGCAATCAGTATGCTGAGCAGGAGCTCGTACAGCATGCGTCCGATCAGCTCAGAGCTCAGGCTCTGCCCCCATCACATCCATTTTTATCACTTTTGCTGAGTCTCTTCTCCTAACCCCTGCCTAGTATGGGGCTATCTGTGTCTCATGGCTTTGTGCTCCTCTTAAAGAGCGATACACATAATGTTATTTACTCACATTTACTATATGCATGCAGCGTTTGTTTTGTGGATGCCTGCAGTGACCAATTTATGTGAGCTTTTGGAAATGGCTTTGTTTAGGCTGTAACATCTAATTTATGCACACATATTTACGTCAGTAACTAAATTAATGGAAGATGGTTATGTGGCTACAATTTTGTTTATTGAAGGATGTAATTAGGCCCATCAAAACCTCTAACTGCCTTCATCTGAGGAATAATTTTAATTTAATTTTAACACTGTTAAGGTTGGTGTCATACTTTTACATATCTACCCCCAGGTAAGTCAAACTATTAATAAAATAAGCTTAGTGTAGTAGTTATGGTGCTTGCAGTGTTTTTATATATATACATACATACACACATACACATATTGATAAGCCATTGCCCATTGTGCTGCCAAAACAGCTTTGATGTGACGAGGCATGGACTCCACAAGACGTCTGAATGTGTCGTGTGGTATCTGGCATCATGACATTAGCAGCAGATCCTTTAGGTCCTGCAAGTTGCGAGGTTGGGGTCTCCATGGATTGGGTTTGTTTTTTGAGAACATTCCATAGATACTCAATTGGATTGAGATCTGGGGAATTTGGAGGCCAAGGAAACACCTTTGACTCTTTGTCATGCTCCTCAAACTATTCCTGAATATTTTTTGCAGTGTGGCTGGATGCATTATCCTGCTGAAGAAGGTCACTGCCATCAGAGAACACCATTGCAATGAAGGAGTATAAGTTGCAATGAGAGCTGTAATTGGACCAGACGTGTTATCTCGTTTGGTAACTCTTTTGGTAACTTTTGGTAGGTAATAACCCCTACATACCGGGAACACCCCAAAACCCCCCACAAGACTTGCAGTTTTGGAGAAGCTCTGACCCGGTGTCACTATTTGGCCATTGTTAAAGTCACTCACACTCAGGTCTTTTCGCTTGTCCATTTTTCTTGCATTAGCTGTGGTTGCTATGGGTAAAGAACAGAGGGACTTCCTGTGGGAGGTCTTTTCTGTTCTCCTTTGTCAGACAAGGCTTCAGAACACTGAGGCAATGACTGGCAGCTGGGGGAAAAAAATGTTCTCGTAATCTATACATTTGCCATCAAAACTGCTAGTGCAATGTATAGATAAAATTGTATGCTCAATCTAATGAGCATAAGTTAGTTAGGGCATGAAAGGTGCCCTTTAAAAAAAACATTGAAGGGGGCGTTGCTTGGAAGATGGCGGCGTGAACCCGGAGCTCCCCGCAAGGCTCACAGCACAACCTCGCCTACAGCACCCAATTGCCTCAAAAATGGGCAAATCACAGAGAGCATCACACACCTCAAAGCCCGCAGACACCCCGAGGGGCACCACGAATCCGTCCATGCGCCGGTACCTGACGACCCCGGCGGACCGGGAGGCTCAGGCCTCCAACGACTCAACGGCATCAGGTGGGATTCTCTCACCCTCTCTGTGCGGAGAGGAGGCACTGGCCGAGACACCAACATTGTACCCCACAGAAAAACACCCAGAATGGATGCATATCCTAGGCAGCCTACCTACTAAGGCGGACCTGGAAGAGGCAAACAACAACCTCCGCGCCTCCATTACAGAAGAAATACAGGCCATGAGGGAGGAGTTCTGCGGCCTAGGCCAGAGGGTATCCCAGCTCGAGGCGGACTGTGACCACGTGCAAGCGGCGCAGTCTGCCAACACAGGGACCCTGCAGCTAACTGTCCAGCGGATACAACAGATGGCATACCACCTGGAGGATCTTGATAACAGAGGGAGGAGGCAGAATATCAGGATCCGAGGGATCCCTGAGGAGACGGACGACACTACCCCAATTCAGTCCACCCTGATGGGGATTTTCAATAAACTACTGGGCCGCACACCGCAGGAACCAATAGACTTGGTGAGAGCACACCGGGCACTTAGACCAAAGGGCCCCCCAGGGAGCTTACCCAGAGACACGATCTGCTGCCTGGCAAGTTATCAAATGAAAGAAGAGATACTACGGAGAGCCAGGGACGCGGACAAGGTATTGATGGGTGACACAGAGATCCAACTGTTTCCGGACCTATCCCCTACCACCCTGGCATACCGCAGGGTTTTGCGCCCATTCACCAGACAACTACAGGCTAACAGAATTAAATACCGCTGGTGTTTCCCGAATGGACTTCAGGTGCACACACCAAAGGGTCCGTACATGATGAAAGAAAAGGCCGACATGGACGCCCTGGGGAGGGAGTTGCAGATCACCCCGGCTCCACTACAATGGCCGGACCCCCTGACCCTCTATACACAAGCTCAGAATCCGAGGACGCAGGCTACAGGTAACCAGATCCCACGGACCTCCCACCAACAAGCGACAGGCCCAAGGGGCCTATGAGGAGAGGAGGAGACAGCCAGTAGCAAAAACCAGGACCAGATGAGATAACAACATCGCCCGCAGGAGACCCTCCCCCTACCCGACCAAACCCACACCGAACACGAACGGGATAAGACGACGACCCCACACATGGACATAGACACATTGCATGAAGCTACAACACGGACTATGCAGGCCATATTGTGGGCCAGAGAACAGTGATCACCCGACAAAGGACTATAACGGACATGACACCACCGACCAGCGACCCACCCCGAAAACGCATACCGGAGGCCCCAGATCTACTGGCCGCCGTGCGGCCCAGGGCCCTAGAACCGGGGACATCGAGACCCATCCAAGGAACAAACGCAAGTATCTCACACAACTGACCGACAGGTCAGAGAGACTATTACTACCTCAGCATAACTACACTCCAATAAGGAGGTTGATCACCACTTGCATGTACTATAGGGTGGAGGGAGGGGTAGGAAGGGTTAAACGATGGGAGCATAATGTAAAATATGTGACAACGCATGGAGAAGGGAAATAAGACTGGTGGATGACCGGCGCGGACAACCGCACCCCCCCAACAGGGCCTAGTGATGACCTACCCAGGAGCAGGCCAGGGGGCGGGGGTCCGCGTCGCTCAGTCATCTAGCTGCGGACAGGGGACAGGGCAAGACTACCATGTCACTGTACCACCACAGGACTTAAGGCACAAGACAGAATAATAGGACAATAACGAGTAGGCACCCCCACCTAAAAACGAATGGAAAAAATACTAGCAGACGCACACACGGACGTAGGGGGAAGAAGGGGGGAAGGGAAAATATCAGTTCTTGGGCAAAGCATAGCGGAAGGGATGAGGGAGGGCGCATAACAGCTCACACAAGTACACCTTTGGGGACAGACAGGAGGACAGGACTATAGACACAGGGAAGGGGGGTGGGAGGGGGGGGGGAACCCGGGGGCAAGAAACTGGGCAAGAAAAAACTGGCTGACCAAAGTACGCATGGCCACCTACAAACCCATACTTGGACTTAGTTGGGTTAACGGGGATGAATGCAAATGCTATATTCTGTTTTTGTTGATGTTCCGCTTTTTGTTCAACGTAATATTGCACTGTTTAAGTTTCAACTGATCCAATGATGCAACGCAAGTCCGAGGCGAGGACACAAACCACACATACAATCACATAGAGCCCCAAAGGGGAAGATATGGGACACTGACAGAGGCACGAGGAAAACTCGGGGAAGGAACCGTAGAGGGACTAACCCGAACACAGCCACTTACAAATAGACACGACCGGAGACCTCGGCCTTCCTTCTACTCCCACGCGGGACAAGCGCCAATTTCAGGTGGACGACATATAAGACCCAGGGGAAGGCGAGGGTCTACACGTACACCTAGATGCGAACACCCTAACGCCGCAGCGACGGCGGACACTTCAGACTATACACACACATATCCCTTTGACACTACTCCCCCCCCCCCAACCCATAGCAGTCGGGGCACAGGACTAGCCGAGACCTGCCCAAAATGACACTGACACCTGCCAACCTCACGCTGGTCACCATAAACGCACGGGGACTGAACAAACCCGAAAAGAGATCGGTAGCCTTAAAGGACTTCCACGCCGCTAGGGCGTCAATAATATATATCCAAGAGACACACTTACCCCTACATAACCACCACTACCCCACGGGCTATTACAGCGATTATCAAGGGGGAAAGGCGCGGGGAATGGCGATCCTAATACACAGGGGAGTCCCCTTCCAGGAACAGGGGCTACAGACAGACCGGGAGGGCAGATATGTACTCTTGAAAGGTACGATAGCAGGACAGATATACACCTTCGCTAACATATATGCCCCCAATCAGAGGCACCACAGATTCCTCACGGGAATCCTCCAAAAAATACGGGGGTTCGCGGAGGGTATACTGATAATAGGGGGAGACCTTAACCTAGCCCTAGACCCGAAATGGGACACATCCACTGGCACCACCCACATCCCAATGCAACATTTTACTGCACTCAAAAATCTCATATCTAAACACAAACTGGTAGACAGTTGGAGAGCCCACCACCCAGACGAGAGAGACTATACGTTCTTCTCACACCCCCATAATTCGTACACCAGAATTGATTATTTTTTCTTAACACACTACCACCTCCCTCTCGTCTTACAAGTAGAACACGGCACAGCCACATGGTCGGACCACGTGGTGTGACGCTCACGATAGCGTCCCCACTATACAGACCAAGGGTAGCCAAGTGGCGGCTCAATGAATACTTACTCACCATACCGGAGGTAAAAACATAAATCGGAACAACCCTCCGAGAATACTTCGGTTAGAACACACCATCCCAAGCATCCCCAATGATCAGGTGGGAGGCACACAAGAGCGTGATCAGGGGCCACTTCCTACAAAAAAGCGCCATACTGAAACGACAAAGGGAGGCAGCCATGGCAAACATACTGACAAAAATTCAGGAGATAGACAATCTCAATAAAACCAAACAGACACCCGAACTGCAAAGCCAATTCCTCTCACTGCGCAGAGACCTGACTAAACTTCTCCAGACGAGATACCATAGGGATGCGCTGCGACATAAAGTATTCTTTGCTTTACATGGAAACAAGAGCAGCAGGCTATTGGCACGAATGCTTGCCAAACGTAGACAACAGACATATATAGACCGCATCAGAGACAGTAAAAACACGCTACATAGACTACCCCAAAAGATACAGGAAACAATCAGAGCATACTATGCCAACCTCTACACACTCCCATGGCCGCAAACGCATCGCGCAGACGAACGCCTAAAAGACTCAATAACAGAATACCTGAACTCACACTCGACACCCACACTAGATAGAGACACAGCAGAGCTCCTGGACGAGGAGATAACATTGGAGGAACTGACTCTGGCAGTGAAACAGACAAAACCGGGCAAAAGTCCGGGCCCGGACGGTCTGCCGCTCTGTTATTATAAGACGTTCGCTGACATACTATACACCCCACTCATAACAACGTTTAATGCCATAAAGGAGGGCCACCACTTCCCCAAGCAATCCCTGGCAGTGCACATCACGGGAATGGAATCGCACAAAAGGGAGACACAGCCTAACCACACACCCGACCCCCCTATTGCCACTTACGCACAACCCGAACTTTCCACCAGGCCTAGACCCAAGAGCGTTCAAAGACTTAATTCAGGACCCAATACCCAGACTTAAGCACATACACACAACAGAAGGCATTAAGACACTCAAGGATCTACGGGGAACAGCGGAACACACCCTCCTGACACAACTAAAATACAAACAAATCCGTAGCTATATTGCCTCACTCCCACAGGGACCGATACTAACACGGGCAACCACCACCTTTGAGAACCTTTGCTTAGACCCGAACCCACTTGCGCACAGGGTTTCCATTCTATACACCCTACTACTAACACTCACACCAATAGAACAACCACGATTCTTTGGGAAGTGGGAGGCGGCTCTGGGCCACACACTGGAGAAAGGAGACTGGGAGAAAATATGCTATCTTACTCACCATTGCTCCAGCTTTAGTAAGACACAAGAAACGGCCTATAAACTATTGACACACTACACCCCCGAGATACTACATGCACGAATCCCTTCGCACTCCCCTCAGTGTTGGTGATGCGGGGAGGAAAAGGGCACTCTCTTACACATCTGGTGGGACTGCAAAAAGATAGCCCCGTACTGGAAGGATATACACAAGATACTGAAACGGTTCACAGACGACCCACCACCATTCAGCCCAGCAGCCATGCTGCTACACCACACTAAGATCCCCAGAACTGCATACAAGAGATCGCTCACAATACGCATACTGAACACGGCCAAAACACTAATACCACAGTTCTGGAAACAACAAGACACCCTTGCCCTAAAAACCTGGTTCACACAAATGGAGGAACTAAGATCCTTAGAAGAACTACACAATACCGCAAATGACACATTCCAAAAATACCTCAACACTTGGACACACTGGATTCTGCAGACAACCAAACCTGACTTCACTACCATACTACAAGCTACACCCTCACACTAGAACACAGACATCTCAAAAGTAGAGAGGCGGGAGATCATGGCCCTTTGACGTAACAGAGCCCCCCATAACCCCACCATGCCAGAACCGAAACCCCCACTCCATACCAAATCAGTCACGGGGAGCCTAGACACATAGACAATACATACATACGATCCGACAGCTGGGGGATAGGAACAAGACAGGCACGCAGACAACCCCCATGGGCATAGATGGGATAAGATGAAGTAACCACAAAACCACCCATTAGACCACCGGCCCAAACGAGACCCCAAGACACAAAGAAATAGGTAATTCGAACAACTACAAGATATGAGGCCAGTACGACCTAACTGCCCCACTAAGAGGCGGATCGGCGGATCTCAGGGCCTCGGCTGCTGCGGGACCTTCCTTGACACACACACACTCTCACAACAAAAGTAACGACACACACACATTCTCTAACAGGAGAAACACAAGGGACTTATGAGTCCGACAAGACCACGGACTTGCGAACTCATCTGAATGGGCTATTGACATATGTTTTTCAATTGATATAAGCTATATGCTCCAAGAGACCTGCAGGTCTCACTGTTCTATGCACTGAAATACGAACACTAACATTATGCCCGATAAGGGACCTGCGAGGCCACAGAAGCCCGGGGCGCAAGCGCCCACATAATGACGTGACTCTCTATGAATGCTAATGTATAGACACCAAAATATATCAGGGACTTGCGAGCCCCGCAGTGCAGTTTTTGAACTCCCTAAAGGAGTGAAAGCTTCGCTGATAAAGCAACAAAACAGTATTTACAAAAAAGAAAATACCATAAGCCCAATCCTAAAAGAGCTAAGGGACATATGAGTCCGACAGGTAACCTCTAACGCAAAACGATTACACGAAACATAGTACATACACGACTAACGGCCTCGGGGACTGGCAGTCCCAGGACATAATAGATAACTGTACCAGGGAGAGACCTGCACACCACAATGAAACACGCAACGGACCACAGTCTCTTACCACGGGCAATAACCTTATAACCTTAGGTGTAATGGGACCTGCGTGTCCACACAGTCATTTAATGTACCATGTGAAAATACTACCTACTGTTTATACTCCACAGGACCTGCGAGTCCAACACCCAATTACTACTTGTGCTACGAAGTGACCTGCGTGTCACCACAATATGTCTGCATGATCAGCATTACCATTTTCCCTGTTATTTCTTTTTTTGTCAATCTTTCTTTTATTGAGGCATAGGGTTATGGTGGTACAGAATAAAGAGAGGGAGACTTGCAGGGGTTATACAGGCTAATATCATCATAACAAGTAACAAAATCTCCTAGAATTATCAGCCTTTTTAAACAAGCTTAAAACATTGAGTTATTCAAACAGGTGGGTTATAATGTATGTCTCGGTTATCCAGCTTAATTAACGTAACGTTGATACATCAATATACATTTTGTGTAAAAACATAGAGATATCAGGCTTTATAACAGTAATAGATTGGTTTAAACCTGCTAAGCTTGGCAGATTTGTAAGCAATCGGGTTCTGGAGCTTAACAATGCTAAATTGGTCGTCGTAATACAGCTAGCACTTTATGTAAGGTTAACATTTCAGTAGTTTCTAATACATCTGCTATATGTTTACAAGTTAGGTTTGTAATGCGGTTTATGTTGCCGTATATTATGGCATGGTTGTAAGCAGGGTTGTGTGAAGCATAAACCATCGTCTACCCACATACTGGGCCAAACAATGCCATGAGGCCGGAGACACCAAAGAAAGATATGTACTGTCGTTAGCTAGCTTTAGTTGTATTAGGTATGTTCTAGGTGTGCTATTGAGCTGATCCCTATGAAACAGGCATACAGTTGCCTTGCTTGATGAAGGTGCTTAGTAGTGTGACATGCTATATTTAGATCAACTGTGAAAACAACTTAAACAGCGACCACGAGGTGCCATGAGAGTGCTTGTCAGCCAGAAAATTGTGGGCTAGGTTGTGGTCCGAGGAATTCAAGAAGTGACATAATATACTGGTAGCTTTACACTAAATACGGGCTATACATTGCGGAATTTAAAAAGAGTGGGATGCCT
Source organism: Pelobates fuscus (assembly GCF_036172605.1). Classification (NCBI taxonomy): domain Eukaryota; kingdom Metazoa; phylum Chordata; class Amphibia; order Anura; family Pelobatidae; genus Pelobates; species Pelobates fuscus. The sequence continues at coordinate 43,309,997 of NC_086329.1, read as the reverse complement.
GTACATCAAGACTGTCTAGGCCCTATTACACAGCGGGCTACCGTATGCAATAGTTAAGCAAACATAAAGGTAAAATTAATTAAATACGGTCTAAGCAGCGAAAAACATCAAGCAAAGTAAGGCATACGTTGCACAGTTATAAGTTTCAGTAGCCTGTAGCTGTCAGAGTCCAGTGGTGTGTTGTACCGTGGTTTACCAGGGGTGCACTCCAGCCATACCCAGATCCGCGGTATTTTCATCCGACGCCATGAATGTGCTTCAGGAGATAGTCTGTGAGGTGTCTCAGTGTGGTGTCTCCGTTCTTCCTCTGGCTGTTCTGCGCCCGGTGTCGGTCTGCTTGATGGGCTCCCTTGCCCGTAGTGTGTGTGCGGGTCCGTGTTGTGCGGACGCTTGCTGCACTTGCCCGGTGGTGTTGTACCTCGTTGCAGACGGTGCGTGTCCATTTACGTGGGGAAGTCTGCAGCTGGCCCAGAAGTTTCGGTGCCACCAGGAGGCAATCAGGCTGGTTCTGTTCACGGTTCTCTCCCTGGCGTGCGCGGGAGCGAGTGTCTGAGTCTAAGGGGCTTGATGGCGATTTCCGCCTCATGAAGTGTCGGCGTTGCCCGCTGGGATCCCCTCTGGAGGCCCGAGGAGGGTTCCAGTTCATATTTCGCCTGGTCGCCGGGCGGATCCAAGCCGCTGCTTCTCTCCTCGCCCGCCTGAATGCCTGCCCCTGGGTGTGGAGCTTTGTGCAGAGGTGATCAAGGAGTCTGCCGCAGAACTCTGCTATATTCCCGGGGGGCTTGTGTAGTGGGCGCTTCGTCCCATGCTGCTTTGTCACCGCCATTTTGTTTGGGCCTCGTGGATCCCGTTTGTTTGTCGCTTGGTGCTGTCGTTTTACAGGGGTTGTCATCCCCATAGTGGACCGGGATAACCCCCGCCGGTCCGAAGGGGGGGGTAGCAGGGCTTTGCTCTTCTCACGCTTGAGTGCGGGCTTCGAGTCGGGGGATCGGCCGCCTCCTCCATGCTCTAGGCCCCGCTCAGGATTAGGCCGCGTGGCCGGTTCGGGCTTTCCCGTGGCGGTTTGGCACCGGAGTGGTACCATTCTGCTCCGCGTGGGGACCCGGTTCGATATCTGGGTACCTTTTGTCGTGGGCTTCATGAAATCAGACAGATTAGGTATTTGTATGCTCTCTGGTGCAGGAGCCCTCAGAGGACACGTCCGGCCATCTTGGCTGTCAGGCCCCGCCCCTCTTTCCCTGTTATTTCAACACGAAAGTTACTAAACGAAATTAATGGGACCTGCGTGTCCTGGTTGAATATCTCATATGACATGATCGAAACTGAAAAATATAAAATAACAGATAAAAAATATATTTACAAAAAATAAATAAAAAAACATTGAAAGCACCATAACCACCACAGCATACTGTAGTAGTTATGGTGCTAGGAGTGTCCTGGTGCTAGGAGTTTGACTTGCCTAAGATTGATGCTATGTTTAAGATTAAATGTAAGGCTGAACCATGTATGTGGTTGTGTCACACATGGCGTGTGTTTGGTTAAAAGCATTGTTCAAATAGATATTTGTATGTATTTGGATAAATGTATGGTTTTATGTTAGTGTATTGTTGTGTTGTTTTTTTGGAGAGGTATCTGTCGAAGTTTACCATCATATCACTTATAACTTTGATGTTTTTCAGAAGTTTTTAATGAGCTGGATTTCCAATGCATAAGATGTTCTTTGAGTTTGAATGTGACAGATTAATTTGGATTTTCTTGTCTGACAGCTATGTGCCCTGTTTCTTCCCATTTACACGTCAGATTTCAGAGAATTAGTAGCTGTTTTGAATAATTCAAGGATTATGTGTCAGAAAAATATTGGGTGAAATTTTAACATGTTTCTTCCTTTGGGATTGTTGGCGTCACGCACATTTTTTTTTAAAGCAATGGTTTTGCATGAATGCGAAACCCAAATAATTAATCAGTCCTTAACTTCTTAAAGTTAAATCCGGAATTTCAACAATTTATGCACTTTGTCTCTTTTCATTGATTGCTTAAATGGAGTGTTTTTCAAATATTGTAGAACAAGTAGTACAGAATATTTATAGTAACCCTGGTGCACTTATCATCTTCCTTTTAAGACAAACCACCCTGGTGGTTTTGCATAGCTTCCTGTTTCGTTAGCGGTGAACTTTTTCTTTCTTTCAATTGGTTGTACAGTTCAACCAATGAAAATGCAGAAAAAAAAGATCATTGGCCAGAAACCACACATAGCTATAAAAGCCTAATGTCTTCTCTTGCTATCTCTTTATTCTCCTGTGTCTCTATAAAATCTAATCTGTAGACAACGTACTGCAATATCTCTATATATAATTGTCTCAGTCCGACAAAAAATGTGCCCACTTTTATTAATGCAAATTGTCACAGTAAATAATCAAGACAGCTTAACTGTATTACAATTTTTTTTGTACCACTGAATAATCATCTTGAAAATCCAAACCTTACAACTTTTTTTTTTATTTTTCTCAACTCAACAATCACCAGTTTGAGTTATAATAAAAAAAAAAAAAAAAAAAAAGGGTGCACAAAGTTTTTGGTTCACCGAGAATAAATACAGATATTATTTGGACGTGTATTGGCATACTGCCTAGTTTTCTCCTTTTGTATATTGTAAACATCTTGAATACTTAAGGGTTACTTTAAACCCTTGGAGCGCGGTGCCCAGTAGGTCCCTATTGTTTTAAAATCTGCAAAATAAAAGTTTTTTTTAACTCTGGAATCTGGAATCCAGCGCCTCACAAAGCCTCCTGATGTCAATGGGGCCACTAGAGGTCCAATCACAGGCTTCTGAGAAATCTGTGATTGGACCAATTGGCAGGGGAGGGAGGCGAAGAAAGGAAGTGTGGAGGTGAAGTAAGGGAGGATTTAAAAAAAAAAGAAAAAAACTGCTGGCAATGGAGGGAGGCCCACAGAGAAGATTTTAACATCTAAAGACAAAGTGCATTGTGCACTAATTTGGGGTGGGGAGGGACAAATAAGCAGTTTTGTTTGTCATGATGGACCATAGCTGGACCAAAAGAGGGGAAAAAGAAGGAGCAGTAAAAAAAAATCTATATATTTCCGAGCCGCATTCTTCCAGTCACTTTGCCTTCAGCTATTGAGGGAGGGAGACTAGCAGTAATTGTGTGTTTTACCATTGCAGTGAGTCAGTGGGGATGGTGGACCCGCGAGGGGCTGGAAATAAGGTGAGTTTTTACTAGTTTTTTGTTTTTTTTATAATTCTTTTTTTAGTAGTGCAATTGTGTTCATCCTCGCATACAATGCCATATCAATTTTAACCAGCAGTGATATTGCATACAAGGTAAAGTGTGGTCTTGACATAAAGATATTGCACCATTTAAAAAAAAAAAAGAAAATCAGTGACAAGAAACAAGTTAGAAATACACGTCTGCAGTAATCAATAAGACTAGCTAAGCGTAGGTAGTGTGATAGTGGGTGGAAGCTTGTTGTCTGGCTATAGAACTGTGTGACATGTGAGACTGTGCGATCAAAGGGTAGATCCTTCTGGTGGCTGGCTGGTGTCGCCAGTTGAGTTCGGTTAATGCTGGGCTGACGGGGCCAGTGTGGAGTGTTATAGGGTGTTCCGGCATCAGGATTATCTGTTATAATGTGCTGTCGTTTGGCTCTGTTTTATATAGCAATCAGTGTGTGACATAGGTTGGATGCCGGTCTTTGTAGGCTTACGAGGCGTTTTAGAGGCGAGTAAGCTGTGCCTGTAGTGTTGGAGTTTCAGCTGGTGGTGGTAGTGGTTGAATGGGTTTACCCCGTCTGGGTCTGTGCATTGGGAATGGGTACCCCTAACCAAGGGAGCTGCGGGGGGGGGGGGGGGGAGAGGGTTGTTTAAGACGCCCTGTAGGAGGGTTGTCAATCGGTTTGGGGCTGTAGGGCCCTGTGGTATCTAGATTATTTGTTAGTGTGTGGTGAAGGGGGTTGCAATAACTTGTAAACATAAGCGAACTTAAGAATAACAGAAATGCAGCTTGGTGTGGTCTGTTTTCACCCATGTTCATGGCACTAGAGACTGCGTTCCCCCTGTTCTAGAGGCCAAAGGGGTAGCCGTGGTGGGTTCCCGGTTCTCCCTGGAGACTGTTGTTGGTGTTGCTGTTTCTAGGTTTGACAGTCCAAGAGTTTTCAGGAAGGTTGGAGCCTCCTCCATCGAGGTAAGAACTTGAGCGGACCCTGCGTGTGTTACTTCCAGTGAGCCGCCTGCCCCCCATCGGTATGCTATTCCTGCTTTGCGTAGTTGCACGGTGACGGGGCCGTAGGACTTGCGCCAAAGTAGAGTGGCTTTCGACCGGTCTTGATAGAAGGTGAGGGATGATTCCTCAAAGGAAAGAGGCGTATTGCCCTTTAATGCAGCCATGATGTGTTGCTTGTCTTTGATTGAGACACATCGCAGAATCATGTCTCGTATCGCAGGGGACCTCAGGTGTGTATGTCGGGAGGCGGAATATTCCGTCTATGGCAATTCTCTTTGCCACAGCATGCAGGAGTATGGTGGCTAGCAGGCGTCTGATATAATGTGGCAGCTCTTCTGCCGAGATTGCGGCGGGTATCCCCCTGATTTTAATATGTGTGCGTCTCTGACGGTCTTCCATGGTTGCTATTTTGAGTGCCGTAAGCTTTTGTTGGTATTGGAGCTGGTGTACTGTGTAATCTAGCTCTGTCAGTTGAGTTTGGACACCCACCATGTCTTGTTCCGTGGCTTGCACCCTGTCAGTGATGGCCCTCACTTCTGTTTTGAGGGATGCTGAGTTGGCTGCTAGGAGCTTGTGTATTTCTGCCAGTAAGAGCTTGAGAACCCCCCTGGTAGTAGGAGCTGAGTCATCCTGTGTCTTTGGTGAGGGTTGCTGCGGTACCTGTGTGATTGGAGGGATCTCCGGTGTTCTCTGTTCCGGGCTGGAAGCTCTGTTGGTTGCCTGCCTGTCTTCCATAGGTGTGGGTGCTGTTTTGGGCTGCGTGGGTCTCTGCAGCATCAACCCGATGTCTCTCCCCTCAGCCGGAGTTTTTTGGGAACGCCGCCCCATAGCCGGCATGTACGACGTGAGGTCGGATGGTGGAGGGGAGGGAAGAAGGTCCGCTCCCGCTAGCGTGTGTCCTCGAGGCCAAGGACCGAGGGCGTGAGGTAGGCCCCAATTTTCCGTTTGCGTTTAGGTAGCTTTTGGGCTTGAAAAAACGGCATCTACCGAAGCAGCGTTTCTTGCTGGTTCCAATGCTATGAGTCAGAGGACCGGATGGGCTTCAGCATCAGGGCTTTTGTGATGATTGTCAAGTTTTGGTCAGGAGCTGTTAGAAATGGCGTCTGGCTCAGCGTGTTGGCAAGCTCCGCCTTTACTAGTTTTAAGGGGAGGAAAATGTGGCCAGGGAGGCTAAATATTTAGTTTAACACTATAGGGCAGTGGCGAACACATAACCCATGGGGCACTGGTGCGAAACTGATCCATGGCCCCCCCTCCCTCTTCCCCCCTCTAACTCTCCCCCCGACAGACACACACACACATACATACAGAGACACACACACATACATACAGACAGATACATACAGACACATACATACACACATGACACATACATACAAAGACACATACATTCATACATACAGACAGACACACACAAGACACACATACATAGAAAGACACATACATACAGGCAGATAGACAGACACATACAGACACACACACACACACACACACACACAAGACATACATACAAAGACACATACATACAAACAGACAGGCACATATACATACAGACAACCACACACAAGACACACATACATACAAACCACATACATACATAAAAACAGACAGGCACACATACATACACAGACACATACACATAAATACATACAGACAGACACACACACATACAAACACACACACACACAAGACACAACATCCATACAAAGACACATACATACAAACAGACAGTCACACATACATACAAATAAACACACACACACATAATATTTAAGTCACCCTCCTGTTTCCTACCTTTTAGGTGCAGGAGGGTGACTTTCCCTGGGGTCCAGTGGTGGCTGAGGCTGGTGGGAGTTCCCACTCTGACTCCCTGTTCTTCCTCTTGCGCAGTCTGTGTGTGTTAGCTGGGAGGAGTGACCGGAGCAGTCACTTCCTCCCAGCAGTGATGTCATAACAGGGGGCCCAGCGCTGACCGGGCCCCCTGACAATCCATCTCCATCGGGTGGCCATGACAGCATGGGCCACCGGATGGACCTCTTGGACGGCGGCCCCGGCGGTTTGCCACGCGGGCCGGGGTCAAAATTATGATGGTGGGCACCCGGTCGCAGGGGTCTGCATGGCGGCCGGGTCCCCTGGAACGATGGGCCCGGTCGCAGCGGCGACCCCTGCGACCATGGTATGTACGCCAGTGCTATAGGGTCATGAATACATGTTTGTGTTTCTGACCCCAAAGTGTTCCTTTAAAACACAGTGAGGCAATTTATAGAAAGAAATACGGTGAAGAGGACAATAGTCCCAGGGGTAGGAAACCTTTGGTGCTCCAGATGTTGTGGACTACATCTCCCGTAATGCTCTTTGGGCCATAATACTGGTAAAGCATCAGGGGAAATGTAGTTCACATCTGGAGTGTCGAAGGTTGCCTACCCTGGTAGAGAGTAAAAGGATTAAATGTGATATAAGGAAGAATGATTTCACTGAAATGGGTGGTGGATGTATGGAATAATCTGCCAGCACATGTGGTAGAGGTTATTACATTAAAGTTTCTCAGGTGGATGAGAAGGTCAAGGTATTCTTCTGGTTGCATCTAATCTGAAATTCCTGGGCACTTCTCCATAATTCTTAGTTTAGTGAATAATCAGGTGTGAGTGCCTCTTTCAAGTTGGCTACTAGACTTGGATACAAGTGGCTGAATGTGCGGACGCATAACTCCAAATAACATAGTATGGTTAATGCATGCAGCTTTTCACTCCAGTGCTGGAAGTGTACAGATTGGTATTATAATTAAAATAGCTGTATTATTTTATTTTCTTAATTGTTGTGTGAATCATTTGATAAGTAATGTATTTAAGCTTAGGTACAATCGTGTAAACAAGATTGGCATTTTACAATATAATAGTTAATGAGACAAAACAATGGATTGAGTCATTTGAGGCATGTGACTTGAACAATAGCATAATCGTGCAACTACAATTATTTATATGGCCCCAACATATTGAACAGAGCTGCACAAAAGGTAAACAAGACAAACACTTAAAGCTGCACTGTCATGGCTGCCTCCGTTTTTTGTTTTTTTTTAACCCCCCCCCACCGACTCCACTACATCTAATAGTCCCCGTAGTCACCCCTAGGTGCCCCATTTTACTCTTTTTTTACCTGTTGATTTCTTGTCTGGACCTAGGTCCTAGGCGCCGCCATCTTTGTTTGGGCAGATAAAGGCCCTTTGGGATATGTCATCTGCCCACACTAGATAACCCAGTGAAATTCTTGCGCATGCCCAGTTTAACATTTGGGCATTCGCTATTGTCCGAAATTCCTATATCTCCCTCCCCCTACTGCTCATGGGTGGGGGCCCTAAGTGAAAAATGACGGGACATATTGTCCCCCCATGTCCTTTTATTGAATTGAGTTTGGTCGAGCAAAATATATATATATATATATTTTTTTTTTGTATTAATTAGACTTAACTGAATGTTTCACAAGTCTGTCTGCTATGCTATTATTTGAAATGATAAGAACATAGCAGTGAAGAAGAGTTAAAATGTAAATTTTATTTTCTAGAACATCTCTTGTCTCGTTAGCATCCCTGAATATAATCAAAGAATTATTTTCATAGTCTTCCTGTTAGACATAATGTCATGTTGTTGGCACATTAATAATGTTTTAATCCTTTGACTTTATTCTCTCACTTTCTTTTATAAAGGTCGGATGTAGTTGCAAATGTAGCACTGGGTGTCTTGGGATTGTCTCTTTCTATAGCAATGAACGTAGAGACTGCAACACATTAAAATTTGTCTATACATCCCTTTTAGTACAAACCGTTAATTGCCCATTCCATGAGACCTTCAGGGTTATTCTCTAATCTCTGAATTGTCAGGAATTCACCAGGGGACTGTACTTTTTTTTGTCCAATTAAATTCTTTTTGAGCGAATCAATACACAGAGACATATGAGCAATAGTTAGTAATGTCGACTATATAAGAAGAACAAATCAGCGATGTTCTGATGTGTAAGAGACGAAAAGTATTGAGTTGCTTTTCCTCATTAACATAAGAAATAAGAGAAAATAAAAAGAATAATGAACAAAATGTTACATAGCAACAATTAGAGAATGTTAGCAGAGCAGTCAATAGAAATGAGTCCTCTTGGGACTGCGTTTTACTAAAGAGAAAAAATGATACATTGGTAAGTACATATATTAACGAGGCAACGCCTTGATATTTAAGCAGTGCAAATAGACAGTGCTTCTGGGAGGTGGCTCAGCAATCCTAAAATGGGGGAAGGGAAAAGGATTCTTAAACACCGGCTGAAAAGGTCATCTTAAACAACTGCTGTTTCTGCCCCAAGGAATTGCAAATTTAAGGCCCAAATACATGGAACCATATGCTACGTTTTTCCTTTCTTATATTTTGAGCTAAAACTCACAATTCCCTGGTGAATTCCCTACAACTTGGGTTTATTGAATTACCCGGATAATCTAATTAGAGAATTTGTCAGATGCTGAAGGACATTAGGTTAGTGCTTTAGTCTTAACAAGTATCCTCTGTTACTCCATCCCCCTCAATTTCAACATGATGTCTATCTGTAAATCCACGTTGGATTAAAGTTGAAAATTGAAAATTGGCCTGCTCTGTATTCGGCCCGCTGTGTATTTCATGATCTCTCTGCAATGCTGGGTAAATATGGGCGAGGCATGACTGGGGAGAGATGTTTGGGCATGGTATTAAAGCATTAGTGATGGTAGGGCTGTTAATGAATAGACATAGCAACGTGGCTGCTGCTGCTGATGTAATAAGGACAGAGAATTAGCTAGAATAGGCTAGACAGGTATGTTCTCCTAGAAAAGATGTGAATATCTGTGAAATAGGCGCTTATATAGTATAAAAACAGTTGTAATTGAATAGCAGCTACCACCAAAATAGGATCCCTTTATCCTAATATGAAGTGACAAACAATGAAGCAAACACCAATCCCTCACACAGTGGTGAAATGGTGTTCAAAAGTGGAGCGCTTAAATCATACACTTACCCCTCTGGGTTAAGGAGAAGTGTGCAACAGTGGTAAAAATCCTAAATGGTATACAAAATACAAATATAGAGTACCACTGTACAACAAATGTACTTAATACATTTCTAATAGGAGCGCACTCACGTGGTTCAGAGCCTATGGGTGATCGGCTCTGATCTTGAGGGCAGACGTGTACTTTGAGGTGACACACACCTATCTTGCGTAGATAATAACCTCAGAAACGAGAAAAATAGAGAAAACAGGGAAGCAAAATCGACCCTGGTGTAGAGACCTTCAATAAATTCAGTATGTGCAATAAAATACAGATGATTGCTCACCTTCTGATGAGCCTATAACCTGGCTCTCAGTACATGCGCAGATATATCGATTTAGGGTGATATTTGCCCTTCTTGTTAGCAGAAAACAGAATTCCTCCAAACCAGCTTGTAGTAAAATTAAAACATTTATTCCAAAAAGTATACATACATACATCTAGGAGGTATGTTCTCCTAGATTTGAAGGGGCATGTCTGAGCTGCAATAGTACAAGCCATGATTTGAATCCCTTTATCACTATGTTTAGCTGGCTTTTCCAGTGGAAATTGGTGAACACACTTATGTACCAGGGTTAGCCTTTGTTTGCGGCTTGTATTTCTCACAATATTCAGTCAGGTTTGTTCCCAGCTGGGCATCATGGGAAATTTAACCCCTAAACATCTATAGTACTATGATTATTTGCCATTACATAATAATGACACAGTTTAGTTAGTGCTATTGGTCATACCTACCTGTGTGTTTGTGGTGACTGAGTAAAGAATATCCTGAATTGTATCAATAGTTATTACTTTCACACAAACACGAGGTTGTCTTGACACAGTTTATTAAAATGACCTATGATTTTACATATATATATAAATCATATTATGTATACAGCTCTGCTCGCTCCCAGAATGCGCAGTGCTTCGTGGCATGATGTAAACGAAGAGTTAAGTGCTGGTAGGAGTGGGTTAAAGTGTGTCCTTAGATTTGGTGTTACACAGTACATTTATTGACCTTGGTGGGTTATTTTATTTTTATTTATTTTTTCATTTCAATTTTATGCTTTTTTTCGAGATGTGATTTTGCAGATTCTATCAGAAAACTGTGTCTTGCGTCAACTCGGCAGGAGATAAGGCTGTGAGTCAGCCTTGTGATGCTCTCAGCCAGGCCTTGTGTCTGACACTTACTTTTTGAAGCCGAACCTGTAGGTTTAAATAACTGTGGCTAATCCTTGTAACTATTTCAGTGCCTGCCTTCAGTGACCCTGCGTGCTGCCTTGTAGGTGTTGTGCATGCATGGTGATAGACGCTGTGTTTACAGCAGATTCGCATTTTTGGGATGTCAATGAGTTCATCTGCTCTGCCATAACAACTGGCTCGTGACTGAAACTCTATACCTGTATAGAAAGAACAGCACCTGTTTAGGGCCCAAATCCCTCAGTCCTTCTTTTCTATCCTTCTGTCCGCCTTCTCTAGGAGCTCCATATTTTTGGTGAAAGTATACCAGAGCTAATAGCAATAATGCTCCCAGTAATGTGTCTTTAAACTACAATAAATGTGTTTAGAAATCAGTCTGTGTAAATAAGATGAGTTGATCGTGCATGGCTCCCAACTGTCCTGGTGTAGGCGGGAGAGTCCCGATTTTTAAGTACTATCCCACTGTCCCAACACCAGGGAAATGTCCCCAACAAGCATATTATTATACACGCTTGCGCTATGTTCAGGGCACTGGGACTCTGCAGAGCAGCAGCGGAACTACTGCCAGTGTAGCCGCACCAGGGCCCGCATGCTGAGGTGGTCCGTAGGGTGTCCCATGCACTTAGGGCCTTCTGATGTGTTTTGCTAAACACTAGTATCACCAATGCTGGGAAGAAGTAAGTGCTGGTCACGTCTTCCCAGCTACAAAGAGAGCATAGAACAGGAGGAAGTAAGAGGAGGAGGTGGCACAGGCAGAAGGGGAGGAAGAACCAAGGAGTGAGCCTTTTCCAGCCCCACACTCCCATCAGCCCCAGACACCAACCCAGAGAACCAACCTCCTGCACACAAAATATATGTTAACAGGAGGATGACAAAAAAATATAAAAAAATATGCCATGTATGTGTTTATGTGTCTGTATGTGTCAGTGTATGTATCTATGTGCTTGTCTGCATTTGTCAGTATGTGCATATGTGCGTATATGTGCTTCCATGTGTATTAGTCACTGTGTGTATGTGTCAATGTATATCTATGTGTGTCAGTGTGTATATGTGTAAATGAGTGTATATGTATCAATGTGTAAGTGTGTATGTTTGTATCTGAGTATGTGTGGCAGTATATGTGCATACATAAAAAACAGAGAATATGAGAACTCTTAGAACAGACAAAATCTTAGAGAAACTCAGTAGCTTGCCCTAAGATAAATCCCTGCTCAGGGTCTCCAAAAGGTTTTGGCTCACTTATACCACCACAGAATGAACCTATTCCGTTGCATATGAGACTGATCCCACCAAAGGGGACAGTCCAGAACCGAAACGGCGACAAGTTCGCTCTGCACGAGAGAAACAGCAACCATGGATGATTGTTTCAACCTTCTTTGGGCCTCATCAGTGAGGTGTAGCTGAATTAAATTTTTAACTTGGGGAGAGCCAAGTTACTACTTTGCAACAAAAAACTGAGAAAATTTGAACTAGAGAATAAGTGCATACATTTCAGCAATCAAACGTCAACACTACATGCAAACACACTCCTGCAATCAAACACAAACAATACAAACAAACACACAACATACAACAGTTACATACGATTGGAGAGCTTTTCATGCACAGACCCCCAGGACGAAATATATACAAGGGTCTCCCAAAAACATACCGAGATCTGTCAACTCATATGAACGAATATATTTTTTGTGTAGCAAAAAGAAAATTCAATTTTAAATTGCAAGTTATTGATGGTGTTAGATTGAGACAACCGATGCCTTGTAATTTCAGGCTCAGACTAGTCCCCGTCACACAGTAGAGACTCAGAGCTAGGTCTCCGGGAATACAATTTACAGCCAGCATATTAATGCTGCAAACACATTACGGAGTGTTTACTCTTTGTGGACTATGACTATGTGCACACTCTTCCCGCTCATAATTAAAGGGGTATCATGCTAATTTGCCTTATGACCTTTTTTATCTTGTGCATTTGTAGTAGCTAATCACTGAATTAACAAAAACTGACCACCAGACCAATCAAAGGAAGGAAAATGAGATGCAACATGTCACACACCAAATATAATGACAGATCTCACATCTCACTGGTCCTGAATAGGTTAAACAGCTGGGTGGCAGGTAGCGCTCTCCGTATAGGCCTATTTAAAGGGACTTTCCAACCACAATAACCCCCTTCTATTCTGCATGAGTTCTCACCGTGAATGTTTCCTAAGATATGATACAAATTATATTTACAGTTTCTCTCTTTTTGCCCGTGGAGATAAAACTTAATTCTGTTGATTTCTTAAATTATACATTAAAGTCTGTTACTGATTGCTTGTGCAGTCATTTATAAATAATTATTTGGCATTCATGTGCTTCTGTATTTTCACAAAAAAAAATTGCTTCAGATTTTGTGTTCTTTTTTTCCTTTTTAGATTAATGCTTGACTTAATTATTGTGCACCCATACGGCTTCAATCGGTTTTGCAGAAGCTTATATTTCACAGAGAAGTGCAAAACCAATATCTGCGTTTTTCAAATAACTAGCTGATCTGAGCTAAAAAATATATATATGTTTTTTTTAGCTCAGATCAGCTAGTTATTTGAAAAACACAGATATTGGTTATTCGTGTTTCTGTGAGTTTGTGTGTGCATTTTTATAAACATTTCTTCCAATGCAAGTAAACGAGTGGTTATCACACTATAAGGAAACCTACTTTTAATTGACCCTTCTGCATTGGTGCGGCCACAGTCCCGGGTGCGCTGTGTCCTGGTCAACATTCGACACCTCTGCCAGTATCTTTGACACTAGATGTTGTTGCCCCATCCATTATTAATGACCTCATGACATCATTGCCACAGCTACTCCCATTTTGGGGACCTGACTATCAAGCAAACGTCCCAGGTCTATATACACCTGAGTTTAGCAGCTGTTCAATGTACGTTCCTGGTCTCAGAGCCCTTCAGCGTGTTACTTAATCCTTGCTTATTAATATTCTGTTATTTGTACCTGGCATCGTGATTGACACTGACATTTTCCAATATTTCCCTGTTTACCTGACCCTGACCACAATTACCTTGTTCCTGTTTTGTGTACCAGACCCCAGTTATGTTTGATCTTGATATTCTGCTGTTCCTGTACGCCTGTTAGACCCATCTTGTTCGTGACCTTAAATTCTAGTTATTCTGTATCAGCAGGTATTATTTCTATTGATTTCATTATTCTCCTCCTGGTCTGAATAAGCCTATATTGGTCCTATTACTTCCCAATTCATGTTATGCGTTAAGTACGGCCACTCTAAGGTCTGGTAATACACATTGCAATCTCTCCGTACTTTGCCTGTGTTAGTACTGTTGCCTTTTATCTTGCTAAGGGTTTTATCGTATTGTAACACACGCTATTCCTAAAGATTTTAATTGTAGGGACTTCAAGGTGAGTTCATGGGATTTTCAAGCCTTAAGAAAGTCCTTTGGTCAGACAAAACGCATAGACTCAGACGGCAAATATATTCGTGCACAGTTACTTGATTCCTCGAACGTCTACGAGGATTAAAACATTTTGTGTGGATTGTGGTTGCTGTATCCATTGTAGACCGTGGGAGTGGTGAACTATTTGGTTCCATCTTTGTGCCTTCCCCATGGTCCTATATTGTGTATGTAGGACTTTACTTCTTCTGCGTCAGTGACTACTTTGGAGCTTCTTTTATTGAGATTTTACTCCGGGGATACGTGTGAGAGATATATTCGGGGTTATGGCATTAATCTTCAGATATCTATGGTATTGCACTGTAATACACAAACTGTTTGGGTGTTTTTTCTGGAACTCTCTACTGCGGTTATTTAAACTTACACATAACTAACCGAGTGACTTTTTAGTTCAAACTGAATTCACAATATTGTGTATCATATATGTCATTTATCATCTGCAATATTTGATACTTTAATCCGCATTACAACTCTACTTAGAGGATCTGTGCAGTATGTTGTTTATTTTTTTTAGTATATTTGGTCTAATAAAAACAGTTTATATGTTTATTTAAGTATATTATAGTTAATATATAATTTAATATAAGTATATTCTTACTAGCACAAACCTTTATTGTATTTATTCTGTCTAGACACCCTTTTTTGTTGAGGTTAGCAGGTTTTTGCATACCATAGTTTGACATGATTTGATATAGATTTTATGTTGGATATATTTTAGAGTTTTTGAACTCTATATAAAGAGCTAACCTGACACATAAATCAGAGCCCTCCGCAAGAAAATTCCATTGGTTTCTTCAGTGATTGCCCCACTTTTTCATCTTTTATCCACACCACAAACAGATTTCTTCCTAAAGCTTTATGGGATTCTCAATTCTTGGAAGTAATTGGTTGCTTTTATATATATATATATATATTTTTTTTTTTTTAATTTTTTTTTCAATCTTTGTTTTATTGAGACAGAATGATAAACATATGCATTGTACATAGCGTAAGTTGAGATATAATAGAATTGTGCAATCAGGGCAAGATAAAACATTCAACTGTAAAATGCCTCATTGAAAAAAAAATGTCTTCGTGTGTGTCTGGGTGGATGTGTGAAATGTTTGGTAATGTGTAGTCATGCTGTATGTGAGTACCGCTGGGGTGAGTGGTGTGCTATGTCAATTGTTACTACGGTCCCGAGAGGTACCGGACCCTTTGTGGTTGTTGCTTTTATATTTTTTAAGCATGCATAGATCTTACCTGATATTCCCCGATCTTCAAATATACAGCAGTCAATTGAAAATATTATATCTTTATTGATTGATGGCTTTGAAATACAGAATGCACAGTAACAGGCATGAAGCTCTTACGCGTTTTGTGCTGTTAATGATGTGCTCAGCTCAGCATGAAACACATAAGAGATTCATGCCCTCTCGCTAATAGTAACTATTATATTCTCATGGAATTACCAGGAATTCTAAGTGTCTTTAACATTCTGGCCGAAAATCTGAAATTCACTCTGTGTTTCTAACAATGCACACTTTAATATATTGACTGGTTAGAGCAGTTGTGACATCACTACCCTAGAACTCGCAAACCAAGGTTCGAATCCCCGTCAGGCCATCTTACCTGTAAGTGTCCCCAGAAAGACACCTAACAATATATATATATAACCGCCTACCTCAAATCCTCTGTGGTTGTAAGCTCCTCGAGCAAGGCCCTTTTCAACTCTACCATTTTCTATAACTGTAAAGCACTGCAGAATATGTTGGCGCTATTCTAAATGCTAATAGTAATAACAACAAATGTTTCTATTTGGCATATTAATAGCTACCAAAAAACTCCTCAGACTATTACTAGTGACTTAATTTTGTGAAAGCCCCTAAAAATTAATATTTTTACTTTTAAGATTCCATCAATTAAAGGACCACTATAGGCACCCAGACCACTTCAGCTCAATGAAGTGGTCTGGGTGCCAGGTCCATCTAGGATTAACTCTGCCTGCCTCAGAGAAACGGCTATGTTTGCATATGGGTTAATTCAGCCTCTAGTGGCTGTGTCATTGACAGCCACTAGAGGCGCTTCCGCGCTTCTCACTGTGATTTTTCACAGTGAGAAGACGCCAGCATCCATAGGAAAGCATTGAGAATGCTTTCCTATGGACTGGCTGAATGCGCGCGCGACTCTTGCCGCGCATGCGCATTCAGCCGATGACAACCGAAGGAGGAGGAGAGTCCCCAGCGCCGAGGGACAGTGAGAAGCGCGGAAGCGCCTCTAGCGGCTGTCAATGAGACAGCCGCTAGAGGCTGGATTGACCCTAATGTAAACATAGCAGTTTCTCTGAAAGCTGCAGGGTTAACCCTAGATACCTGGCACCCAGACCACTTCATTGAGCTGAAGTGATCTGGGTGCCTATAGTGGTCCTTTAAAATTCCATCTAATTGTTGTGTTTAGTTCAATTTACACCACACTTTTTTTTTTAAATTGGCGTTTTTCTATCTTTGCAGATGTTCGTGCTAAAAATTGCGAGCAATGTATAACAATATGTGTGTACATAGGATTGCTGTAATAAAATTGTGTATCCAGTTAGCAGTAAGCAGACTTTAAAATACTATATTTACATTATATTAAAATTCGTTACTAGTGGATTAAACAGGGGATCCCAGAACAAAAGTATGCCTATTATCTCATCCACTTCGAAGATAAACAGCAATATAAGGATAAATATTTTATTCATGTATCACATCTTATTTTATTACAAAATGATCTGATCTGTAGAAAATTGTAGTCAGGCGTCTTTTATTATACCCCTATAGGGCTCCCAGGGAGAGTTATCTGTCATGTTTAAAACATGGTACACTTGTACAAGGAGTGAATAGCGGTGAATTGACTCACCTGCTGGTTTAGGTAGGATTGATCTAGGAGAATTGCTGGAAGTACGTATTTATATATTCATGGCATTAACTGTAATTCCCTTCATTGTTAGTATCACTGGCTGCTAGATACCTTATGCACATCAAGTGAAACTACGCTGATTGCTCGTCTCAATTGCTGAACTATTACCATATCTTCCATTAATCTTCGCTCCGCACTCCCAATGATCACAGCAAATTATCCCTCTTTATAATTCACACTGACAGCCTTTCTAGTCTTTGTAATGCATTGTGTTCCCCATTTCCTGGACTCTCTCGCTGCACAATGCCTTCGTTACAAACTAAACTCATTTTAAGGCTGGCGTGTGAGATAAATTTTCTAGTGAAAAGATATATTGGGTATAAATATTCTATATGTTTTATTCCACAATCACTCTGCGGCCTCACGAGTCAATTTATTTTCAGACGAGCCATTTCTGCCGGCAAAGAATATCTCTACTGCTCTTTAATAAAGCCATCTTTTTCAGAAACATATTTAAAGTAATGAGTTTGTAATTAACCTCACTGGCGTTAGCAGCCGTTCCATAAAGATGCTAACTTTTTTGTTTTCATTATTTTACTGAGAGTCAAGCGTAAAAAAGCAATAATTACGATATGACGTACATTAAAAAAACTAAGTTAACAAAATATGATCGAGTATGAACGCAGCGCTTAATGAGGTAGAATATGGGAGTGTGTAACCTCAATGACCTCTCTAAAAACGCAGCAACAATGTGCATGTAAGTATGAGATGCTATTTTGGTAGGAAAGTAAAGGAAAAGGGATCATCAAATTTTAAAGTTTTATAGTTTGACGGAAAAAGCCCCGGCTTCGGACCTCAAAGATGGTCAAAAGTGTCAGGCCATCAATGAGTAACCCAGAAGAGGACAAATGATGGGAAAAAAAGGAAAGGTTGGAAAGTAAGAGATAAAATCTTTTTAAAATGTACAATTAAATAATAATAAATACCTGATTAAAAAACCAAGGAACATTGATAGAACAGTCTAAGGCCGGCGTGGGTGGTGGCTATAATGTCCCTCAATTTATCAGTAAGATTTTGCATGAATATAATATATTGTACTTTCTCAGGAACTGCTTTAAATTGGGCATCTGATAGTTCCACTTTTTAGCGATACATATTTGGACAGTGTTGCAGGTTCTATGGATTAATTTTAGCTCAATCTTGGAAAGCTTGCAGTTTAACGGTCTACCCTTCAAAAGTGCCACCTTCGGGTCAGGGTCAAGCTTGATAGTAAAGATATTTATTAGTAATTTGAAAACAGCACACCAAAATGTTTGTGCCTAGTTACCATGAATGTTAATATGATCCCACCACCAAGGGCCAGCAGGGCCGCCATCAGGGGGTGACAACCATGACGGCTGTCACGGGCCCGGTGGCCCTGGGGGGCCTGGCCTCTCGGGCCCCACGTGTAGTGGCGGAACTGCTGCCGGTGCAGTTGTACCTGGGCCCGCACGCTGATGGGGCCTATTGGGTGGCCAATGCACTTAGGGCCACCCGATGGGCCCTATATCTTCCCAGCCACCCTCCTGCAAAGAAAAGGTAAGAAACAGGAGGGTGACTGAAAAATTACCATACATACATGTATGTCTGTCAGTATGTATGTATATATGTATGTATGCCAGTATCAATGTATGTCAGTATGAATGTATGTATGTGTGTATGGATGTCAGTGTATGTATCTCTGTATGTCAGTATGAATGTATGTCTGTATGCATGCATGTCAGTATGAATGTATGTCTGTATGTCAGTATGAATGTATGTCAGTCAGTATGTATGTATGTATGTATGTATGCGTGTACGGATGTCAGTGTCTGTATGCATGTATGTCAGTATGTATGCATGTATGTATTATATATTTCCTACCTGTTCTATGTTAAATTTTGTATATATTGTGTATTCATATTGTTTTTGTATTTTATTGTACCATAATGTATCAATGCAATGTTTTGTGGACCCAAGACATACTTGAAAACAAGAGAAATCTCAATGTATCTTTCCTGGTAAAATATTTTATAAATAAATAAATACATGTCAGTATGTATGTATGTATGCCAGTATCAATGTATGTCATTATGAATGTATGTCTTTGTATGTATGTATGTATGTATGTATGTGTGTATAGATGTCATTGTCTGTATGCATGTATGTCTGTCTGTCTGTATGTCTGTATGTATGTATATATATGTATGTATGCCAGTATGAATGTATGTCTGTATGTCATTATGAATGTATGTCTGTGTGTATGTATGTCGGTGTCTGTATGTATGTATGTATATATGTCAGTATGTATGTATGTGTCTGTATGTCCTTATGCATGTGTGTCTGTCTGTCACTATGTATGCCTGTGTGTCTGTATATGTGTGTATCTCTCAGTATGTGTGTGCCAGTATGTAGGCCTATATGCGTGTATGTCTGTTTCAGTATGTGTGTCTGTTAGTATGTATCTGTGTGTGTGTGTGTGTATCTGTCTCCTTTTGTATCAGTGTGTGTGTTTGTGTCTGTGTGTGTATTCCTGTGGGCGGGATATGGAAGCGGTCCCTGTGGGCGGGCTTGGAAGCAGGCCCCCGGGGGCCCAGACCCTGAGCTGAGTTAGGGGTCCCAAAATTTCTGGTGGCGGCCCTGAGGGCCAGTGCAAGGATTTTTAGCTACACAGGCGAAGATGCATTACATACATACAATATATACATACATACAGAGCCATACATACATACATATAGAGACATACAGGCATACAGAGCCATACAGGCTTACATACGTAATGCTTACAGAGACACATAAGCTTACAGAGACATACAGGCATACAGAGCCGTACAGGCTTACATACGTAATGCTTACACCCGCAAGGTCCCCATGATCAAGAGAGCACATGTACAGGCCCGTCTGAAGTTTGCCAATGAACATCTGAATGATTCAGGGGAGAACTGGGTGAAAGTGTTGTGGTCAGATGAGACCAAAATCAAGCTCTTTGGCATCAACTCAACTCACCTTGTTTGGAGGTGGAGGAATGCTGCCCATGACCCCAAGAACACCATCCCCACCATCAAACATGGAGATGGAAATATTATGTTTTGGGGATGTTTTTCTGCTAAGAGGACAGGACAACTGCACCGCATCAAAGAGACGATGGACAGGACCATGTACCATCAAATCTTGGGTGAGACCCTCCTTCTTTCAGCCAGGGCATTTAAAATGGGTCGTGGATGGGTATTCCAGCATGACAATGACCTAAAACACACAGGCAAGGCAACAAAGGAGTGGCTCAAGAAGAAGCACATTAAGATCCTCGAGTGGCCTAGCCAGTCTCCAGACCTTAATCCCAAAGAAAATCTGTGGAGGGAGCTGAAGGTTCGAGTTGCCAAACGTCAGCCTCGAAATTTTAATGACTTGGAGAGGATCTGCAAAGAGGAGTAGGACAAAATCCCTCCTGAGATGTGCAAACCTGGTGGCAAACTACAAGAAACGTCTGACCTCTGTGATTGCCAACAAGGGTTTTGTCACTAAGTACCAAGTCGAAGGCGTCAAATACTTATTTCACTCATCAACATGCAAATCAATTGATAACTTTTTTTTACATACGTTTTTCCGGATTGTTTTTGTTATTCTGTCTCTTACTGTTAAAATACACCTACCATTCAAATTATAGACCGCTCATTTCTTTGTCAATGGGCAAACGTTCAAAGTCAGCAGGGTTTCAAATATCTTTTTCCCTCACTGTATATACATGCATAGAGAGACATACATACAGAGACACACATGCATAGAGAGACATACATACATGCATACAGAAACATACATACATACAGAGACATACATACAGTTGCAAGAAAAAGTATGTGAACCCTTTGGAATGATATGGATTTCTGCACAAATTGGTCACAAAATGTGATCTGATCATCATCTAAGTCACAATAATAGACAATCACAGTCTGCTTAAACTAATAACACACAAAGAATGAAATGTTGCCATGTTTTTATTGAACACACCATGTAAACATTCACAGTGCAGATGGAAAAAGTATGTGAACCCCTAGACTAATGACATCTCCAAGAGCTAATTGGAGTGAGATGTCAGCCAACTGGAGTCCAATCAATGAGATGAGATTGTAGGTGTTGGTTACAGCTGCCCTGCCCTATAACAAACACACACCAGTTCTGGGTTTGCTTTTCACAAGATGCATTGCCTGATGTGAATGATGCCTCGCACAAAAGAGCTCTCAGAAGACTTACGATTAAGAATTGTTGACTTGCCTAAAGCTGGAAAGGGTTATAAAAGTATCTCCAAAAGCCTTGCTGTTCATCAGTCCACGGTAAGACAAATTGTCTATAAATGGAGAAAGTTCAGCACTGCTGCTACTCTCCCTAGGAGTGGCTGTCCTGTAAAGATGACTGCAAGAGCACAGTGCAGATTGCTCAATGAGGTGAAGAAGAATCCTAGAGTGTCAGCTAAAGACTTACAAAAGTCACTGGCAAATGCTAACATCCCTGTTAGCGAATCTACAATATGTAAAACACTAAACAAGAATGGATTTCATGGGAGGATACAAAACATTGCTGCATGTTTACAGTTTGCACAAGAGCACCTGGATGTTCCACAGCAGTACTGGCAAAATATTCTGTGGACAGATGAAACCAAAGTGCAGTTGTTTGGAAGAAACACACAACACTATGTATGGCGAAAAAGAGGCACAGCACACCAACATCAAAACCTCATCCCAACTGGGAAATATGGTGGTGGGGGCATCTTGGTTTGGGGCTGCTTTGCTGCGTCAGGGCCTGGACGGATTGCTATCATCGAAGGAAAAATTAATTCCCAAGTTTATCAAGACATTTTGCAGGAGAACTTAAGGCCATCTGTCTACCAGCTGGAGCTCAACAGAAGATGGGTGTTGCAACAGGACAATGACCTAAAGCATAGAAGTAAATCAACAACAGAATGGCTTAAACAGAAGAAAATACGCCTTCTGAAGTGGCCCAGTTAGAGTCCTGACCTCAACCTGATTGAGATGCTGTGGCATGACCTCAAGAAAGCGATTCACACCAGACATCCCAAGAATATTGCTGAACTGAAACAGTTCTGTAAAGAGGAATGGTAAAGAATTACTCCTGACCGTTGTGCACGTCTGATCTGCAACTACAGGAAACGTTTGGTTGAAGTTATTGCTGCCAAAGGAGGTTCAACCAGTTATTAAATCCAAGGGTTCACATCCCTTTTCCACCTGCACTGTGAATGTTTACATGGTGTGTTCAATAAAAACATGGCAACATTTCATTCTTTGTGTGTTATTAGTTTAAGCAGACTGTGATTGTCTATTGTTGTGACTTAGATCACATTTTATGACCAATTTGTGAAGAAATCCATATCATTCCAAAGGGTTCATATACTTTTTCTTGCAACTGTACATACATGCTTACAGAGACATACATGCATACAGAGACAAATATGCATACAGAGACAGTCACAATTACATACATACATCTCTATAATCTGGTCTCTGTGGAGTTCTGTCCTGCAGTCCAGCCCTATCAATGGGCGCCAGACGCGCTGTGTGGTACACAGGGAGCAGGGATATGATGTAATTCATATTCCCGCCCCCTCCACACAGCCTGCAGCATTCACCAAGGTAGGAGGCTAGTCTGGGCGGGCGGTAGTAGGCTGGGCTCCTTGTGCGGAAAGACTTGGGCTGCGCTGAGTGTAGGAGGCCCTTGTGCTCGGCCACGTTTCAAGAAGTAACAGGCTGTGCGCTGGCCCTGCCACCACCCCACCACCTCTGGAGCAAAGTCAAAATCCTGACCGGTTACTTCGTTTTTTGAGTATCTAGGTACCAGCATGAGTCTCATATAAAGGCAGATTCTTTAACATTGGTACACACAGATATCTTTCTCGAAGTCGAAGTTGAAGATGGATAAACCTATTCCTTTTCTGAAATGGTCATCTCCAAGTCCTCTCAACATCGGAGCTGATAATTAATTTCCCCTTATTTAGGGTCTCTAAGGGAGAAGTGTATATCTGTATAAAGTGCCTATTGTGTCTGGACGATATTTATGCAAACTGTCAAAATGGGTCAATTTTAAGTTAAACACGCGGACATGTTGTTATGCAGATAGGACCACACGTGTCCTGATTGTGACTCCTATAAAGTAGGCATACTTTTGAAGTCTCAAAAGCTGTCTCTGTCTGGAATGGATATACATAAATAGACTCCAGAAAAATGAATTTTCAGGATCTTCAACAAGATAGAAAGTGAACTCAAACTGATACAGGTGCGGACAGTGAAGCACATTAGGCTTGTGCATCTAAAAGGACATCAAGGGACTTTGTAGAGATGCTAGGTAACAAACAGACCGGTGTCTCCAGCCCTGGAGAGTCCCTTAATGTTTGTTAGCGATTCCCAATACTTCCTCTTATATGTTATTACATAATTTCTAATTCCAAAACTGAGAGGATCAGTAGAAGGGGTTATTGGAATATCTGCAGTTGGAGGTATTATTTACAGTTTGTAATATTGAGAAAAGAATTAAAAGAATCTCTCTTTACTCAACAAGTGGTAGCAAATAAATACACAGAAAACAACATAGAAACAGCACATTATCTTTTCGGACCCCTCTTTCAAAAAGATCTTACCCTCATATTCTGCTTCTCCGCTTCCGCCTCATCCTTCTCTCCCAGCGCTCCCCTTACTCTCTGCACTCTCGTAACCTCTGGACTCAAGGAATAATGATGACATGGCACTAAAAATAAAATCAGGAGTATTTCTGGAGCCAAATCTCATTTCGAGCCTGGGTCAGCATCCATGCAGATGTTTGCATCAGACTAACATGTACTTTGGGAACAAATTAAACCTTAGAAAGCAAATTAGACCTCAAACAAGACTAATTGTCATTTTGCAGCTCCATCACACTACTACAGCATTCCATGTACAGATGGCGGCAATAGGTAATAACAGTCGCAGAGGCACCTCATATATCCATGTCATTTTTTAAAATTGTTTTTTTATATTCTTTTATTATATCGTTGTACTTCACTCTATTGCTTTGCCTTCCCTTGTGTCTCATTTTCCAATATATACCAAGTCGAACGCCTACCTGAAGATTTGAAGTTCTACCTATATAAACAGACAGGGATTATTCTGTCAGTGCAATTACTTTGTGCTCCACATAGCTCTGCACTACGCGAGTGTTTTAGAAGCACTTATTACCACTTCTACGGCTCAGTTACATGTTTCACTGTGAATCATTTCTGCCTTGTGTTTTACATGTGTATTATCTACCAACTAATCAACATTCAAGAACATTCTTGGCACTAGAAAAAGTGCAGAGGCGGGCTACAAAATTAATAAAAGGAATGGAACATATCAGCTATGAAGAAAGATTAACAAATTTAAACCTATTTAGTTTAGAAAAACATCGCCTGAGAGGGGATATGATAACATTATACAAATATATTCGGGGCCAATACAAACCATCGTGTGGAAATCTATTCACAAACCGGACTTTACATAGGACACGAGGCCATGCGTTTAGACTGGAAGAAAGAAGATTTCGTCTAAGGCAAAGGAAAGGTTTTTTTACTGTAAGAACAATCAGGATGTGGAATTCTCTGCCTGAAGAAGTGGTTTTATCAGAGTCCATACAGATGTTCAAACAGCTACTAGATGCATACTTGCAAAAACAGAATATTCAAGGATATAATCTTCAATGTAGGGTAATAACTGCTTGATCCAAGGATAAATCTGACTGCCATTCTGGAGTGAAGAAGGATTTTTTTTTCCTTGCTTGTTGCAAAATTGTGCTTCAAACTGTTTTTTTTTGCCTTCTTTTGGATCAACAGCAAAAAAACAAAGGTGAGGAAGGCTGAACTTGATGGACGCAAGTCTCTTTTCAGCTATGTAACTTTGTAACTATGTAAGAACACTCGTGGTCTATTGCGTGCCTGTATACACTGGCCAATTTGTGGTGGATTGTTTATCTCAGAAATGGTTGATTCCCTTGGATTTTCTTGTACAAGAATCTTTGGTGTTTACAGAAGTTGTAAAAAACGAAAAGAAACTTCCAACGAGTGGCAGTTCTGTGGGTGAAAACTCAAGGTGTCCATAACGGAAATAACCATGTGTTACATTTTGGTTATGGAGAAAAGCATCTCAGAATGAACATCACATCTAACACTGAAGTGTCTGGGCTTCAGCAACAGGAGACAACACTAGGTTTCACTCCAGGCAGCTATAAACAAGAAACTGAGGCTGCACCGTTCACATGCACATCATAACTGAACAGGAAGAATGGAAAATGATATACTGATGGAATTTAGCATGGATACCAAAAACCCGTGGATAAATACTGATTTGTGTTAATGGTACAGGTTAGTTCTGATGTGATAGGGTAACATTTTTTTGTACAGATTACATCCTTTAATACCAACTCAGCAATGTTTAAATGCCAGAAAATACCTAAACTTGTGCACTATTTTGGGGCCAAGGTCTACCCATCTTCTAATGGCTATTTCCAGATGATAACACACCGCATTTCATTTTGGTTCCATCACCAGGAGCATGAGTTCAGTATTTTCCATTGGCCTCCAGTCACCGGGTCTCAAAGTAATAGAGCACTTTTGAGATGTGATAGAATGGGAGATTTTGAAGCATGAATTGGCAATCTACAACTGCATGATGTTAAATCAAACATACAAAATGAAGGCCTGCGCTCAAGCTCCCACTACTCCTGGGCGGCAGCAAAAACCATAGCACACATCAGCCCCAATACATACAATAAAAAAGGTTACTTACACACTATCCCAAATCCCTATGTACATTAAGTAGCTGGAGGTTTTTACTATCACTCCAAAGATCATTTAAGTGTAAGCTCACCTGCCACGTCACGGCAAACCTCTTAGGTGAGTCCTACGCCAAAAATTCACCTCGCTGTTTACAGCTTCAGGTAAAACATAATCTCTAATGAGACAGAGAGGGGTATTCCTCTAAACCCCTACATATTTATTAACACTTTATAGGGAACATGGCGGTGCGTGCTGCCACCATGCCATCTTGGGCAATAATCTATCTAATAATCTAAGGAGTGTATCCAGTAGCCTTTTCAAATAATGGCGTAAAAATCCAATGTGCACCTAATAAAGTGGGCATTGATATCATGATATCGTTTATCATGACTGTCTTTCTGTTAATGCAGCCACTGCCATTCTTTATAATGTAAAAAGGTAGCAGCGTTAAACCTGCTCACGATGTTACATAGTTACATAGTTACATAATTACATAGCTGAAAAGAGACTTGAGTCCATCAAGTTCAGCCTTCCTAGCATATGTTGTTGCTGTTGATCCAAAAGAAGGCAAAAAACCTAGTCTGAAGCGCTTCCAATTTTGCCACAAACTAGGAAAAAATTCCTTCTTGACCCCAAAATAGCAGTCAGATGTCTCCTTGGATCAAGCAGCTATTACCCCACTAATTAGAAATTATATCCCTGTATGTTATGTTTTTGCAAGTATTTATCCAATTGCAGTTTAAACATCTGTTTGGACTCTGACAAAACCACCTCTTCAGGCAGAGAATTCCATATCCTTATTGCTCTTACTGTATAAAAACCTTTTCTTTGCCTTAGATGAAATCTCCTTTCTTCCAGCCTAAATGTGTGACCTCGTGTCCTATGTATAGCCCTGTTTATGAATAGATGTGTAATACATAAAGTTATTTCTGCTCACGCAAGAACTCTTTTGCAGCAATCTGCATATTGACGTCCCTGTTAGACTGGCTGCACGGCCGCTTATCAATGCATCGTGCATGTGCGTAGGTCTGATATGCCACCCTGTGTCATGCATTGCTGGCATATTATTATTTTTCCTGCATCTCCTGCCACACATCATGTGGTAAAATACTTGGTCCCCACACACACACGCCATTCCGAAACCCCCCTTGCTTGGCCGAAGATTTAATCATATGAAAAAATAAACTCAAAATTTATATTTTGCATCAAGCACAACTATATTATGGGGAAATATAATAAAAAAAAATAACCCAATTACTGAGCAGAAAGTGTATTCTATTACATTTATACAATACAAGGTGAGAATGTGTTACGGGAGCATCATTACAGACCAACAGAGTTTCTTCCTCAGGCTCTTCTAAACTGGAAACTAAATACTCTCGCTCCAGGGAGAGATGTATATTCATGAGAAGGAATTGACATGAGATTTGTAAGCTCAGTTACATAAAGAAGATTAGTCATATTCTACAGCCATAAACCTAGGATTGCATGCATGCTACCATAGATAGGGAAGAAAAAAAAAAAAAAAATACCACCAGATACATTTTTATAAGAATGTCAAAGTTAACTTCAGCCTAAGGCGCAAGGATGACTACCTACCAGCATATATTAAATGCTCAAAAAATGCTTTGTCTGCTTTAACGGAAACTCGTTTTGATCCTGTCTTCCCCTGTGCTTCGGTGGAGATATTGTGTTGTCATGCGCCCATTAAATTACTGTCAAAACACTGGGTCCAGTAAAAGTATCTGCATGTCAACCACATAGCATGGCGATAGTTTACAAGACAAACCTGCCTAAAAGGTATGGGAACGTTTGCCTTATAAGGATTCTGAACAGAAAAACGTGAATGTTCTAATTAAACCCCTTAAGAAAACGTGACGGAAATTTTCCGTCATGCTGGTCTTTTACTTCTGAAGCTATGTCCTTAACGAGTTAATGTTTTTCTAATGCGGTCTATATATTGTGATAGGTGGTAGGGTGTTAAACTACTGCACACTTACCTGAGGTGGAGAGTTATCGGAGGCTTCCTCTGTTGAAAGTAGAGAGTTCCGCTCTCCTAAATTAGACCCTGCCATGTAGGACCTTTGTGTAATTTGCAATATACACTTTTTGTGGACACCTGGTCAAAGATATGCTCGTCCAACTTTGCTAATTATCAAGCAGTATTTTTGTTACCCTTTCTGAGCTACAGCTTGAAGGCCATTGTTCATCTTTGCCAATCCAGTATGTCCACAGATGGTATTGTTGGACATTTTGATTACATCATTTTGCATTCTTAGTGAATGATGCACCTGCATCTGAGTCACCAACTATTTGACTGCTTCGGATTATGCCTTCGGAGTTATTCAATAAAGCATGAATTGCCAGGAATTCAAAGTGAATTGCAAGTGTTGTGCCAAAATAGTCGGGCAGGAAATGCATGTAATATGCATGTAAGAAGAAAAGCTACTTTGATATTTTAGATTGAAACTGCTGTTGGAACAAATCTGTATTAAATCACTGCATATCTTTACAGGCCTTGCGGGGTTAATACCGTATGGCCATTTTTATTTTTATAGCAAGATCCTTCAATGCATGAATCTCAGTGTTTTATTTCTGGATCCCTTCAGGCCCTAGCTATGTGTTTACAAGGAGTTTGGGTTTGTTCTTATTGCCGAGCTGAGTGATCCGTTAGGAATATCACTGTACAAACAGCGTGTCTCTCACATCTCGCCAAGTTCCAGCTGCGGCAAATTAAAGGGAAAGCGAGAGGAGCCTGTCTGCGTTCAGAAATCTCCAGGGAATGGGGAGATTGTTCCTTAATCATGTCACCAAAAAAAAAAAAACGCGCTCTTTCATGCTTCGAGCGAGGCATGAAGAAAATCTAATTAGCATAGTCATTAATTATTTCTGGAATGAGTTTTATAAAGTCAAGAAACTGGACCTTGATCTTTCATTCTACCAAGAAGCGATGGTTTTATAGACTTCCACGTTAGTATTTCAGGAGTTTGTAAATCAATGGTTTATAGAAGAAAATATAATAATTTGGACCAAGATTTAGCAGAGCAAGTGGACATCGCTCTTTCCCAATCCAACCATCTCCAATCCTTTCATAGGTGACATAAGCTTCAAGAGCACAGACTGACCCTCCCTCCCTCTCCCAATTAGAATCCTAGCTAGCCCCATTCCACCATCGCAATGTTCTTCCAGCATAAACTAAAATATTGAACAGGCAGGCTTGTCTCGCATGAGATTACATTCCCATTAAAATAGATCTCTAGTTTAGAGTTACATTTTACATACACAGCAAAATACGAAATGTCAAGTGTACAAATACTTACCGTATATACTCGAGTATAAGCCGACCCGAATATAAGCCGAGGCCCCTAATTTTACCCCCAAAAAACTGGGAAAACTTATTGACTCGAGTATAAGACTAGGGTGGGAAATGCAGCAGCTACTGGTAAATTTCTAAATAAAGTTAGATCCTAAAAAAAATATGTTAATTGAATATTTATTTACAGTGTGTGTATAATGAATGCAGCGTGTGTGTATGAGTGCAGCGTGTGTGTATGAGTGCAGCGTGTGTGTATGAGTGCAGTGTGTGTATGAGTGCAGTGTGTGTGTGTATGAGTGCAGTGTGTATGAGTGGTGTGTGTATGAGTGGTGTGTGTGTGTGTGTGTGTGTGTGTGTTGCAGAGCCCTGGTGGGGGGTGGGCATTTTTTTAAAATTATTATTATTTATTATTATTATTTAATTTAATTATTATTATTTTTATTAATATTTATTATTTAATTTAATTATTATTTTTTATTATTACTTATTATTTAATTTAATTATTATTAATTTTTTATTATTACTATATATTTTTTTCATCCCCCCCTCCCTGCTTGATACATGGCAGGGAGGGGGGTTCTCCTTCCCTGGTGGTCCAGCATTGGCAGTTCAGTGGGGAGGAGAGGGGGGGCTGGCAGAGCTGTAACTTACCTGTCCTGCAGCTCCTGTCAGCTCTCTCCTCCTCCGCGCCGTCCGTTCAGCTCTTCTGTCAGCTCACACTGTAAGTCTCGCGAGAGCCACAGCTCTCGCGAGATTTACACTGGGAGCTGACCGAGGTGCTGAACGGACGGCGCGGAGGAGGAGAGAGCTGACAGGAGCTGCAGGATAGGTAAGTTACAGCTCTGCCAGCCCCCCCTCTCCTCCCACAGCTCTGCCAGCCCCCACAGCTCCTGTCTGTATTATGGCAATGCAAATTGCCATAATACAGACTATTGACTCGAGTATAAGCCGAGTTGGGGTTTTTCAGCACAAAAAATGTGCTGAAAAACTCTGCTTATACTCGAGTATATACGGTAACTTAAAGTTACAATGCAGCCTCCCAAGATCGCTACCCAGAGAAGACGACCTTTTCAATGTATTGACAACCAAAACACAAAATATCTGGGATATGGCTGAAATAAGTCTAAAAGGAACATAAAAATATACAAATAGTGAAGTACAGTTAACACAATCATTTATGCGCTGTATATAAATGCACTCACAAGATTGTGTAGAATGTATCGCTCATAGGGTGCCTCCCCCGATGTAGTGGGGACATTTTACATACAGACTGACCTCTCTCTTAATCTGTTCTCCCCGAAAACTTCTTCTAACTCATGCTAACATTTAACAGCAAGTGGTGACTTTCCTTTTTTTTTTTTTTTTTTTATAATTCTTTATTTTTGAAAGTGCATAGATGATTACAAGTTTCAATACTGACAGAGAATGTTGTAGTAGTCGACAATTGGTGACATTTTGGTGTCAGATTTAAGATATATTGCACTTTTTTTTTTTATAAGAAATTCAAGAGTAAACATAGACAGGCATAACAGAATACCAGTAACAATCAGGTTATACATGCTGTCTAAAACAATTTTGCTTGAAATCATAGTGCTATATTTAGTCATATATTGCAAGCTATCTGCACCGTTTCAAATGCATAGTTACTCATGGGTTAACTTTTTTTTTTTTGACATTCTGTGTTTATCGGTTTGGTATTTTTGACATAGCGTTAATCATTACAAAAAGGGATCGTTGCATAGGTTAGTACCCCTACATTTGCAGTATGAGTCAACAGGTATGCAAGTTCTGATTGCATTAGACTTGTCCTTGGTTAATATATGTGTTTATAAAGATCTTTCCTTTCCTCTTTTTTCCTTCTTTTTCTTTTCCCTTTCCCCCTTTCCCCTCCTTCCTTGATTTAAGCAAGGTACAAGTACCTAATGTAACCAGCAGGCAGGGGATCAGAGCTGTAACTTGCGCAGCATTTTGAAATATACATTCAGATTTAACCCGAGCTTATGTGTAAATACTGGCATACCAAAAAAACAAAACAAAAACTATAACAAAACCATAAACAAACAAACCCAGAAATGGTACCTCGTACAGGAGTGAAAACGGCCTTTCTGTATTCCCCAAGGTGCTACAGATTTGAGGTATCTCATCCTCTCACGGCCCACCACAGGAATCGATCAGGGCAGAGCTTCGGTATTGGGTGCGGGGGTTGGGAGGGTTGGGAACAGGCAGCCCTATTCCTCCCTCTGTCTAATATTACTATTAAGTGAAACCAAGGTGAGAATTTGCAATACATCCTAGTAAGCCAATACAGAGCCATCCCTGCCTATCCATACACTGATCCCAGGTAGGCCAACAGAGTAGGGGGGCCGCTCCGTCATTTGTTACTGGCATCCCTGTGCTGAGACAAACCCCCTCCGTGGACTATTACTAGCCGTGAGTCTGAGGGGATCTTGTCATGTTAGCCCTTTGTTTCTTTCCGACCTGTTGGTTGCTCATTGGCAGGTGAAGGATCGTGGAGGGTGGGTCAGGGGTATCGGGGTTGTGTTATGGGGGTCCTTTGCCACTGTGTGGTTGTTCGGCCTAGGCCATCTATGTGTGTGGAATGTTCCTCTAGAGTGGAGGGGACTTGCATCCAGCAGCCCGGAGTGACGGGAGAGCCCAAGGGCAAGGGGCAGGGGGGGAGGCCCGGCCCGGAGGTAGAGGATGGGGTCTAGTAGGGAAGGGGGTGTCAGCGGGTCGGCTCCGGGCCCCCCTCCCCCCCTGCCCCGGGAAGCATCCGGAGGCGGCCCCACCACTCCAGGTGTCCTCGTGCACTGTGGGGGCTGTTCCGTTGCCGTGGAAAGTTGTGTGTTTCTGTTCCGGGTTGGGTAGATTGTTGTTAGCCAATGTGTCCAGTGGTACCAGATTTTCTGGTAGGTTTGGCTTTTCCCCTTTGCCATCAGGATGGTTTCCTCTATGTTCCTGATGTCTTCCACTCTCGCGATCCAGTCTTTGGTGGAGGGGGCTGAGCTCTGCTTCCAGAAGGTCGGGACGAGGCTGCGTGCCGCATTTATCAAATATGGAATGACGGTTTTCTTGTAGGTCTTCAGCGGTATGGGGCTCATGTGGAGCAGGTAGGTTTCTGGGGTGTATTCTACGGAGTCGTCTGTAAGCGCCGATACGATCCGGTGTATCTCTTGCCAATATGGCTGGATCTTGGTGCACATCCACCATATGTGGAATAGCGTGCCCAGCTCCTTGCCACATCTCCAGCATTCCGGTGCGCATGTGTTGCTAATAGAAGCGAGTTTCTCTGGGGTTTTGTACCAGTGAGAGATTAGTTTGTACCCGGATTCCTGGTATTTCGTGCTGATTGACGACTTATGCGTCAGCGTAAAGGCGTTGGTCCATTGTTCTGTTGTCAAAGGGTGGCCTAGGTCTCGTTCCCAGTGTTTGGTGAAATACGGAAATTTCTGGTTCGTTGGTGGTGTCTGCAGTAGTCGATAAAGCAGCGAAATGGCATGTGGTGGGGGGAGCGGTTGGGTGCAAAGTGTCTCGAACGTGGTTAGCGGTCTGTCAGCTGAGTTTATGTTAGGTACTTGTTTGAGTCTGAGTGTGAGCTGGTGGTGTCTAAATCTGGTCAATAGATCTGGAGGTTCCGGTGTGGTCAGTTCAGCGAGTGGTGTGATGGCTCCGTTTGTGAGCAGGTGATGTAGGTTACATTGTGGCGGCAGTCCCAGGCTGGTCATTGTGCGGGCGGTGTCCAGGCCCCTAAATACCGGATTTCCTGTGATGGGGTAAAGGGGAGAGGTCGCTGGGGAGAGGTTCGCCCCTGCCTGTATTTTTTTCAGATGTGGAGGGTGGCGGCTATTGTGGGGTGGCTCCGGTCTCCCCTGGTCACTGGTGTTTTGGGTTGCCACGGGAGTGTTCGCAGAGGAAGAGTCGTGAAGCTGGCTTCTATGTTCGTCCAGAGTTTATCCGGGGGTGTTGTTGTCCATTCGATCACACGTAGTAAGTGGATCGCTCGGTGGTAGGTGGCTAGGTCAGGGAGCCCAAGGCCGCCCTGCGGTTTGGGTTTGATCAGGATCTCGTATTTAATTCTTGCCATCCGGTTGTTCCATATGTATGTTGTGAAGGCTCTGCGCACCTGAGCGAAGAATGTCTGAGGGATTGGTATTGGCAGTGTCTGCAGAAGGTACAGGAACCTTGGGAGCACGTTCATTTTGAGGACATTCACCCGCCCCAGCCAGGTGATGTGAGGCACCATCCACGTTTTGAGGTTTGCGGTCACCGTCTCCAGTAGGGGAGGGAAGTTGCGTCGGAAGAGGTGCGAGATAGCAGAGGTTATCCAAACTCCTAGGTACTTGATTGCGTCCTTGCACCAGCGGAGTGGGAAGCGCGTTTTAAGTGATGCTATCAGTGTGCGGTCACATCCGATGTGGAGAATTTCCGATTTTGTATAGTTGATTTGGAGATTTGTGAGGGCATTGTACTGTTCGAATTCCTGCATGATGGCCGGGAGTGATGCTAATGGGTTCTGCACTGTGAATAGTAGGTCATCTGCATACGCTGATATTTTGCTCTCTCCCCATCCGCCGCGTATGCCCTTAATATCCGGCCTTTCCCTTATGGCATTAAGAAATGGTTCCAGGCTCAAGACAAACAATAGGGGTGAGAGGGGGCACCCTTGTCTGGTGCCATTACGTATCTCGAACGGTTTCGACAGAGTGTTGTTGACGTAGACCCGTGCGGTTGGGTTGCTGTATAGAGCTCCGATCCATGCCCGCATGTTGGGTCCTAGTCCCACTTGTTTCAGCGTGTCAAACAGAAAAGGCCAATCCACCCTGTCGAATGCCTTCTCCGCATCTGTAGATATCAGAAGCGAAGGCTCCATGGTCTTTCTGGCTGCGTGTATCAGGTAGATCACTTTGGTAGTGTTGTCTCGTGCTTCCCTGTTTCTGATAAACCCTACCTGGTCTGGATGGATCAGTTGTGGTACGTAGCGCTATGAATACGTAGCGCTATGATCTTTGCGAGCAGTTTTAAGTCCGCATTCAACAGGGAGATTGGCCTGTAACTGGGACATGCGGTCGGGTCCTTCCCTTCCTTTGGTAATACGACAATATGTGCTAGTAACGTGTTCCGGTCTAGTGTGCCACCGTCTTTCAGGTTGTTTAGCATATTAAGGAGGGGTGTGGCCAAGGTCTTAAAGAATGTCTTGTAGTATTTGGTGGTAAAGCCGTCCGGTCCTGGGCTCTTCCCATTTTTGGCTTGTTTCAGGGCTAAGGACAGTTCCTCTGCCGTGATTGGCTCTTCCATAGAGTGTGCTGTGTCATCATCTAATTTTTGTTGGATATGGGTGTCTAGGTAAGCCTTTCGTCTTAAGGCGTGGTTGTGGAGTTCTCTTTACTCTGAGTGTGTGCCCCGCGGAGAGATGTTGTACAGTGTTTCGTAATAAGTCCGGAAACCTTCGGCTATGGACTTTGGCGTGGCATGAGTCGTGCCGTTGTGGACTATTTTGTTTATGAAGCTTTTTTGTCTGCTCTTCCTGAGGGCTCTAGCTAGCATTTTGCTGCTTTTGTTGCCATATTCGTAGTAATTAATTTGTGCCTTGCGTAGTTGGAATGCTATCTTGTGGGATAGGTGCGAGTTTAAAGCGGCCCGGGCCACGACCAGTTCTGTATGTACCTGCTCGTCCAGTGTGGTTTTGTGTCTTTTTTCCAGTTCGGCGACCGTCTGGATGAGGTCCATGATAGTTTCGGCGCGTAGTTTCTTGCGCTGCGCTCCCTGGCGAATTAAGGTGCCTCGTATTGCGCATTTATGCGCTTCCCAGATGGTCTCCGGTGTGGAGTCTCTTGGCGTGTTTGTGAGGAAGAAATGTTCTAGTTGATCTTCTATTTCTGCTTTGAGCAGCGGGTCCTCCAATAGCGATTCATTGATTCTCCACACCCATTGTTTGTGGAAGGGCGTGGGTGACGTGAGCGTGATAATGTTCGGAGCATGGTCCAACCAAGTCATTGGCGCAATCATGGCCGAGTGCAAGTCATCGAGGTGGCGGTGGGTAAGGAAAAAGTAATCTATTCGGGAGTAGGATTTGTGGGCTGGGGAGTAGTATGAGTAGTCTTTGTCATCGTGGTGTAGAACCCGCCAGCAGTCTGATAGTTGAAATTCGTGCAAAGTCTCCCTCATGCCTCGGAGCACGTGGTCCGGGTGGTTTGAGGTGCCCGTAGAGGTGTCCAGTCTCGGGTCCAAGGGGGCGTTGAGGTCTCCCCCAAGTATCAGGGTGCCTTCACTGAAGGGTTCTAGGGCTGCTAGGATTTTGTTGAGGAAGGGTTTCTGGCCCTTGTTGGGTAGGTACACGTTCGCCAGTGTGAAGCGGGTGTGGTGTATGGTGCCCTTCAGGAAGAGGTACCTTCCCTCTGGGTCTGCTATCTCTGCCTCCCTCCTGAAAGGGGTGTCGGAGGAAAAGAGGATTGATGTTCCTTTGGTTTTTGACTCCAGGTTCATGGCATGAAAGCCCAGTGGGTAATATTTAGAGGAGAATTGTGGATGGTTCCGCGTCTTGAAGTGCGTTTCCTGGAAAAAGGCGATAGAGATACGTAGTGCTCTCAGCTCCCGTAGGGCTCTCGCCCATTTCTGTGGGGAATTGAGTCCTTTCGCATTGATCGAATAGAGCAAGAGGGTGGGTGCCGGCCGTGGCTCAACTCCGGAGCGGTGCGGAGCCCCGGGCATCCCGGGGGCGGGGGGGGAGGCGGTCCGTCCAGGAAGTAGGGAATGAGGAGGAGGGAGGGAGAGGGAGCAGACAGAGAAAAGGTGGTGTCCTCCTATGTAGAGGGGGGGCGACGTAGCCGGGGGAGGTCCGACCGGCGCTGCTGCTGGTTTCCAGTCGGGGGCACGCAGGGGAGCGCACCCGGCCCGCCGGTGTGGTGTCTCACCCACAAGGGTGTAGGTGTGTGGTGGGGGTGTAGGAAGGGTAGATACTGCAGGCCTGGGGCCCTTTGTCTAGTATGTGGTGTGTTGGTACCTGTGTCTTGTCCGCCGTTCCTGGGTGGTGGCGTGAAAGAGGGGTAGTTTGCCTCAGGAGCGGTGTCCGCCAGGGAGCGTAACCCTGCGTCCCGGTCCTGTTGTATGGCAGTAAACCCGGTGGAGCGTGGGTGGCTTGCCTCTGACCGTTGGGGCTACGGTGGTAGTAGGTCTGGATCAGCACTGC
Source organism: Pelobates fuscus (assembly GCF_036172605.1). Lineage (NCBI taxonomy): Eukaryota > Metazoa > Chordata > Amphibia > Anura > Pelobatidae > Pelobates > Pelobates fuscus. The sequence goes on along the minus strand of NC_086329.1, from coordinate 43,273,869 downwards.
ATGGGGTCCCCTGAGCCCTGCTGCCAGTGAGCAAGTAAATAAGCCATTAGGATGGGTAAAACACAAGGTATAACAAGTATAACACTTCAACATTAGATAACGTCCCAGTATGACCAGTGGGTGAACTATAGTAAGCAATCGGTTACAGTCTTCTGAAGCCGTCAGTAGTATGAGACCCTCCCGTCCCAGTTCCCAGTCCAGTTATCAAACGGGTGTCAGTACATGTGTCCGTCGGGTTCTGTCTGGAGTGCGACGCCCGGTCTAAGCCATAATAGGGGTCCAGCGGGGTCCCCCGGATTCGCCCGGCCGCACCATCGTGTCAGTGGCCAGGGGAGTCCGGGGGAGCCCGGGCCATGCAGGACGGCGGGTTGTGGAATCTCCCCCCGTCCCCCACCAAGCTTCAGGTGGATCAGAGGCCAGGGAGGAAGGTCCGGATGGTGGCCCCAGTCATCCCGTCCCCCCGCGGTGAATTCTGTGGTTTGTGTGGTGCCTGTCTTCTGGGGTCATCTGTTGCCGGCTCTAGTCAGGGTGGTTTCCTGCGGTAGTAGTCTGTCGTGGTGGGTCTCAGTCCAATGGTCAGAGGGTTGTCGGGGGCCGCAGCCAGGGGTAGATGCACCGTGCAAGTCTTGGAGTTCCCTAGTCTCTCCCTTGGAGTTCCCTAGTCTCTGGTGTTCTGGCGTCCGTATTCCCTACGTGCAACTTCATATTTCAGTCCCCCCCCCACCCCTGGTCGTGTGAGTCAGATCTCCTGAATCCCCCCTCCCCATTGCCTGCCCCAAGTGCGGTCTAGGCATCGTGTTACCAGCTTTCAGGGGTTGGCATCCGGGTCCTCAGCCTTCAGCGAGGGGCAATATGAAATAGTGGGCAGGGTGGGCCCAGCTCATACATGGGGAGAGAATTAATAGATTAATTAAAATACATTTGCATAGGTACATAAACATATAAAGAAGATTTTAAATAAAGAAAGAAAGAAAATAAATAAATAAATAAAAAATCTGAGATTTTCTCCTTCCTTTTTTCTAAAATTCAGAAATACAAAAAAAATAAAAAAAAAATAAAGGGGTATTTTCTGTCCAAGTCTTTCTTCTGGTCCCAAGGGCAGGTGTTCTTCTGGTCTGGTCTTGCTTGCGGTATGGGTACAAGTCCAAAATCGTGAGGAGGGGGGTGGGGTAGGTCGCGTCCTGTCCATAAGTCCGTGCATCCTTCGGTAACCTTCGGAGAGTGCCTTCAGTTGTGGAAGAGGTTCGGGTGTAGTCTCCGGCTTCAGGCAGCTTTTACTCCTCGGGTGCAGCTTGGTGCGGTGGGGCCGTGCCCGCGTCTTGTTCGCCGGGAGATAATGTGTGCGTTACCGGCCTGCCCGTGAGTCTGTCGTTGAGGGGGCAGTTCGGCCAATCCCTTATCTGGATGGGTGGGAGCCCAAGTGCTTCTAGGAAGATTGGAACATCTTCTGGTGTCCGTATGGTGGCTTCCATCGTGCCTTTGTGTGCTACTAGGGCGAATGGGAACTGCCAGCAGTAACGGATTTGTTGGTCTTGTAGCGCAGTGGTGACTGGCCGGAGGGCCCGTCTTGTTTGTAGGGTGATATGGGAGAGATCATTATAGAGCTCCACCCTGTGCCTTCCAATCCTCCAGGTCCTCTCCGCCCTAGCCGCCCTCATGATTGCTTCTTTCAATTGGAAGTCTTGGATGTGGCATATGACGTCTCTCGGGGGTGCTGATGGTGGTGGTTTGGGGCGGAGGGCACGGTGTGCTCGGTCTATATGCAGCCGTGCCTCAGGGGGCCTATTCAGAATATAATTGAAGATGGGGATTAGCGTGTCCCTTAGGTCTTCAGGACCCTGTGCTTCCTGCAGCCCCCTCACCCTAATGTTGTGCCTGCGGCTCCTGTTATCCAGGTCTTCAACATGGAGCCGCAGGTCAGTGATTTGCTGTGACTGTGTGTCATGGGAGTGCTGAGAGTTGCTTGGGGCAGGTGGGCCTGCATTTTCCAGGGCCTCTACTCTACCCTCCCCTCTAGTGCTGACAAGGAGGAGCGTAAATGTGGTGATCTCCGTGCGGAGTGTTGTTCTTACCTCCGCCAGAATCTTTTGCAGGTCTTCCTTTTTCGGCAGGGAGGCAAACAGGGCATACCAGTCCGGCGGGTTACTTTCCCGGGGGTCAGTCTGCTGCTGGCTGTCCTCGGAGATCGAGGAGCTGGGGGAGGACAGCGCCATTTTGGATTCCTCGTGTTGCGAGGCGAGGATCTCTGGAGTGCGGAGGTAGGTGCGGATGGACGAGGAGGCTTCTCCCTGCGTCCGTGGTGTCGAGGGGGTCATCTGGGTCCGTTTTGTGCGACCCATGTTGTGGTAGTTCGTGCGGATGGTAGCAGATTGAGGCAGCAGGGCGCGGAGTGTTGGGATTAGGCGGCCATTCTCTGTCGGCGCCAAGCCACGCCTGACTTTCCTTTTTTGTCATTTACAGTTGTAGTAGCAACATCAGTCATCTTATATAATAAGTATGTTTGTCAGACTGGACAGTAGATGGCGCTGTTACATATGTGTAACGTTACCGCTTCGCAATCCCCAGGGTGAGGTCACTTCCGCGCCGGCTAAACGACGTTCCCCACACATCTCGATGTGCAATGCTCCATTGTGACGGAATTCGTGCCACAGAACGTTTTCCCTGTGCCCATTTATGTATTAAATGGACACTCTAGGCACCCAGACCACTTCTGCCCATTGGAGTGGTCTGGGTGCCAACTCCCATCACCCTTAACCCTGCAACTGTAAATATTGCAGTTTTCATTAACTACAATATTTACATTGCAGGGTTAACTCCTCCTCTAGTGGCTGTCTACTAGACAGCTACTAAAGAGCACTTCCTGGTCTATAGCACAGGTTTTCTGTGCTATAGCGTCGCTGGACGTCCTCACGCTATGTGAGGACCTCCAGCGTCGCTAAAATGCCCATAGGAAAACATTGAAAGCATTGTCAATGCTTTCCTATGGAGAGGTCTAATGCGCATGCGCATGCGCATCATTGCCGCACATGCGCATTAGGTCTACCCCGCCGGCGGCCGCGCATGTGCAATAAGTCTCCCCTGCCAGATGACGTCGGCAGGGGAGGAGCGTGGGCGGACCCTAAACCAGCGCCGAGGGACATCTGCGCTGGATACAGGTAAGTCACTGAAGGGGTTCTAACCCCTTCAGCAACATGGGATGGGGGGTGGGAGGGAGAGGGGACCTGCAGTGCCAGGAAAACGATTAGTGTCCCTCTCCTGGCATAGTGCTGTGTATCCATTACTACCCAGTACAGGGTATATCTTTATATATATATATATATATATATATACATACATACACACACACATACACACACACATATATATATATATATACACACACACACACACACTTCCTAACTATTGCTGTTTCATTGCCTGTCGTGGTTTTTGTAAATCCGAGAGTGTGTTCTAGTCTAGTGATTTACTGTTTATCGACCTTGGCTTGTCTGACTATTCTTGCTTTCTGTAATTCTTACCGTGGCTTGTTTCTCGCTTCTGTTATCCTTGAACTCGGGCTGCTTACATTTATTCTGTGTCTGCTTGCTGAGGTTCTGTTTTATTTACTCTATGGTAGCCCGGCCACTCAAAGTTCCAGTATGCACTCTAACTATTACACTGGCTTTAACTGAAACGGTCTAATCACATTTTTGTTTTTTTACCTGTAAGGTGTAATCCCGACATTTGTTTGAATCCTGCCTAACAGAACACTAAAGTGTTAGGCATACAACCTGTAATCCTAATGTTTTCATGCCCTGTCCCTATTTATATAGGTTCGCTCCCCCCTCCCTTGTGTGTACCTTTTTTAATGCCATGCGTTCATCCAAGTTTCCCCATTGAATTAATGCTTTCCTATGGGGGCTTCCGCATCACATGAGTGAGTTGTGCTCAGTCAGTGCAACGGTAGCGCCTCCAGTGGCTGTCAGTGTAACAGCCACTGGAGGTGTGTTTAACTCTCCAAGGTTTCTGAAAAACGACAATGTTCTACCTTAAATGGTTTGATTGACGGGATCCCATTAACCTGTGTCAATGTGTGCTGCTAAGTCTAAGGTATTTCTTTACTAAAAACTGAAATGGAGTAAAATGAAAAATGAATTGCATAAATATTGCAATATTGGATAATGGTAAATAAATATAAAAATTTGATTATAAATTTAGGGTTTTAAAAAATAAAGGTGTATGTTTAACTGCTGTGGCAGGATGGCCAGGCTCTTCACAATAAACTTCAAGTGCAACAGTCAGGATAAAATAGTACTGCAGTTTATTGTCACTTTCCACAATTTATACAGGTTGTGCTCTCCCACAAAATAAAACAAAAAGAAAATAAATCCTACTCCAACTTGGAGACTTACTAAACAACAGTATTACTAACTATCCAACTGGCCAGCTAATCTAGTTCCCAGTTTTAAACAAAATGAAATACAGCACTTTTAGCAGGTTTCACACAGTACCTTTTTCTCAGAGTCTCAGGCTTAACTACCTCCTCTCTCCCAGCTGTTAGACTCCCTGATGTCTTCAGAGGCTAACCTTTTAAAATCCTAGGGCTGGTTAATTACATTCACCTGGTTGATAACATTCAAGGGGTGACTCCCCCCAATTAACCCCATCATGCTGGCAGGGCCGGCGCGTCCATAAGGCGGCACAGGCCGCCTTAGGGCGCACCGGCTCTGGGGGCGTAAAATTCCAGTGACCGGCAGGAGGGAAGTGCTCCCTCCTGCCTGGTCACCTCCTGGATCCCCGGAGCTGCTGGGAGGCGTGCGGCTGAAGTGGATTAGGAGGCGGCGAGGGAGCTCTCTGATCTCTCTGACCGGCTCCCTCGCGCGCCTTTTGCTGATGCCGCGGGAGCCGGAATATGACGTCATATTCCGGCTCCCGCGGCATCAGAAAACAGCCTGTGAGGGAGCAGATCAGAGAGATCAGAGAGCTCCCTCGCCGCCTCCTAATCCACTTCAGTCGCACGCCTCCCAGCAGCCTCACTGGACCACCAATGAGAGACCCACGCCAGCACTCCAGGTAGGGAGGCTGGGTGGGACATTTAAATGTAATTTATTATTAATTACTGTGTGTGTGCATGTGAGTGTGAGTGTGTCTGTCATTGTGTGTGTGTCTGTCAGTGTGTGTGTAAGTGAGTTTATGTGTGTCTGTCAGTGTGTGTGTGTGTGTCTGTCAGTGTGTGTGTGTGTGTCTGTAAGTGTGTCTATGAGTTTGTGTGTGAGTGAGTGTGTCTGTCGGTGTGTGTGCGCATGTGTGTCTGTCAGTGTGTGTGTGTTCGAGTATGTGTCTGTGAGTTTGTGTGTGTGTGTATGTATGTATCTGCATGACGGTATGCCTCTGTATGTATGTATGTGTCCGTATGCCTGTATGTCTTGTACGTATGTTTCTGTATGCATGTATGTTACTGGATGTATGTTTGTCTCTGAATGTCTGTATATATGTCTCTGTATGCATGTATGTAACTGTATGCCTTTATGTCTCTGTATGTACGTATGTGTGTGTCTGTGTGTCTCTGTATGCCTGTATGTCTTTGTATGCATGTTTCTGTATGTATGTATGTATGTGTCTGTATGACGGTATGCATGTGTCTGTATGACGGTATGCATGTGTCTGTATGTATGTATGTGTCTGTATGCCTGTCTATATGACGTTATGTCTCTGTATGCATGCATGTATCTGTATGTGTGTATGTCTTTGTATGCCTGTATGTATGTATGTGTCTGCATGCCTGTATGTCTGTATGTCTGTATGACGGTATGCCTCTGTATGTCTTTATATGCCTGCATGTCTCTGTATGCATGTATGTCTCTGCTTGTATGTCTCTGACTGTATGTGTCTGTATGATTATTGCTGTCTTTGTATGACAGTGTACCTGTATGACTGACTGTGTGACTGAAAAATGATGCCTGTGTGCCTGTGGCTTGGGAGGAAAGACACAGGTGAAGATGCATTTTTTTTTTTTTTTTTTTTTAATGAGGGTTGGGGGCGCCAAAATGCATCTCCGCCTGTGTAACTAAAAATCCTAGCACCGGCCCTGCATGCTGGGAATAGAGATCGCTCCAATCTATTACTCACATAGAAAGCCTCTCTGACCTTGCCACATATCCTCCCCCCCAGCTTAACACTGGTGTGTGAAGCGGCCTTAGCCGAAAAGTCATGCACTCTAGATAATGCATCTGCGTTAGCATGCAGTAGACCAGCCCTGTGCTTTACAAAGAATTTAAATGTTTGCAGAGAGAGGAACCAACGGGTGACCTTGGCATTCTTGTCTTTATTGTTCTGCATCCACCGTAGTGGAGCATGGTCCGTGATCAGGGTGAAAGATCTGCCCAACAGATAATATTTCAATGTTTCTGTTGCCCATTTAATGGCTAGACACTCTTTTTCTACTGTCACATAGTTTTGCTCTCTTGGCAGTAACTTGCGACTTAGAAATAGCACTGGGTGTTCTTCATCACCAATCATCTGAGATAGTACCGCCCCCAGGCCTACATCGGAAGCATCGGTTTGCAAAAAGAAATGCTTCTTAAACTGTGCCAGTTTCTCAATAAGCTCGTCCACTCGGGGCATAGGATAGGCATCAAATTTAGAGTGTTCATTAAGTTTTCTAAAATCATTACAAAAACGCACTGACCCATCTGGTTTAGGTACTAAAACTATGGGGCTAGACCACTGGCTATGTGACTCCTCAATAACTCCTAGTTCAAGCATTTTTGCTACTTCCGTTTGTATCGCCCCCTTGTGGCCTCAGGAATTCTATAGGGCTTTAATTTTACTGTAATTCCTGGTTCTGTGATAATGTCATGGCAGATTTCGCTAGTTCTGCCAGGAATGCTAGAAAATACATCTTTATTTCTGGATATCATTTCTTTGGCTTCCATCTGCTGTTCAGGGGTGAGATCAGCGCATATACTAACGTCAACAATTGGGGATTTGTCTACAGCAATTATACAGCTTTCCCTATCCTTCCAGGGCTTTAATAAGTTTATATGGTAAACTTGTTCAACTTTCCTACGATTAGGCTGTCTAATTTTATAGTTTACTGGCCCTACTTGTTCAATAACCTCGTACGGGCCTTGCCAATGAGACAGGAGTTTGCTCTCAGCTGTGGGGACAAAGTACCATCACTCAGTCCCCAGGTTGGAAGGACCTTACTACTGCCTGACGGTTGTAGATAACCTGTTGGCTCCTTTGAGCTTCTTCCAGGTATTGCCTGACTATTGGAGAAATTTGTGTAATGCGCTCTTTGAGTTGATCTACATAGTGAATCACATTCTTTCCAGGTACGGTTTGTTCTTCCCATTCTTCCTTTGCTATATCCAATAGACCCCTTGATAGTCTACCATAAATGAGCTCAAAAGGGGAGAACCCTACAGAAGATTGGGGAACCTCCCGAATAGCAAACAGCAAGTATGGTAAGAGAGTGTCCCAATTTTTCCCATCTCGACCTACAACCTTGCGCAACATGTGTTTTAGGGTTCTATTGAATCTTTCTACTAAGCCATCGGTTTGAGGATGGTACACTGATGTCCTCAAGGCTTTTATTTGCAATAATTGGCATAGCTCTTTCATTAGTCGGGACATAAAAGGGGTACCTTGGTCAGTTAAAGTCTCTTTTGGTAACCCTACCCGAGAAAATACCTGGAGCAATTCCTTTGCTATGGTTTTGGAAGCAGTATTGCGAAGCGGAATAGCTTCTGGATAGCGTTTGGCATAATCCAATACAACCAGAATGTACTGATTACCCTTAGCTGACTTTTCCAATGGTCCCACCAAATCCATAGCAATTCGCTCAAAAGGGGTTTAAATTATAGGCAATGGGATTAGGGGTGCTCTTAAGTTAGGTTTTGGGGCTGCTAGTTGGCAGTCTGGGCATGAGGAACAGTACCTCTTGACCTCTTCATATACCCCAGGCCAGAAAAATCTCCTTAGAATCCTTTCCTGATTTTTTCAACCCCCAGGTGCCCCCCAAATAGGTGAGAATGAGCCAGATCTAACACCTTCCTTCTGAAAGATCTGGGTACCAAAAGCTGTTCAATCTCTAGCCCCTCAGCTTTGATAACTCTATAAAGCAAGTCATTTCTAAGAATGAAACGGGGATACATCTCTCTGGATTTCCCATCAACCATAGTACCATTAATTTCTATAACTTGGTTACGGGCATTTTGTAATGTTAAGTCATTAACTTGTTCCCTTCCAAATTGACCTGAACCAATGCCCAAGTCCTCAATATCAACCTGTTGTAGGGTTTGGACATGGGGTTCAATCAATATTTCAGTTTAAGGTGTGGAATTAGTACTTGGACTAGGTAAGACCACACCTTCATTACTCTTCGCTTCATTAATCAAAGCCATTTGTAAATTCATAGTTCCCCTATGCTTATCTTCCCTTCGTTCACGCCTTGACTTGCGCCTTTTACATTGATCATAAAACAAGTCAGTCAGGGTGTGTAAATGGAAAAATACATAATGGGCTCTCACTTATGGATTCACCCTGGGTCTGAATAAGGCTTTCAAAGCCTGGGAAATTGCGCCCGAGAATAAGAGCATGTGGCAATTTAGGCACAACTGCTGCCAATACTGGGTATGTTTGGCCAAGACAGCCTATTTTTATAGAGGTAGTAGGGTATGATACAGTACAGCCATGCACACAAAGTACCTTAACCTTCTTTTCTGGGATCAATGGAGAAGGCTGAATCAAACTGCTTGTCACTAGGGTAATGTCACTACCTGAACCCACAAGAGCTATGGTTGCCTTCCCATTTAACAAAACAGTTTTAGCATAAATGCATGTTTCAGTATGTTTCCCCACCAAACAGATCAGTCCACAAAAGTCCTCATTTACAGAATTATACCCACATTCCATAGGTTCTTGCAAATGTGGACACACAGCCTTTATGTGTCCTAGCTCCCCACACTCAAAACAGGTAACTGGGGTTCTCCTGGTCTGTATCAAAGGCTTTTGAATTGTGCCATAGTTCAAGGTCTTTGAGCCTGGAATCAGTCCTTGGTTATGTTGTACTGCAGGTTGTGCTGTAGATTTTAACTCTCTCACTGCTGTATATCTTTCAACCAGGGCCACCATTGAATCATAAGTGGTAGGGCTACCCTGTCCTGCCCACTGTCGCAGACCATGGGGTAATCCTCGCAAGAACCGATCCAAAACTAATGTCTCAATTATTTGTGCAGGTGTTGAACTCTCTGGTTTTAACCATCTCCTTGCCATATGAATCATGTCAAACATTTGTGACCTGGGTGCCTTCTGTTCCTGGAATTTCCAATTGTAGAACCTTTGGGCCCGGATCACTGGAGTCACGCCAGTCCTTGCAAGAATCTCTGCTTTAAGAACCTCATAGCTTGCAGCCGCCTCTTCCTCTAGGTCAAAGTAAGCTTTTTGAGCATCACCAAGCAGAAAAGGTGCAACTATGCCAGCCCATTGAGCATGAGGCCATTACTCTCTAATAGCAGTTCGCTCAAAAGCAATGAGATATGCTTCCACATCATCTTGCGGCGTCATCTTTTGCAGATACTGATTTGCACGTATTGGCTTTGAATCGCTGCTTTGCTCCTCTCTGGTAGTTTGAGAGTTGCTGCACAATCTCCTTCAGGACAGTCCTGTCCTCTTGCTGTGCCTGCAACACAGCCCCCCATTTGAGCAGTTATCAGCCGGTTAGCTTCCTGTTGCACTGTGGTAGCATGCAGCAAGGCCTTTAACACATCCTCGATGTTAATACAGGGTTCAAACAGCTAATCCCACTTCTGTCACCACTTGTGGCAGGATGGCCAGGCTCTTCACAATAAACTTCAAGTGCAACAGTCAGGATAAAATAGTACTGCAGTTTATTGTCACTTTCCACAATTTATACAAGGTTGTGCTCTCCCACAAAATAAAACAAAAATAAAATAAATCCTACTCCAACTTGGAGACTTACTAAACAACAGTATTACTAACTATCCAACTGGCCAGCTAATCCAGTTCCCAGTTTTAAACAAAATGAAATACAGCACTTTAAGCAGGTTTCACACAGTACCTTTTTCTCAGAGTCTCAGGCTTAACTACCTCCTCTCTCCCAGCTGTTAGACTCCCTGATGTCTTCAGAGGCTAACCTTTTAAAACCCTAGGGCTGGTTAATTACATTCACCTGGTTGATAACATTCAAGGGGTGACTCCCCCCAATTAACCGCATCATGCTGGGAATAGAGATCGCTCCAATGTATTACTCACATAGAAAGCCTCTCTGACCTTGCCACACTGCCCATTGCATTCTGTTTCTAACTTTGCATTAATTTCAGTTCTCAATCATCTTTAAATCCTGGGATTTAAAAAAACAAATCTTATTTGTAGATGCCTATATCTACAAATTAGATATCTCTGTTGGCAAAACATTAATTTTAAGGTCAGGGAAGGATCGGTACCTTTTTTAAAGGGGCACTCCAGACCCCTAAACAACTTTAGCTTGCTGAAATGATTTGTGTGTGAAGAGTGAGTCCTATTTTTTTATTTTGAAAAAAGTGCAGATTTCAAAAGAAATTGACACTTTTATAAATTTAGCTGGTTACATCCCCTTGGCTTTCAAGCAGACAACAGGTAATGTTACTTCCTGGATTTGTTAGGTCAATGCAGCTGAACTCAAGAAACAGCAATTGCCCAGAGCACCTGACTTACAAAGACTTCTCATTAAGCTGTATTTGGAAGTCTGTGATTGGACAGCCACAGAAAGTCTGGGCCGGGTTAGAAGGGGAGAGCATGCAAAGGCAGCAGACAAGAGAACTGCAGGTCTTGCAAACTAATTTTAGATATATAGTCAATGAAAAAATGCAACATTAAATGCTTGCAAGTTTTCATTTGGGGTATATCTACTAAACAGTGATGTTTAGTGTTTTTTTTTTTTTTTTATATGGCCAGTGGAGAGTCCCTTTAACATATAACGTGCATGTAACTTATAACGGACAGGTAAAGGAACCCCAGGCCCTTTTTTCTATCTACCCATCCCTGATCTTATTCCAATTTCTTGTTGAGCCTGAAAAAAAGGATGCCTCTATTAAGCTGTCTAACTTGTACCTCCAAGAATTCCCCCTGCCACAGAAGTACACAGGAAGGATTCTTCCTGTGGTTCAAAGCAACTGTCACTTTTAGAAAATAACGTGTTAAATATGCATTAATCATTCATAACAATGAGATTCTAATTAATTTTCTAATTCAATCAGCAAAGGAAATGTGGGACAATTCAGACACTGGAGGAATTTTTAATTTAGGGATCTATTGTTCTACACTCGGTTTTAATTGTTGTGCTAACCAATTTATAATCTTCTGAACAAATCATCTGAATTAAAATTGTTGTATATTTCTATTTCAAGATAAAAAGCCAGATATTCCATCTCGTCTCCTGGGCACAATGCGTACAAAACGTTCCATTCATGTTCATCCCTATTCGCATGATTTCAGCACAAAGAAAACCGGAGTCTTTATAATTTGCAATCTGTTGCTTTTCACATCGAAATCATGCAAATGATTACGATTTGATACAACTTGTACAAACTGTATTATAACCGAGATTGGAATATACTGTATAAATAATGTCTGCAGGGGAAATGTCACATGCCAGGATTTTAACATTATGTTCATTTATCCCATATATTTAACAAAGATGAATTTTAAGGTCTTAAAAATATGCATTTACCCCTACTCAGAAAGTAAGCACTCCCACCTGTCAAACAGAGTTATAAAATATACAGTGTGACCTCGGCTTACGAATTTAATGCGTTCTCCAGGACGTTTCTTATTGCAAAAAATTTGTAAACCGAAACGCGGCTTCCCATAGGAATGCATTGAAAACCAATTAATCCGTTCTGGAGGTCAGAAAAAAAGTCAAAATGAGCTGGCATGGAAACCAACCCACAATGCAGAACACACAGTAAAAGGCATGCAAACGACGAAGCTCAGCTCCTTAACTTTCCACAGCTTGAGAAATGCACCAAAAAGTCCCAAAACAACTGCAAACAATTTCCAGAATGGCTCCAAAACTCGATGCAAAAGCTGCTCCAACACCTCCACACTCGACGCCAGCATGCAGGGGGTGGTGCTATAAACCTCCCAGGTGCAATGCAAACTTGTATTGCAAAAAATAATTTGTAAACCGAGGCATTATTTTCAATGGATTTTCATTTGTAAACCGAAAATTATGTTAACCAAGGCGTTTGTAAACCGAGGTCCCACTGTATATCTATTTTCACTTGCTAATTATCGATAGATAGATAGATAGATAGATAGATTTGTGATGTGTGAAAAATTAAATATAGAAATCCATACCTTTTTATCCTGCAATTGGGTGCCTCCATATTCGCTACCTGTCATTCGTTGTTATAACCTCTGACCTTTGCACCAGACAGTCAACATAGAGAACGCGTACAAAGAAGAGTTGAACTGAAACCCTGTTTCTATTTGTTCTCTTCATTTGCATTGTGTGCCCTGGCATTGCCTTGTCTTAACTGGATTATGCTGTAATTTGATAAATCTTTAAAATTGTGACGAGACCAATCTCGCCACATTGCATTGGAGAAGCCTATTTGCCAACCTCCTTCCGCATGATTATGTCCCTGGGAGATTGGGCCCTTTAAAAACAGTATTCAGCCATACCAGAGTGTATGTCACTACTTCTGGCCCTTTAAATACTGTGGGGAAGGATAGGTACTTTTTATATGGCACTTCGGATGCAGCCGAAGTGCCGAAGTCGTCGAAGTGGCCGCCATTCGACAAAGGAACACGTCGCGGCGGTCATTTTAATTTAGTCGAATGCGGTCAGCGGTGTATGCTAAGAAATCCATGGAACTATCGGCTACGCAAATACACGAACACCGCTGACCCTTACCGTCTCCTCCACTTCAAGACTTCGGTTAAAGTCGAAGTACGTTCGACAATTCGAACACCATGTTACAATGTGCTATTTGCACGAACGGGCATTTTTCTGCATGAAATTGACTGACCGCACAGCCCAAATCTATAAAACTGTTTTGGGCAGGAAAATGTGCTTGCGGTCGGTCATAAAGGACTTCCGTCTATCGTTTTATCCACTGGAGGGATTGGTATGATTTTTGAGAGTGCTAATGTTTAAAGTATGCTGAGTTCAAATATGTTCAAATAAAATTTTTTATGGAGATTGGATGTATGGTTTTAAAGTTACAGGGTATGTGTAAAAACTGTATTTTAGGCATGTGCATGGGGAAAATTTTCGGTTCGGTTTTTTTGCAATTTTTTGGGGAATTTTTGCAATTTGGGACTTCAGCAATTCGGAACTTCGGAACTTCGACACTTCGGAAATACGGCAACTTCGGAACTTCGGCACTTCAGCACTTCAGAACTTCGACACTTCAGAAATTCTGCAACTTCGGCACTTCGGAATTTCGGAACTTCGGCATTTCGGAATTTCGGGACTTCGGCACCTCGGGACTTCTCTTGCAGCCGCTTGGTAGATAACTCCCTAATTCCCATGGTATTAGGGAGTTATCTACCAAAAGGCTGAAAGACCTAAATTGGTCTTTCAGCCAAATTTACTAATACTAAGTAAAAATTACTTAGTATTAGTAAATTTTGCCCCTACTCGCTATACCGCGAGTAGGGGCATGTCTAGTAAACAGTGAGCAGCCTGTGACTGCTCACTGTTTAAAAAAAAAAAATAGTACCCCCCGGCCCCCACCACTGAGCGGCGGGTGGGGGCCCTAATGTAAAATGATGGGGGGGACTTATTGTCCTTTCCCCTGGCTCCCACTCCTGAGCGGTGGGTGGGGGCCCTAAATTATAATAAGGGGGGACCTAATGTCCTCCCCCTTGGCCCCCACCCCTGAGCGGCGGGTAGGGGGCCCTAAATACTAATAAGGGGGTACCTAATGTTCTCCCCCCGGCCCCAACCCCTGAACGGCGGGTGGGGGCCCTAAATTGTAATAAGGTGGGGACCTAGTGTCCTCCCCCCTGGCCCCCACCCCTCAGCGGTGGGTGGGGGCCCTAAATACTAATAAGGGGGGGACCTAAGGTCCTCCCCCCTGGCCCCCACCCCTGAGCGGCGGGTGGGGGCCCTAAAATATATGTCCTCCTATTGTCCCCCCTATAAAAATTATCCCCCTACCTATCCCCCTCACCTTAAAAACTAATGAGGGGGGGGGGACCTTTAACTAAGTACCTTGTTTTCTTTCTTCTAAAATCTTCTTTTTTCAGTCCCCAAAAAGGTCAATTAAAAAACCATAATAACCGACGCAATTATAAAAAAAAAACGAGTGCAAAAAAAAATAATCCTTCTTCACCCATGGAGGGCTCCGAGCAGACTGAGCTCTGCAGGGCGGGGAAAGGCTTATAAAGTCTTGCCCCGCCCTGCAATTAGGCTCAGAGCACTCTGATTGGTGGGTTTAAGCCATCCAATCAGAGTGCTCTGACAGGTAAATGAAGAGACTGACAGGTAAGTCTCTACATTTATCTGTCACAGCACTCTGATTGGTTGGTTTGAAATCCACCAATCAGAGTGCTCTGTGTCATTTTACGCAACGTGGGAAAGTTCTTTGGAATTTTCCCACGCTGTGTAATTTGACTCATAACTCTCTGATTGGTTACTTAATCCACCAATCAGAGAGTTATGAGTCAAATTACACAGCGTGGGAAAATTCCAAAGAACTTTCCCTCGCTGTGTAAAATGACACAGAGCACTCTGATTGGTGGATTTCAAACCAACCAATCAGAGTGCTGTGACAGGTAAATGTAGAGACTTACCTGTCAGTCTCTTCATTTACCTGTCAGAGCACTCTAATTGGATTGCTTAAACCCACCAATCACAGTGCTCTGAGCCTTATTGCAGGGTGGGGCAAGGCTTTATAAGCCTTCCCCCGCCCTGCAGAGCTCAGTCTGCGCGGAGCCCTCGCCGGGTGAAGAAGGATTTATTTTTTGCGCTTGTTTTTTGTTTTTTTTTATAATTGCATCGGTTATTATGTTTTTTTATTTGGCCTTTTTAGGGCTGAAAAAGAAGATTTTAGAAGAAAGAAAACATCGAATGGTAAGATTTTTTTTTTACAGGTACTTAGTTAAAGGTCCCCCCCCTCATTAGTTTTTAGGGTGAGGGGGTAGGTAGGGGGATCATTTTTATTGGGGGGGTAGGGGGTGACTAGGGGTGTGGGGACCCCTAGTCACCTGGGGGGAGGGATTTTTTAGGGCCCCCACCCACCGCTCAGGGGTGGGGGCCAGGGGGGAGGACCTTAGGTCCCCCCTTATTAGTATTTAGGGCCTCCACCCGCCGCTGACTCTGACAGGTAAATGAAGAGACTGACAGGTAAGTCTCTACATTTATCTGTCACAGCACTCTGATTGGTTGGTTTGAAATCCACCAATCAGAGTGCTCTGTGTCATTTTACGCAACGTGGGAAAGTTCTTTGGAATTTTCCCACGCTGTGTAATTTGACTCATAACTCTCTGATTGGTTACTTAATCCACCAATCAGAGAGTTATGAGTCAAATTACACAGCGTGGGAAAATTCCAAAGAACTTTCCCTCGCTGTGTAAAATGACACAGAGCACTCTGATTGGTGGATTTCAAACCAACCAATCAGAGTGCTGTGACAGGTAAATGTAGAGACTTACCTGTCAGTCTCTTCATTTACCTGTCAGAGCACTCTAATTGGATTGCTTAAACCCACCAATCACAGTGCTCTGAGCCTTATTGCAGGGTGGGGCAAGGCTTTATAAGCCTTCCCCCGCCCTGCAGAGCTCAGTCTGCGCGGAGCCCTCGCCGGGTGAAGAAGGATTTATTTTTTGCGCTTGTTTTTTGTTTTTTTTTATAATTGCATCGGTTATTATGTTTTTTTATTTGGCCTTTTTAGGGCTGAAAAAGAAGATTTTAGAAGAAAGAAAACATCGAATGGTAAGATTTTTTTTTTACAGGTACTTAGTTAAAGGTCCCCCCCCTCATTAGTTTTTAGGGTGAGGGGGTAGGTAGGGGGATCATTTTTATTGGGGGGGTAGGGGGTGACTAGGGGTGTGGGGACCCCTAGTCACCTGGGGGGAGGGATTTTTTAGGGCCCCCACCCACCGCTCAGGGGTGGGGGCCAGGGGGGAGGACCTTAGGTCCCCCCTTATTAGTATTTAGGGCCTCCACCCGCCGCTGAGGGGTGGGGGCCAGGGGGAGGACACTAGGTCCCTCCCTCTTATTTCAATTTAGGGCCCCCACCTGCCGCTCAGGGGTGGGGGCCAGGGGGGAGGACATTAGGTCCCCCCCTTATTAGTATTTAGGGCCCCCACCCGCCGCTAAGGGGTGGGGGCCAGGGGGGAGGACCTTAGGTCCCCCCCTTATTTTAGTGTAGGGCCCCCACCCACCGCTCAGGGGTGGGGGCTGGGGGGAGGACATTAGGTTCCCCCCTATTAGTATTTAGGGCCCCCACCCACCACTCAGGGGTGGGTGCCAGGGGGGAGGACATTAGGTCCCCCCCCTTATTTTACTGTAGGGCCCCCACCCACCGCTCAGGGGTGGGGGCCAGGGGGAGGACATTAGGTCCCCCCCCTTATTATAATTTAGTGCCCTCACCCATCGCTCAGGGGTGGGGGCCAGGGGGGAGGACATTAGGTCTCCCCCCTTATTCTGATTTAGGGCCCCCACCCATCGCTCAGGGGTGGGGGCCCGGGGGGAGGACAATAGGTTCCCCCCCCCCCATTATTTTACATTAGGGCCCCCACCCACCGCTCAGGGGTGGGTGCCGGGGGCTCGGGAGGGGGGAACTTATTTTTTATTTTTTTACAGTGAGCAGCCACAGGCTGCTTACTGTTTAATAGACATGCCCCTACTAGCGGTATAGCGAGTAGGGGCATAATTTACTAATACTAAGTAATCTTTATTTAGTATTAGTAAATTTGGCTGAAAGACCAATTTAGGTCTTTCAGCCTTTTAGTAGATAGCTCCCTAATACCCTGGGAATTAGGGAGTTATCTACTTATTCATTCCGGTCATTACATTGACAGGCTAAGTAACTTACATTTTATATGAATGTATGTTACTTGATTGTTGTAAGTGTTGCAGATGCTTACAGCTGAATCCTAGCTATGTTTGTATACTTTTTATTTAAAATTATTTACAATGTAACATTCTTCTTCTTTCACTGGGTAAGTATATTAGTACTTAGGCAATACTGTGCTTCGGAACTTCGGCACTTTGACACTTCGGAAACTTCAGAACTTTGGCACTTCGACACTTCGGCAATTCGGACATTCGGAACTTCCCGAATGTCCGAATTGTCCGAAATTAGTCCGAATACATATTCGGACCGAAACGAATTGCACATGTCTACTGTATTTGTACTGCCTGTGATAATTATGTTAACCCATTGTGTAACATAATTATATCACAGACAGAGGGGAGGATTTTGTGTGTAATTGCTGGGAGTGTTTTCGGTAATGTACGTGTATGATTGGTTGTTTTGTAACACCCTGTGGGTGGTCCTATCTAAGGGAAACCTTCATAAAAGAAGGTTCTTTTGGTGCCAATAAACAGACCACTGCTTGACTCTCAACACGGAGCTCTGTCTCGTCTTTGGGGGGATTTACTGTATGCTGTTCCAGTTTGACTGCTAGGAGTGTAAACCTATTCATATGGTTTTTCCTATTCGACTGTTTGCAGCATTCGTATGGTTCCGGTTCAGCTGTTTACAGCATTCATATGCTTCTCCGGCTTGGTGGATTGGTGTCTACAGTAGCTGTGCCTGTGTCTCTGGAAGGGAAGATCTACTAAACGGCGGTTTAACCTTTTTATGTCTGGGGGTGCCGTTACAAAAATAAATACAAAAAGTGGTGCTTTTTATGAAAACAATTATCACACGTTATAGGTTATTTTCAATTATTTTATTATGCGTTTCCCTTCACTGGAAAAAAACCAAGGCTAATACAAGTTATAGGAAATATTTAATATTTTATTAGTGAATTTTCTAGAGATGTGATGGTTCCCCTTTCAGAAAGCAATCGCATTACTGTAGAGTTTGTTTTATAAGACCTTTATGATTTTACATGACCTTTATTAACCAACTAATTAAACGTATTCATTAATAAGTTATCTGTGGCAGATAGAAAATGTAGGCAAAAATTATGCAGTTGGTAATTCTCTGCCGTGTTGTAAATGTCTTATAATATATTTTTTGCCCTTTTCTTAATTATAAGCAGATAACTGTGGAGGTGCTACCCTATGTGTGTTAGTTGCTGCACATATCATGCCATTTACCCTTTACCCTTCTCAAAAATAGATTATTTTTTTTTCTTACTTGTCAAATTTGCCCTTCGGGGTTCCTCCTGAAATTCAGTACCAGTTTCACTCATTAAACTAATGTTGCTGTGCCGTAATATGCCTTTTTAACCCCTTAAGGACACATGACATGTGTGACATGTCATGATTCCCTTTTATTCCAGAAGTTTGGTCCTTAAGGGGTTAAAAACTTTTTTTTTTTTCAAACAAATTTATTTGGCCAAACAAAGAGGTTTTTTTTTCTATGCCATCTACATCAAAATGATATATAGATCAAATCTATTGTGGTTGAGCTATTGAACCAGTAATCATTTTATCTGTGGTCTGCAACTATACAAGAACTGTATATACAATAATGTATACAGCCAGAGGGTATTCTGACGTACGTACGCACTACCACCATCTATTGATATAGAAAAGAGTGTTGGGAACATGCATGATGTTGTCTATAGAAGAAGATTATGGCTTCTGGCAATTTTATTGATGCAATTTAAAGTGACACATAACCCAGTTATTTATATATATATAATTATATTTTGTAATTTATATTTTTATTGAGATGACAGTACATCACAGACGCTTAAATATCCAGCATACAGCTGAGTAACAGATTGCATATATGAATTGTCATAAAATAAAAGTATAATAAAGTTACTTAAACAGACGAATATACAGCGTCTGAAGCCGCCAAACGATTTAGGTTAGTGTATTAAAATATTATGCAAAACATCTGTTGTCAATCAACTATGTAAGAGGACTATGTAACAATGTAACTATGTAAAAAGTCTGCTTGACAGCCAACCTTTATAGCAAATAACATTAAAGGGACATTATAGTCACCAGGACAACTACAGCTTAATGTAGTTGTTCTGGTGCCTGCTGCCTCAACCTGCAGGCTTTTCAATGTAAACACTGGCTTCAGGGGCGTACCTAGAGCATTTGGCACCCGGGGCGGGTCCTATTTTTGGCACCCCCCACCCCCCCCCAAATTTAAATATAAAAACAACCAATTTTTTTTTATGTATTTAGCACTAAGCAGTGTTTGTGTGTTTGAATGTATGCATGTTTTTGTATGGAGTATATGTGAGTGAATGTAGCGGTGTGTTTGTATGTAGTGTTGGCGTTTGAATGCAAGCATGCATTTGTGTGTTGTGTGGTATTTGAATGCAGTGGTATGGTTATATATAATGGTGGGGTGTGTATGTAGTTTTGACGTTGAAATGCATGAGTGTATTTGTATGTAGTGTTGGCGAGATTGTTAGATGTCTGCACATATACACATATACGGACATACACACATGCAGATACATATACACACAAACACAGTCACACACAGATACACATTGACACACATGCAGACATCGTGGCGACTCTAGGAACAATATATATGGGGGGGGGGGCACATAAGATACCACAGTCAAAACAGGAGGGGGAGGGGGAGCAGTAAAACTTCTCACTAGGGGATGGGGTAATATGCTGCCATTGGCTGTCTGATGCCAGCATGCTGTGTTCTGCATGCTGGCATCTGACTACACATTTGCATATTATTCACATTAGCCACCCAGATTTCTTGTTGTGGGCTGGCTGACAACTCTTAATTTCAATCTTTGTTTAGCAGATAACTCCTATTTGCTATCCTTTGTGGGATTGCCATATTTAAGGACACCAAATAAGGTGCTATCTGCTAAACTGCACCCTCATTTGGTATCTTTAAATATGGAAATCTCACATACGGGCACCAATTCAGGGAATGATCTACTAAACAGATAAAGGATAAAAAAAATGCCCTTTTCTTATTTTCAGTTGTTTAGCAGATAAATCCCTTATTTGTTATCTTTATGTGGGATTGCCATATTTAAGGACAGGAAATAAGGGAGCTATCTACTAAACACATACGCAGAGATACACACAATCACACATAATCACAGATTTACACAAACACAATCACTGACCCACAATCACATACACACACACAAATATTACATACATACACACATTTAATCATTAAGAGGTCCACCCTGCCTCCCTACCTTGCTCTAGAAGGGCTGGAGTGGATCCTCAGTCCCTGGTGGTCAGTGGTTGCTGCTGGGATCTCTGTGCTCTTTCTGCACAGGTCCATCGCACGCCCTGTAATGATGCAGAGGCCGCGATGACATCATATCCTGGCTGCCGGCTCACTGCAGGGTGAAGACCGTCAGACACAGTCACTCACACACAGTTACAGGCAGACAGTCAAACACGCAGGCAATCACACAGGCAGACAGTCACACATACACACACAGATTCACAGACAGTCACACCCACAATCACAGGCAGACAGTCACACATACACACAACACAGTCACAGGCAGTCACTCACACACACACACACACACACAGTCACAGACAGTCACTCACACACACACGCACACACACACAGTCACAGACAGTCACTCACACACGCACGCACGCGCACACACACACAAAATCACAGGCAGACAGTCACACACAGTCACACAGACAATGACAGTCACACACACAGTGGCACACACACACACACACAGTCACAGACAGTCACACACACAATCAGAGGCAGACAATCACACAGGCAGACAGTCACACATACACACAACATAATCACAGACAGTCACACACACACAATCAAAGACGGTCACAATTAGGGATCGACCGGTATTGATTTTTTAGAGCCGATACCGATACCGATAAGCTGTGAACTTTCATGCCGATAGCCGATAACTTGCCGATATTCTGTACATTTACCATTTTGAAAAAATAAACTCTTTCTAACGGTAAATGCACAAAATATACATGCCACATGTAGTGGATGAAGTGTATTTAGACAGGGGAGCTGTGTGTGTAGTGGATGCAGTGTGTATTTGTGTAGTGTGTATATATAGTGTATGCAGAGTGTATAGTGAATGCAGTGAGTGTTTGTGTAGTGTGTGTGTGTATATATATATATAGTGAATGCAGAGTGTGTATAGTGAATGCAGAGTGTGTGTTTGTGTAGTGTGTGTATAGTGAATGCAGAGTGTGTGTTTGTGTAGTGTGTGTATAGTGAATGCAGAGTGTGTGTTTGTGTAGTGTGTGTATAGTGAATGCAGAGTGTGTGTTTGTGTAGTGTGTGTATAGTGAATGCAGAGTGTGTGTTTGTGTAGTGTGTGTATAGTGAATGCAGAGTGTGTGTTTGTGTAGTGTGTGTATAGTGAATGCAGTGTGTGTGTTTGTGTAGTGTGTGTATAGTGAATGCAGTGTGTGTAGTGTGGGTAAAGTGAATGCAGTGTGTGCATATAATGCAGTGTGTGTATGTAATACAGTGTGTGTTTGTATAGTGTGTGTGTATGTAATGCAGTGTGTTTGTGTAGTGTGTGTATATATAATGCAGTGTGTGTGTTTGTGTAGTGTATGTATGTAATGCAGTGTATGTTTTTTGTACTGTGTATGTATGTAATGTAGTGTGTATGTGTGTGTTTGTGTAGTGTGTATGTATGTAATGCAGTGTGTGTGTATGTATGTAATGCAGTTTGTGTGTGTAGTTTGTGTATGTAATGCAGTGTTTGTGTAGTGTGTATGTATGTAATGCAGTTTGTGTGTGTTTGTGTAGTGTGTATGTATGTAATGCAGTTTGTGTGTGTTTGTGTAGTGTGTATGTATGTAATGCAGTGTGTGTGTTTGTGTAGTGTGTATGTATGTAATGCAGTGTCTGTGTGTTTGTGTAGTGTGTATGTATGTAATGCAGTGTGTGTGTGTTTGTGTAGTGTGTATGTATGTAATGCAGTGTGTGTGTGTTTGTGTAGTGTGTATGTATGTAATGCAGTGTGTGTGTGTGTTTGTGTAGTGTGTATGTATGTCATGCAGTGAGTGTGTGTGTGTGTGTGTGTGTGTAGTAATTTGTGTAAAATGGAGGGGGGGATTTTTTATGTTTATTATAATTTTTTTAATATTTAAATTGTATTGTTTTTGTTTCTTTTAGTCCCCCCCCCCCACCTGCTTCTTACCAGGGAGGGGGGGATATAGTATTCCCTGGTGGTCCGGTGGCTTGTTAAGTACTGTGGGGCAGCTGGCAGCAAGCGCTAACTTACCCTCCCAGCAGCTCCTCCAGCTCCCCAGTGTAAATCTCGCGTCCCTTAGTGCCGCGCGGAGCTTTGCCATGGTAACCCGTGGCAACGCTCTGCAGCCGCGGGTCTCGCGAGATTTAGACATGGAGCTGCAGGAGCTGCTGGGAGGGTAAGTCAGTGCTTGCTGCCGGCCCCCCCAGGATCGCCGGGCTTGTAATGAGCCTGGCGGTCCTAGGAGGTATTATCGGCAATATCGGTAGCTATATTGGCCGATACCGATATTGCCGAAAATAACGAATATCGGCCGATTATATCGGTAAAACCGATAATCGGTCGATCCCTAGTCACAATCACAGTTACACACTCACACACAGTCAAAGACAGTCACAATCACAGTTACACACTCACACACAGTCAGACAGTCACAATCACAGTTACACACAGCACACACAGTCAAAGACAGTCACAATCACAGTTACACACAGCACACACAGTCAAAGACAGTCACAATCACAGTTACACACAGCACACACTCTCTCACTTACAGTAAGCTTGGGCTGGAGTAGGAGTGGATTCAGTCCCTCCTGTGCTGTAGTTGGGGAAGCAGGGACTCCTTCCTGCTTCCCCTCTCTCTGTGTGCAGCAGTATGAGGCTGCATTTAGCTCCGCCCCCGCATCCGGCTTGGCTCCGCCCCCACGGCCGTTTTAGCTCCGCCCCCAAATCTCCGTGCAGGTTTCCTGCTTCCAGCCCCTGCGTGTGAGCTGTGTCGGCTGCCCGGCGCCCTGCTGCTACGGCACCCGGTGCAGCCACACAGCTCACAGAATAGCAAGCCTGGCCAGCCCTGGTGGCAACCCCCTGCCTGATGGTACCCGGGGCGGACCGCCCCCCCGCCCCCCCCTTAGTACGCCACTGACTGGCTTTACAGAGAAAAGTCAGTGTTTACATAACAGCCTAGGGACACCTCCAGTGGCCACTCCTTAGATAGCTACAGTAGGCGCTTCCAGATGGCTACTGTAGTTGCTTCCTGACATTCAGTGTCTCCATGCTCTGCATGGAGGCGCTGAACTATCTTCCTAGAGATGCATTGATTCAATGCATTTCTATGAGGAGATGCTGATTGGTGCTGTGCAACTGGATTGGCTGAGATCATCAAGTTTGGCGATCTCAGTCAAGGGGGCGGAGCGTGGCCATCCGGGAGGTACCTGCGCAGCACTGGAAGTAACGTAAGCTAAATCACCTTTCACTTAGCTATCAGGGGGGCGGCCACTAAATATTGTTATAAAAGCTATAGTGACAAGAATAATGTTTGTATTCCTGTCACTATACGTTCCTTTAAGCATTAAGTCAATACAGGCCTTTCCACCTGTCAGTCAGCATAGAGATCTCCTCAAAACTTGTATCAAATATCTTCATGAAAGGAACATAGTAAAGACGGGAACCAGAAAAAATGCTCCTGTTTCTCTTCTTTCAAAGCAATGTATGCCCTGGCCGTACCAGGACTAAAGTGGATTGTGATGTTGTTTGCTAAATCTTTATAATATATTTAAAAGAAAATGGAGACTCACAGAAAAAAATACCACCCATGATTTTCAGTGTTTTAGCCAGTTGTGAAATTTCCAAAGATGTTCCATTTAAATCACTCTATTTCTATTCTATTTTTTTTTTTATTTAATTCAAGAAGAAGAATTAATTCTCTAGATCAGGAGTAGGCAACCTTCAACACTCCAGATGCCAACTCATCTCTCATAATGCTCTAACAGCCATAATACTGGCTAAGCATCAGGGGATATGTAGTCCACAACATCTGGATTGCCATAGGTTGCTTACCCCTGCTCTACATTGTATATTTCTATGAGATTTTTTCTCAGATTGAAGTTATTTGTGAAGCCATAAATTGTAGATTAATTATATGAGAGTTTTTACGTGCACAGAGGTCACCTAGCACTTGTTTCTTTAAAATATAAAAATTCTGTCTTGTTTGGGTGTTACACCAATGCCAAGTCTTCCATTTATCAAGTGATTTACCAGGTGGTTATAACATCAAAACAGAACTGTTCTTGATGAAGATCCATGTAAGGATCAAAATGTTGATATCACCACTGGGTGTGTAAATCGATAAAAGGAAGACTGTAACTGATTCGTGACGTAACTGGAAAGATCTGAAATGCATTGCTGCTAATTTTTCTCTTACCTCAAACCAGATTTGACTTGTACGTTATGTCTGCACTTTTTTTCTTAGAAAATTAATGATCTTCTGTTTGTCTTTTAGGCTTTGGAATGACAACCCCAGCCACGATTGCGGGGAAAATTTTTCTAATCTTCTATGGTCTTGTTGGATGTGCAGCAACCATCTTATTTTTTAACCTCTTCCTGGAACGCTTGATCACGGTTATTGCTTATATAATGAAATCATTTCACGAGAGACAATTAAGAAGAAAGGATGGTCAGCCCCCAGAAATGCGACGGGGCTCTGGTAACTCAGAGGTGGATAGTCTAGCTGGATGGAAACCTTCTGTGTACTATGTAATGCTCATTCTGTGCGTGGCATCCATTATCATATCCTGTTGTGCCTCTGCCATGTACTCGCCAATCGAAAAATGGGGCTACTTTGATTCACTTTATTTCTGCTTTGTTGCCTTCAGCACTATAGGTTTCGGTGATATGGTTAGTAGTCAAAAAGCCAAATATGAAAACCAAGGACTGTACCGGTTTGGTAATTTTATATTTATACTTATGGGTGTCTGCTGTATGTATTCATTGTTTAATGTTATTTCTATAGTCATTAAGCAGTGTGTTAACTGGATATTAAAGAAGTTAGACTGCAGGTGCTGCCAAAAATGCCAAAGAAAAATATTTAGGCCTAAGAGGAACGTGGTAATGCCAGGAAACATTCGAACTAGACGGAACATCTCGATCGAAACTGATGGTATTTACGAGAGTGAAACAGACGGGAGGCGGATGTCCGGAGAAATGATCTCCATGAAGGATTTCTTGGCTTCAAATAAAGTTTCATTGGCTATCATGCAGAAGCAACTCTCAGAAACGGCCAATGGTTGTCCACGGCAAATTGGCACAAGTTCTAGACACAATGGGTTCTCGGGTGGTGTGGGGGCATTAGCAATTATGAATAATCGCCTTGCAGAGACTAGTGTGGACCGGTGATGGAATGAAATGGAATATAAAAGCATGACTGTGTTTGCAGTGTCAATGGAGGTTATATATGAAAATCAATTCTCAAAGCAAAATGAGTAGCAATCATCATGAATGAACCTTTGATAGGTTTCCAAGGTGATTGTCCCTCTTTTAGAATGTTGACCTAAGATTACTACTTAGTCTTAACTCCATGTAAGGCTAGTGTGGAGATCACTGTTAGAATATTGTGCCCCAGTTCTATCACTGATTTTATGTTTTTGCACATAAATCTCAATACCCAACAGTGATTAGAAACCTTAATTAATCTACACATCTTTGCTGCTAGTAGAGTCTTATTATATGTGCATACAGGTTTGATGTTCCTGTGACGCCATATGGTATTTTTTCTTAATAGACTGAGGCAGAGTTTGATAACATGTGTTTGTTCTGGTACCACAACAAGTTGGATAATAAATGCAACCTTTCACAGACATAATTTTAGCATATAAAAAGATTCTTCTATAGATGTGTGCACCCTAGAACTCTAATCCAATACATGTGGGATGGCAAGAGGCTATAACTAAGGAACATTTGTGTTTAAGAATAGGCCCACTATACTGAAAACTATAGCTGAACTCATTCGGATATGTATATCAAGTTTAGTTTGATTGAATTTATTTGTAGAGTACTCTACTACAAAGAATACAAGAATATAATTATGGGTATATTTGAGGGCAAAATTGTGACATTTCTACAATCAACTTAATTATTTAGTTGTTTTCCATAGTTATTAACCAATGCTAACCGCCAGATTTGCCCGTATTACCCTAAACCACCAGTTCGGTTGGATTTTAGTTACAATGTACCACATCTTGCATACAATTATACTTTATGAATCATTACTAATGAACAAAATATACTGCATTCAGGTTACGTTGGTGAACTTCATTGAATATAAGTGATCAGCTCGTGCGAGTTCAGTAACTAGAGCATTTTACAATAAACTGGTATGGTCCAACAATAGCACAGTGCTTGGCCAACTTTGACCTGTTTGGATTTTGATGAATATCCTAGGTGATCATTTTCTTATCTAAATGTGGCCAACTGTTGAATGACCGAAAGTAACTCCAACTCTTTGTGGACAGCATTTTCTAATTCTTTAGGAAATGTAGTTCCTTAAACATCTGAGATACTAATATAAGCCATCACTGGCCTACGCTATGGTTTACAAAATATATCTGAAAATATGCTTGCCATTTTTCAGTACTGTAATATAATGTAAAATAGTTCAATATTTCTCCAAAGGAGAACAAAATGTTTTTTTTTTATTTCACAGGGACAATTGACCTTCTTCAAGTAACACAAACTTTACAGATCTGCGGTTACTTTGAGATCATTAACTTGAGGAAATGCATTTTAAAATTGTCCGTGTTTAAATTATGGAATTCAAGAATTCAAAAGTCGCTATTATTGTGAAGGAATTATGGTGTTAATGGGAGTTAGGGTTGGGAGCCTTAGGTCAAGGTAGTATCTACCTTCAAGATACGGTGTCATTGCTTTCACTGTCATGTGAACTACCATCCATAGGATATTAAAGGCACGTAATAACTATCCCAAGGTTATCTTTACAAAAAACCCTCCTAACCTTAAGGCCTCTATCCCTAACACCCCCTACTATTGCAGACTCCTTAAACTTGACCTACCCTTACCTCTAACCTTACCATAATGGCCACCTAACCCTTAACATACCCTACCCCTAAAAGTAGCCTAGTAACAATGCTATAAACATCATTGTGTAATTTTTTATTTTTTTTTTATGAATATGTGCTATAGGGACACTGACATTTGAAACTTGCAGTTTGACAGCTATGTTCTAAATGTATATGGCTCTGATCCCATTTACAATTCTCTCCCCGAGAACATAGCGTTAACCAACTGGGATTATCCCTTAAATTTACATTTAGAAGAAGCAACCCTGATTAAAACGGCGACACTAGTTACATTGCAGATTCTTGCCAGTAAAATATAATTAACAGAGCGCATTCAGGATGGGTTTGAAATGTTGACACAAACAAAAATTCAAGCTTCCAAGTCTCTCCTCCTTCATTTATGTTGTGTTGACAGATTTTGTGGCCGCTAAATGTTTTATATCAAAGAGAAAATTGCATGATATCTTCTTCTATGATAGCTCTGTATCAAAAAGAGAAGGCTGTGTTTGTACATAAACCTGTGATCTGTTTTTACATAATTATTTATTTTCTTACTAGTGGTGGGGGGAGAAAAAAAAAATTCATAAAAAACGATTCAGAGAGAATTTGTACAATCTTCAAGTTTTGTTGAAATACATTTGTATAGTTCTTTGCCGGCCAATACCACCTTTGTTCTATTGGTTCACAAATCTTTTGTTTTAAATAAATATTTTCTTAATAATTATTATTAATAGTATGAAGGTGTTTAAACAGGAAATATTAATTGTAACAGTTTGCTAGTTTCAAAGTGTGTCTTGGGGGTCTAGATTAATAACCATCTTAAAGAAACACGCCAAACACCATAACCACCACAAAGGACTATTGTTTCCCGATGTAAGGAGTCCAAAAGTTTTAGAATGGCTTGACTTCTTACCTAGGATCTGCCGGACACCATTCGCCACCTCCACTACTTCCCATGAAGATCTGGAAGTTATCTAAGCTAAGCCCAGTGGTGCAAGGCCGAGCTCATTGGCTGAGAGTGATCAGCTGCCACTGTCAGCCAACGATTTGGCCCTGCTCTGCACTGCACGGCTTAATTCAGGAGAGCTAACGGAAGCTCCTACTTAGAAAGTAGTGTAGACAGGAGCAGTACCTGGCCGACCCCAGTTTAATTTTTCGACTACTTTACTAGAGGGTGTCAGGGCATTCCTGGGTTCATAACTACTACAGCAAACTGTAGTAGTTTTGGTCTTTTGGGTGTTTCTTCAAATGGTATTCATTTGGACCTTATGAGGAGTCTAACCAGTGGCTCAGCAACTGGGAGCATCGGGAGCCTTATCCACCGAGCTTTCTCACCTGTCTATCTCACCTGTCTTACCCACAATCAGCTGCACCTATAAACATACAACATTAATAGGCGCACAATAAGGATCATTCGTTAAGCTCCAAGGTTGCAATAATAAATTCTAAGAACATCACCAGTAGCCTTCAGGGGAACATTTCAGGAGGTAGTTCATAAAATGTAACATTCTCCAAAATTAAATCAATCACCTCGAAGTTTATGTGGATGAGCTCTGAACCTGAATTGACAAAATGTACCTTTTGATGACAAAGATGCCTATGGTTTTGACAAAGTGATACGTCATAGGAAAAGAAGACAGGGAAGTGAGAAACAGCTGGCTTACAAAATCTCTGTACACATGTGCGCAGAAAATGTATTATTTTAATATTTGCATTATTTATAACCATGGAGTACGTGATCATGTCCCATTGCCGAATATCGCTATAAACAGCAAATAGCTGTGATATGTAATCTTTCAGAAATATAATTGAAAAAAATTAGCTCATCCATTGTCACGGTTTTCCCATTAGTGATTAAATATAGCATATTAATTGGTTTGTTCAAGACACTATATCTATTGACCCACATATCCACAGGACACTGTTCTTGGTGATTTCAGGTGTTTGCTAAGCCCTGTGCTGTCCATGTGGGCAAAGAGCAAAGTATTATTGATTGGATGAGGTTAAAATCTAAACTATTGAATAATCAAACCATTCAGACGTAACACGCAGCTGATATTGAGCCATATTTTTAAACAGATGGATTTGTATTTACCTAGATCACGATCAAACATTGCAAGAAAAGTGTTTGAGAACTTTTTATTATTAGTAAAAACTATCTGCACCGGTTATTATTATTATGTTATTATTTATACAGCGCCAACAAATTCGGTTGATTTTTTTAAATTGTATTTTATAGAATTCATAATCTACTACCGGCCTGCTCACAAAAATGATAAATAAATATATAACAATAATAAATAAAATAACGTTTACAACCGAGCCAATGAAACGTCAGACAGACACACAGTCCTGGGTTTGGAAGGATTTCCCAAATTTTGAGTTTTGTCTCGCTGTTTCAGGTTTGCTGTCTGATGTCCCACATCTGAGAACACCAGAGACTCAGTGTCCCTTTAAGACACAGTGCAAGTGCATCATTAGACGTGCTGTGCTTGCATAGAGCAAACTGGGCCGAGGTCATTCAGCTCATTCTGTGCATGCGCTGCCCTCAATAGCGTTGGCCATCGCTAAGCACAGTCTGCATGGCTGCATTCACACTAGGATGATAGGATAGCATGCCCGCTCTCCGGGTGAACTCCTGCCATCTCTGGCATGCCCCCTTACCCCTCATATCCTTGCCTAAACCTCCCAAAGATGTGTGTTGTATACAGACTACAAACAAATGGGGGCAATATTTTACTACAAGAGGATGTTGGATAAGAAAAAAAAATCTGTAAAAGTGGAACAATCACCACAGAAACTATTACAATCCGCAGGGACATTTCAAGATGGTGGCTCAGCTTAAGACCTTTGCTTCACTTTTTTGTTGGTGACACTTTTAAAGGAACACTATAGGGTCAGGAACACAAACATGTATTCCTGACCCTATAGTGTTAAAACCACCATTTAGCCCCCCTGGGCCCCTCATGCCTCTATAAATATAGCAAAATCTTACTTACTATTCATGCCTGAAGCTGTAGCTCTGCATTTTTGCCTCAGAAAAACGAGCTGTCTGCTGACATTATCAGAAATGGTGGCCTGATCCAATCACAATGCTTCTCCATAGGATCGGCTGAGACTGTGGCGGAGGCAGATCAGGGGCAGAGCCAGCACAATTCAAACACAGCCCTGGCCAATCAGTATCTCCTCAGAGAGATGAATTGAATCAATGAATCTCTATGAGGAAAGTTCAGTGTCTGCATGCAGAGGGAGGAGATACTGAATGTTTGGATGCATTTTAGGCAGCCATGACCCAGGAAGGATGTCAACAGCCATCTGAGGAGTGGCCAGTGAAGTTATCACTAGGCTGTAATGTAAACACTGCATTTTCTCTGAAAAGACAGTGTTTACAGCAAAAAGCCTGAAGGTAATGATTCTACTCACCAGAACAAATGCAATAAGCTGCAGTTGTTCTGGTGATTAGAGTGTCCCTTTACTATATCCCTCAAATCCCTAATTTATTTCCCAAACAATTAATTGGTGTTACTTAAAAACAGCATCACAAAATATAAAACAAAATAGCTAAGCTGAAAAAAAACACGCAGGTTTAAACAAAACAAAAACCGAGAAAGCTACTGTATTAGATAGCGAAGAAATAGAATGCTTACGTTGGCTGTAAATGGGAATTCAGAGAGTAAGAGGCTCGGCTGCTTCTCCACTGCATCTACACAGATACAAATCCAGATACAAAGACTGAGCAGAACGAGCCAGAACATTGCTAATGTAAAAATGTAAAATGTAATGTCCAATAAAAATACAAAGTGCACGAAAATAGCAAAACACAAACCCATTTTGCATTGCAGGCAGCACTTTTGTTTTTGTATATTGTTGTCTGTGATATCCTATTATCGTATGTGATGTATTTTTAGTGGTCAGTACATTTTTCGACTATTTTTACTGCTTTGCAATATGCTACGGAGTGTTTCTCTTCTTTCCATAAAAAAACAAAAAAAACTCTCTGATCCATCTATTTTAGCATTTTATGATAATTTGCCCAAAATCTTGCAATCGTAATGCCAGTTCATCAGTTCAGTCTTCCTCTTAGAGCATTATATTTCTTCTGAAACTTGACCATCTTATAACTCAAAGCTGTGTAAGAATTATCAAAAATATCATAGCGCTAATAAGTGTTTTATACTCTGAACAGACCATTGCCAATTCCGTATTTCAGAAAATCTATGGAGTTGAATTTCTAAACTGTGGATTGTAGTAGATTGAAAAACAAATAGCAAAATTTGGACAAAAAATTAAAAAACGTAAGAAAAATTGGCTTGACAATTTCAACCAAAATTAGTTTTCAAATCACCGCTATTTGCTGGTTATTGAATTATCGTTAATGTTTTGAAGATGAACTCTAGTTTGGTAAAACTCTTGTAATTTTATCCCCTAAAGTGCGCCAGAGATACCCTTTAGACAGCTAGCTCAGCAAACTACGGTGTGTCTAGTGATGTATCAAGGTCACATTTGGCTATTAGAAATTCATTAGTCACAGTCTTATTTTAGAATCTCTGTTTATCTGTTTACTCCCTCCCAAATGAAACTACATGTTGCATCCGGTTAAAGAGAAACCATCACTTCTCTGGGAATTGCCCCAGTAAATACAACTTTTAAAATCACCTTTACCCTCTGTTTAAAGCTTTTTCATGTGATACTCCATATTCTTTTAAATGTAACGATTTAGCAATTGACATCATAATTCAGTTCAGTCCTGGCATAGTCTGGGCACATACTGCGCTGGAGGAAGAGAAAAATTAATATTGTTTCTATTTTTCCTTCTACACCTACAGTGCTTATTGACATAAACGGGCAAAGCTTGTAACAATGATTGACAGAGAGTCAAGATGGAGGCACTCTGGTTCAAGATGGAGTTAAATACAGAGATGTGGCTTCTACATTTAAGTTTCATTTTTAGAACTCACAAACACAAATATGTATTCCTAACGCTAAAGCGCCCTAGTCATTGTTTAGGTGACAGAGTCCCTGCTGCCAGGGTTGAAAAGGTGAGTTTACCTGGTCCCGGCATTCTGCTCTGCCTCTTTGTCTGAGATAATCGAGATCGATGATCTCAGCCAATCCAATGCTTTCCCATAGAAAATGAGACCATCAATTAACTGGTCTGGGTGCCTGTAGAGTCCTTTCAAATGAGGAGGATAAGTGAAAACAATATTAAAGATCCCGTGAAGTATTACTACCTATTAATTAAAAAAACACAAAACCCATTTATATAAGAACATTCCTTGAAATATAAATTAATTATAGCACAGGTGATGTTTTTGACATGTGAACGTAACAGTTCGTGAATGGTCTGAGGCAGTGGTTCCAAAACCAGTCCTCAAGACCCACCAACAGTCCAGGATTTGTCAGTATCTCCATCAGAATAAAGAAGGGAAATACATAAATACTGGATTGCTAGTGGGCCATGAGGAGTAGCGGTTTGGGAACCACTGGTCTACGACAATGATAAATTAACTTGGTAGCTTTAAGACTGGAAACTACATTTCCCTAGATGCTCTGAAAAACATCTAGGTGCCAAAGTGGTGAACTATTTTAAGACTATTTATTAAACTGAGAATTCAAAGTGAAGTTCAAATTTAAGGCCAGGGTAGCCGAAATGGAAGCATAGCGGACTTAGAAAATGTTTCCAGGTCTGCTATTCTGATAATAAATTTTAAATTCACTTTTAATTCTCACTTTAGTGAATAGCCTTGTTAGTTAAGGCAATAAGGTTAAACTTTAGTCATGAAACTAAAGTGATATTTTCCCTTCACTCTGTCCTTTGAATGTTGGGCCATATTAATAAGCGTAGCAGCCTACGGCCTATTTATTTTAGTCAACGACTTCAGATTCTAATTTACAGAAAGTGAATATATCAATGCTATTTTTTTATCCATTAAAAATCTTCTGAAAAAAATGATGGTCTTTGTGCTTCTTTTATCTTAATAAAAGGGGATAATGTATAAAACTGTTTCAATGCCTGAAATAGTACAATAGCGACATTATCAGTAATCCACTAAATTTGAAATTTTAGTAAATTAAATATAAAGAGCAATATTACGGCTAAAATAGCCAAACTGTGAGTATAGATTAGTTGATTTTCTGCTGTTTTAGCCTTGTTGTGCCCATGTTGTGTGTATGTAATTTCTTCTCTTGGGATCTTTGAGGCAGAGGCGCAACTAGAAACCACGGGGCCCCGGTGAGAAAATTGCCCTGGGTCCCCCCATACATCTACCTCCTACCCCACACATCCCCGCCCACCCCCCGACCCCCACATGCTGACAAACAGATAAACATGCAGACACATACATACAGACACACATACGTACAGACACATACTCACAGACACACACACTCACATCGAACGCAAGGGTGGCCCAAAGGTAGATCCCCATCTGTATTTGTATGTCTCATTGCTATTGCAGTGGTGTACTTCCATGTAAAGTTTGCGTTTGAATGCAGGGTTGTGTTTGTGTGCGGTGTTGGCTTTTAAATGAAGGTTTACTTTTGTGGGCAGTGCTAGTGTTTGCATGAAGGGCTGTGTTTTACAGTTGCAAGAAAAAGTATGTGAACCCTTTGGAATGATATGGATTTCTGCACAAATTGGTCATAAAATGTGATCTGATCATCATCTAAGTCACAACAATAGACAATCACAGTCTGCTTAAACTAATAACACACAAAGAATGAAATGTTGCCATGTTTTTATTGAACACACCATGTAAACATTCACAGTGCAGGTGGAAAAAGTATGTGAACCCCTAGACTAATGACATCTCCAAGAGCTAATTGGAGTGACATGTCAGCCAACTGGAGTCCAATCAATGAGATGAGATTGGAGGTGTTGGTTACAGCTGCCCTGCCCTATAAAAAACACACACCAGTTCTGGGTTTGCTTTTCACAAGAAGCATTGCCTGATGTGAATGATGCCTCGCACAAAAGAGTTCTCAGAAGACCTACGATTAAGAATTGTTGACTTGCATAAAGCTGGAAAGGGTTATAAAAGTATCTCCAAAAGCCTTGCTGCTCATATACATGTCCCAGGTGTCTGTCCCCAATTCCCCTTGGTTATACATGTTCCAGGTGTGTGTCCCCAATTCCACTTGGTTATACATGTTCCAGGTGTGTCCCCAATTCCCCTTGGTTATACATGTTCCATGTGTGTGTCCCCAATTCCCCTTGGTTATACATGTTTCATGTGTGTGTCCCCAATTCCCCTTGGTTCCACTACTTTTAACATTTTTTAGAAAATAAACTTGGTAAATCTCTTTCCATCGCTATCCTTATATGTCCCACCTCTGCCCAATAAACCCCTTGTACGCCACCCCAAACCTAATGTGATACCACACACTGTTTAACACCATTGACCTATAAAAACTAAGGGAACACATGCCTCTTGACATGTCCATCTGTTACCAACAACCAGCAATCACTTAGCTAAAAAGTGCAAGTTAACTTTTTATTTACTCTAGGAAATCTCAAGAAAAAAAATCAGTGGTCCTTAACACTACCAAGAAACTTTTTTTTGTTGCAACAAAAACTGGTGGGGCGTTATGCAAACTGCCCCCATTGCCAGGCCTCACCTATTATTATATTATTTGTCATAAATAGTATGTGTATTAATTTTCTTGTCCCTTAATACAACATATCAACAAAGGTACATATTTAAATAATTTAATAAATATATTCTTTTTTTTAAATAAGCCTTTTTTCTGAATAATCATTCTATGCATTCCGTGTTCCTTGATGACTCATTCTTTGAACAATCCAGAATTCTAAATCAGCTGTAATTGTAAGAGCTGAGATCCACTTACAGCTGATGGCAAGGCACTTGGATTTGACTTCCATTACTTCTGCATCTCAGCACCTTCCGGGGGGCTCTATATGGAGGTGTGTTTGTGGTTCAGCCTGTCATTTAATATGCCATGCACACTGAACAAAAGGGTACGATGGACCTAGGCTTATTGAGAGGCAATGCTAAGCCTGCACCCCCTCCCATAATTATGAAATGCAGATGCTCAGCGAGAACCCATTTGGGCTCTTTGAATGTGTCTTCAAGATGAAAGTGGTTGATTGAAATGGAAATTACCATGGTGTCTGTGATTGCTGTGTCAAGGGGTGAGAGGCTATCAATCCAGGAGGTCTGCAATATCACACTGCTCTCACGAAACCAAGAACCTGGAATAATATAGCTCTTCTCACTAGCAACTTTATTTGCAGAGAGAGAGCTGTCTGCATACAAACGTGTAAAAAATGGAGGGAATGTGTGTTCTGGAGAATGCAGAAAAGTCAGTGTGACTCTATTCCAGTAAAGGTTCCAGAAGGTAAGTCAATAATTTAGTTTGGCTATACTCTGTTGGACTTGGTAAGTCTGAGTTGCTATACTCCACAGGGTCTGGAAGTCAATGTTTCTATATTCCCATGGCTCATGGAGATGGTAAGCCAGTATGTCTACACTGTGTGCTCCATGAGAGGTGGAGTTGGTAAGCCAGTCTAATTGTATTGTGTACTCCATGGCAGGTAGAGATGGTAAGTCAGTATGTCTGCACTGTGTTCTCCATGGCAGGTGGAGTTGGTAAGCCAGTCTGGTTGTATTGTGTACTCCATGGCAGGTAGAGATGGTAAGTCAGTATGTCTGCACTGTGTGCTCCATGAGAGGTGGAGTTGGTAAGCCAGTCTAATTGTATTGTGTACTCCATGGCAGGTAGAGATGGTAAGTCAGTATGTCTGCACTGTGTTCTCCTTGGCAGGTGGAGTTGGTATGCCAGTCTGGTTGTATTGTGTACTCCATGGCAGGTAGAGATGGTAAGTCAGTATGTCTGCACTGTGTTCTTCATGGCAGGTGGAGTTGGTAAGCTAGTATGGCAGTATTGTGTACTCCATGGCAGGTGGAGATGGTAAGTCAGTATGTCTGCACTGTGTTCTCCATGGCAGGTGGAGTTGGTAAGCCAGTATGTCTGCATTGTGTACTCCATGGCAGGTGGCGTTTGTACGCCAGTATTGTCAGGTTTCTTATCTGAGATGGGAGTCTGTAGTACAGATTTGTTTACTCACCCTTGCAGATATACACAGTCCAAGGTGACCAGAGAAGAAGCCACCTGGACTATAAATCTGTGCACAGGGGCTAAAGGAGATTCCAATGCAGACACAAACAGCAGGATAATCCAGGGATAGCCGAAGGTCAGGATTAAAGAAGTGTAGCCGAAGTCAAGGGATATCAGAGATCAGGATAAACGAAGACAGAAACCGGGGTCAATATGGAGTTTAAGTTTAAGAGACTTGAACACAGGAATTGAAAACACACAACAGGATCAAAGACTTGATAATGTTCCCAGGGCGAGACAGTCAGGGGCGGACTGAGAACCCTCAGGGCCCCCGGGCAAAATAAATCAAGGGCCCCCTTACAGGCCCCACCCATACTCCGCAGCAAGCGCCACCCATGTCCCGCCTCCATGCACCGCCTCCAGCCACACCCTACACAATCTTTAGACACAAGGAACAAAAGTGCAATAATCCCTTCGAGGCCCCAGTAGAGACTACAATTGAGGGCTAATGGGCCATGGAGGGGGGTCTTTCTAGCAGAGGCTATCCCAGTGTCCTTTAGAGAGTGTGTTAGAAAGAATCCCCTCCAAGCCCTATTAGAGACTACAATGGAGTCTAATAGGCTTGGAAGGGGGTATTTCTAACAGAGGAGATCTCAGCGTCCCTGCTGGAAACAGTCGCCTCCAGGCCCCAGTAGAGACTACAATTGAGGGCTAATGGTCCATGGAGGGAGGGGGGGGGGGGTATTCTAGCAGAGGCTATCTCAGTGTCCTTTAGAGAGTGTGTTAGAAAGAATTTCCTCCAGGTCCCATTAGAGACTACAATGGAGTCTAATGGGGCCTGGAGGGGGGTCTCTCCAACACTCTGGTTCCTATTCACAATATAGCAACACAACATAGCTCGCTGATACCTAAGCCAAGTTGGCTCCTCTTACCTTAATTACTGTTGTTGGCTGGCAGTCTGTGGGCTTGCTGGAAGGCTGTGGGCTTACTGGCTGCGGCTGGCAGGCTGTGGGCTTGCTGGCAGGCTGTGGGCTTGCTGGCTACTGCTGGCAGGCTGTGGGCTTGCTGGCTACTGCCGGCAGGCTGTGGGCTTGCTGGCTGCGGCTTGCTGGCTGGCAGGCTGTGGCTTGCTGGCTGCGGTTGGCAGGCTGTGGGCTTGCTGGCTGTAAGCCTAACTGGTGGCCTGTGGGCTGGCTGGCTGGCTACTGGCCAGCGGCCAGCCTGTGGGCTGGCTGGCTGGCCTGTGGGCTGGCTGGCTTGCTGGCTACTGGGGCACTTGGAGATTATTTAAAGAAATAATCCATGCACAATAACCACTACTGCTCTGTGTAGTCGTTATGGTGCAAGGAGGGCCGGGCCCCCCTCCCAGAGTAAGTAGTCAAACCGTTTAAGAACAGTTTGACAACTTACCTGGGGTCTGCTGGGATATGAGGCTGTTGTAGGGTATAGGAGCAGTGGTGCAATGTGTAAGGGGTGCAGTGTGTGTGAAAGGTTCAGTGTGTGTGAGGGGGTGTAGTGTGTGTGAGGGGGTGTAGTGTGTGAATGTGTAGGGTGTGTGGGGCAATGTGTGTATGAGGGGGCTGTGTATGTGTGTGGCAATGTTAGTATGGGGGGCTGTGTGTGTATGGGTGGGCAGTGTGTGTGTGTGAGGCAATGTGTGTAAATGTGTATGGTGTGTGTGGGGGCAGTGTGTGTGTATGGGGGGCAGTGTGTGAATGTGTATGGTGTGTGGGGGTAGTGTGCTTATGGGGCTAGAGTTCACTCTCACCACTGCAACCACCAGGAATCCCTGGTGGTCACAGTGTTGAGAGTGAACTCTAGCCCGTAGTTCCAGGGCTAGAGTTTACTTTCGCCAGAGCCGTAACGTTGCCGTGGTAACCGCGGCAACGATCTGTGCTCGCGCAAGAAGGACCCAGAGGAGCTGCAGGCTGAGCTCCCGGGTCCTCTCTTCCTCCCTCCCCTGCCGGCTGCACGCA
The DNA here is from genome assembly GCF_036172605.1 of Pelobates fuscus. Taxonomy (NCBI): domain Eukaryota; kingdom Metazoa; phylum Chordata; class Amphibia; order Anura; family Pelobatidae; genus Pelobates; species Pelobates fuscus. The sequence goes on along the minus strand of NC_086329.1, from coordinate 43,235,627 downwards.
CGGTGCCTGCGGACAGGGGAGGGGGCAATTGCCCTCCTCTTACTCCCCCCCTACCCCTCTTCTTACCCCCCTCCCCCTCTTCTTACCCCCACCTCTTCTTACTCCTCCCTCTTCTTACTCCCCCCTCTTCTTACTCCCTCCCCCTCTTCTTACTCCCCCCTCCCCCTCTTCTTACCCCTTCTTACTCCCACCCCCCCTCTTCTTACCCCCCTCCCCCCTCTTCTTACCCCCCTCCTCTCTTCTTACTGTTCCCTCCCCCTTCTTACTCTTCCCTCCCCCCTCCCCCTCTTCTTACCCCCTTCTTACTCCCCCCTCTTCTTACCCCTTCTTACCCCCCTCCCTCTCCTTACCCCCTCTTCTTACCCCCTCCCTCTCTCTTCTTACCCCCCCTCTCTCTTCTTACCCCCCCTCTCCTTTTACTTCCCCTTTCTTTTTACCCCCTCCGCTCCCTTTCTCTTTTTGCCCCTCCCTTCCCTTTCTCTTTTTGCCCCCCCTCCTTTTCTCTTTTTGCCCCCTCCCCTCCTTTTCTCTTTTTGCCCCCCCCTCCCCTCCCTTTCTCTTTTTGCCCCCTCCCCTCCCTTTCTCTTTTTGCCCACCCCTCCCCTCCTCTTTTTGCCCACCCCTCCCCTCCCCTCCTCTTTTTGCCCCCCTCCCCTCCTTTTCTCTTTTTGCCCCCCTCCCCTCCCTTTCTCTTTTTGCCCCCCTCCCCTCCCTTTCTCTTTTTGCCCCCCCTCCCTTTCTCTTTTTGCCCCCCTCCCCTCCCTTTCTCTTTTTGACCCCCCTCCCCTCCCTTTCTCTTTTTGCCCCCCCTCCCCTCCCTTTCTCTTTTTGCCCCCCTCCCCTCCCCTCCCTTTCTCTTTTTGCCCCCTCCCCTCCCCTTCTCTTTTTGCCCCCCTTCTCTTTTTGCCCCCCCCTCCCTTTCTCTTTTTGCCCCCCCCCCTCCCTTTCTCTTTTTGCCCCCCCCCTCCCTTTCTCTTTTTGCCCCCCCCTCCCTTTCTCTTTTTGCCCCCCCCTCCCTTTCTCTTTTTGCCCCCCCTCCCTTACTCTTTTTGCCCCCCCCCCCTCCCTTTCTCTTTTTGCCCCCCCTCCCTTTCTCTTTTTGCCCCCCTCCCTTTCTCTTTTTGCCCCCCCCCCTTTCTGTTTCCTGTACCCGGCCGGACTGACAGGAAGGTGCACAGTGTTTGTGCACCTTCCTATCACTCCGGCCGGGCACCGCGGACCGGAGTGCAGCTGGGTCACGCTACAGGGGAGGTGAGAAGCTGCAGCCGCCTGAGGCTCTTAAGAGAGCGCTCAGGCGGCTGCAGCATTTAAAGGGGCGGCCGGGCCCCCTGATGGCGGGCCCCCCTCCCGGCCGGGCCCTCGGACCATGTCCGAAGTGCCCGACCGGTCAGTCCGCCCCTGGAGACAGTGTTTATATACCCAGCTGATGACTGGTCAATCTCAGGTGAAGCTATATATTGGGTATACTCCATGGAACCTGTAAATAGTATGACAATGTGTCCTTGGTTGAAAGCGAGTCTTGGTCACCTCACCGTATAGTATGGATTGACTCCTATAAGGTTTTTTTTAACTGCACCTCTAGTAGAGGTCGCTATCATCTGTTACCATAGGGAGGTTCTCCAGGGTTATTTGCATTGCCAGCTCGATAGTATAAAAAGAAGGCAGTTTTAAAGCACACATTGTTCTCCCTTTTATAGATGGTCTTCTTTCTATCACACTATTACGCACTCAGTGACCAGGTAACAGCTGCACCTCTTCATAACGAGCCTCAGAAACCTCGTCAGTCTCAAGTGGCGCTCACAGAATGTTCCCCCAGCTCTGCAGCCCACCTCAAGAGGACAAACGAGACTCCTTGAATCACCATGGAGCAAGATGACTTCAACAATTACCAGAAAAAAGGGATTTTAAAATCCACAGTAATTCCAAGTCTCATTAAATTCACCATTTGTTAATGCCAAGTCTCATTAAATTTATCATTTGTATTCCGTTACCATTTCTCCAATCAACAGGACTAGATTTACATGATAGAATTATATCTGTGCAAATATTAAAGGAACCCACTTTTTCCATTCACTTTTTCCATTCACAAACAGATTTTTACAAAAACACATGGATTATGAAGAGACATATTTATCATTAGGTGAGACATGGGTAAGAGACATTCCGTGGACAGGTTAATGTTTAGTAACTCCTAGGTGAGGAGTGTCCAAAATAAAAATCCACAGCTATTGTCACACTTCAGTCACCATATGAAGTTGTTATTGTGCCAGGAGGTCTCCGGAGGCACTCTTACTTCAAGGGGTTAAACCAATCTTGAAAGTAGTTTCCAGCGGCAATGTCCACTCCCCCAGGCGGCATCCGGTTTCAACAATTTCAAATTCAGGAAGGGGCAGAGTGCCGCCTTTGATTGGCTAAGAGTGGTCAGCTGACGCTCTCAGCCAATCAGTGACTACCTATTCAGAAAACTGGTTTGTAAAGAAATGAACCTTTCTCAAACCAGTTTTGTGAATTGGGAGGTACCGATTGGCTGAGAGCTTCAGCTGACCACAATCAATCAAAGGCTGTCCAATGAAGATGAATTTGTTTTAGTGCCTGGAGTGTCGATTTAATACTGTGAGGAGACCAGGGCACTCCTGGCACCATAACCGCTATGGCATGCTGTAGTGGTTATGGTACTTTGAGTACTCCTTTTAAAAAATGAGGCTACCTGCACCACATGTGCTGAGAGTCCACATTCACTGGGTGCTGTCAGTATGTACATGACAGGTGCATTGTCGCCATCTGGGCAGGAGGAGAGAGACCCTTAACCACCCGCACCCCCACCATGTACCCAAAAATTCCAACCACCCTGAGTTCTGGGTCAATATTTCCACAGCTTTATTGAACATTATGAATATATATATAAAATGAAACATTTTAAAAGTCATTGCCCGCTCCCACCCAACCATGCATCAAGATACTTATCCCTTACATCATAAGTAATAATAAGGCAATGCAAATTGTAAATATTCTTGTAACAATATAACGACCTATAAATATACATGTACAATTCAACATAAATATACACCAATCATATTAAACATAACGCCTCCTAGTAAGGGTATACCCGGATACCCCTACACCCCCAAATTCCACATAAATGTATTGCCTCCTGGTAGGTGTATACCTTGATACCCCTACCCTACCAAGTTTACGAGCAGCCGGCGGGCTCGAACCCACCAACCTAACACCAACATTATAACCAACCAACTTGAACCACTCAGCCAAAACGTCCTTACCTCCTCTGTAACTCCACCAGGGACCCTTTTATCCCTATATTTTCCCCTAACTAACCCCGCCGCTGTGACAGAACGGGGGCACTGAGAACACAACGCAAGGGAGGGACCAACTCGAACTGGTAAGGAAATTAATGGTGATAGGAGCTAAAATGGCCGACCTATTAATAGGCCGCCCCCCTAATCATAACCTCAAATCCCACCCCCTATTCTCCCCCTAAGCCCGCCTCCAAACTCTGTCAAGGCCCTATTCCACTTATGCTGCTCAAGTTCCACGGGGCTACATTTTCTGTGTGCCACAAGTGGGTATTTGTATTTTTCTCCATCCATATATTTATTCAATAGCTTTTAAAAAATGCAACAATTACATCAACAATTTGCTCATGATTTTCACCTGATACAAATATGTTTCTTACATATTAAAAGCATTTTGTGTTGAAAGCAATATTCTGGGAATAAAGTCGTTTCAGCTTAATAGAGTTCTTTATTCACCAATGGAATTAATAATATGACAGCCTGTTGATAATTAACAGTAATGTGTTTGCAGCTCCATAAAAGATTTTAAATAACGCTTTTTTTTATTTACAGAATTATCTAAGGTAAAATGCTTTTAAAAACAAAATAATATCTCTTATATAGTTAAAGCGGGTGAATTATTGAATTATACAAACACATTTCAAAACGTGGGCCAAATTAACAGAAATGGAAATACTTTCAAATTGGTTGTTTTGATGAACATTGTGTACATTTTGTTTTATAATACACAATACACTATTTAGTGAACAAATTCTACAATTCTTTATGTGGCCTTGACAGACTATTATAGTATTCATTTTCAGACCGTTTTAGGAAGTGGAATTTCATAAATTAGGGCCTGCCAAGTGTGCAAGAATATTTATAAGGAGAATTACGGTAAATATGCATCTATTACAGTAACATAGATTTTTGAATGTACACTGTCTTACCGAGTTCTATGTGTATCGTGTGTATAAATCAGCAATGTCTGGGGTGATCAAACATTCTTGAATAATGTATACACCATGCAAAATCTACAATATAAATATCACATATAGTGTAATAAAGTTTAAAACACCATATATTAAAAAGGTGGACTATTGCACTCACAAACGTTGGTGGTTAGCAGGCAGGAAAAGTGAATCACTGTTTCAGGGATTCGTCAGTATTCCAACTCCCATTATTCTCAGTGGTACATAGATGGAAATAAAGTGGCAAATATAGTGCAACATTGTGTTATATTAAAAATGATACCTTTAATAATATTGCACTCACATGTTATGAGCTCCACAGGAAGGGAAACATCTCCTAAACGGTGTTCCAGATGGTGAGGTCACTCACTAGGAATCCCAGCATGCAGCAATAGTAACATCAGACAATATTAAAATATTAAGTATTAACCCTACGCGTTTCGTCCACTAATGTGCGGACTTCCTCAGGGGTATTGTTGTAACTCTGCAATACCATTTAGGAGACGTTTTCCCTTGCTGTGGCCCTCATAACAAGTATATCATGTAGATGTGCCTTAAACCTTTTAAAAATGTGTGAGTCCAATATTATTAAAGAGAGCGAACAAACAAATGGAGGATAGTAGTTACCACCTTAGGCACTATAACTAGAAAATAGCGTCGAGGTGGGTCCAACTATCCTAAGCACCAAACCGAGACTCCAGGAGTCTCTCTGGGCTTAACCCAGGTATAATCTAGACAAAAAAGAGCAAACAAATAGATACATAGAATCTCAGCACATAAAGTGTTAAGAAGTCACTGTATCACCTGGAGATGAAAGTAGTTGTGAAAATAGTAACTGTACAAACATAAAAATACCTACAATTAGGTAAATATGAAGTATAAATGGGATCTGGTGAAAAAAAATAATGAAGAAAAAAACAATAAAGGAAATTCTATGCTCCTATGGTACAAATATATAACAACTCAGAATCATTAGGTTCTATGTATCTCTTTGTTTGTTCTTTTTTTGTACATATTATTAAAGTTATTGTTTTTAATATAACACAATGTTGTACTATATTTGTCACTTTATTTCCATCTATGTACCACTGGGAATATTGGGAGTTGGAATATTGACGGTTCCCTGAAACAGTAATTCATTTTATTCCTGCCTGCTAACCACCAACGTTTGTGAGTGCAATAGTCCACCTTTTCAATATATGGTGTTTTAAACTTTATTACACTATATGTGATATTTATATTGTAGATTTTGTATGGTGTATATGTTTTAACGAAGACATAGAGGAGTCTTTTATCTATAAATATTAAGTGGAAAGGGTACTATACTTTCAATTTTTTACCCCCACTGCTATTACCATTGGCGTAAGCTATTTTGTGTTACATTCTAGAGTTATGTATCAGACAAATTAAATTAGCAATGTAAATGAATATATGATTGATGATCCTTTGTCTATTCTAGTTGTAGAAAATCTATAGTGGAACATAAAGCAAGGTAGGAAGTTATATAAGTTAATATATTCACTGGGGCTATATCTAAAAACAGCTTGCAAAAGTTCCCGATCTCTTGCATTTTTTTTTTTGCAAACCCTCCCCTTCTAACCCCGCCCAGACTTTATGTGGCTGTCCAATCACAGATTTCCCAATGCAGCTCAATAAGAAGTCTTTGCAAGGCAGGTGCTCTGGGCAATTTCTGCCTCTTGAGTTTAACTCCACTGAGCTAACCAAACCAGGAAGTAGCAGGACAAGTTGTCTGATTGACACCCGGGGGAAGGTGGTGTGTAACAAGGTTAATTTATAAAAGTTCAAATTTATAATGAAATCTGCACTTTTTGTGAAACAAAAAGAGGACGGACACTCTATATAGGACTCATCGAGTACTTTAGCAAGTTAAAGCACTTGTGGGGTCTGGAGTGTCCCTTTAATTAAAGGTATAAATAAATATAGTATTAAAAATCCCTGGACATGACAGCTATCTTTTAGTTAAAAAAAATAATAATTTTGAGCTAAATTCTATATTCCAAATGAACTAAGGAAATTTTATTTTAGCTCAATAAATAGTTTAGAGATCAATCATCAGAGATGTCCAGGGTATGTAAAAGCAAACCATCCCATTTGAACTATGTGACGTCAGTCACTCCTCTACTATACTCACTAGCTAGCACTAACAGTGTCATCTAGGGAGTTACTATAGCAACCAGAAGGCATGTGCTGTGGTTGCTATGCTTAGAAAGTGAAAGACTGCCAATGGGAGGTCCCATTTGCTCTCCCTGCCACTCAGTTCTTCTACATAGGGTCATCACCAAGGGTAGGCAACCTTTGACACACCAGATGTTGTGGACTGCTTCTCTGCTGATGCATTGTTAGCATTACGGCTGGAAGAGCATTATGGGAGATGTAGTCTACAACATCTGAAGTGCCGAAGGTTGCCTACTCCTGGACCTTATATTGAATTGACTGACAAGTGAGGAGAAAGACCTATTTTAAGGCTCTTCACCCGATCAGCTTAAACATTTTTAATTTTAAATTTTAGTTGACTGTTCGGTAAAAAGTATCTTCCAATGAATAAACGGTAAAATAATACCGCAAAATAACAAAACAGAACAGAACTATAAAAAGACAAAGATACAGTGGTGTGTTATCTGGGTTTTTAATCCTTGTCTGACTCCATCCTGTAACATCCACTGAGAGGAAGGAGAAAGCAGAATTATTACTGTCTCAGATAAAGAATAGAGGCTTTATTATGAAATATCTAGTAATATAGAGAGAACAAATAAGCCCACATTGTCGACTAGAAATTGATAAAACCGTGTGTCGCCAAGGAAACGTCTTCCTGTAAAGACTGAAGAGTGAACTAAGTGGAGTGAATCTGAGCACATGGATCAGCAATAGCCGAGAGGACATTTAAATCTCTTTATTGTCTTCTTCCAACCTTAATAATAAAGTACTTTAAATGACACTATTTGATGAGCAGAGAAAGAGGGCCTAATCTTTCCGTCTCGAAGCACCTACTTGTATGATCTGTGATGGTACGGGGAAGGGGTCGGCTGTGAAATTATATTATAGACACTGAAACAGAGCTTATACTTTGTATTTTAATGCTGTTATATAGTGATCTAAAATGATTAATAATTGGCATGGATAGTACATTAAAATGAGGATTCTAATAAAGAATTTAATGTAAACACAGCAAAGGTGCTATTAAAAAAGGGAAAAATCATTAGGGAGCCAGTGCTGGTTATTAATTTTCTATAATCTTGTAACATCTCATTGACTATGCTAGGCACATTATCATGAGCTTCTCTTACCAATTTTCTGTGTGTCATTGTGTGTAGTGTTTACTTTTGTAGCAACAAGACTCTGAAGATTTCATAACGAAACATTACCACATACACAATATAAAATTGTGCTGGTTTCACTCTCAAATGGGATACCCCTAAAGACCAGATATCTGATCTCTCAAAAATCCAAATGTCCAGTGGCTGAAGAGTAAGACTTGACAAGATCCTACAAGGTAATTAAAGTAAAGGATACTCTGATCCTGTGAGTGTTGGAGAGTTTATTACAGCCCATGAGTAATGGCATTTAGGCTTGAGGTAAGATATTGATGAACACATTTAGGATTCAGTGAATTGATGCCAAGTCGGCAGTAGTAGTTATGGTGCCAGAAATGCCATGGCTGCCTCCCAGAGTAATTTGTCAAAACAGTTTTGAAATGGGTAGACACAGGGGCGTATTAGCCGCAAGGCAAACAAGGCATTTGCCTTGGGCGGCATTTTCCAGGGGGCGGCAAAAAACGCCGCCCCCAAATGCCCAAGGCAAATGTCTTGTTAGCCTTGCGGCTAACAGACACGCTGGGCTGGTTGCTGGGCGGCCGGCGAGGGAGCTCTTCCCCTGAGCTCTCTGCTCAGCTCCCTCGCGCGCCGCCCGCAGAGTGAGACTGGGAGCCGGAATATGACGTCATATTCCGGTTCCGCCTCCCAGTCTCACTCTGCGGGCGGCGCGCGAGGGAGCTGAGCAGAGAGCTCAGGGGAAGAGCTCCCTCGCCGGCCGCCCAGCCTGCCCGCCAGTGCTGCCCTGCAGCCACTGGACCACCAGGGAATGGGAGAACCCCCCCACCCCCAGCATTCCCAAAGGTAAGGAGGCTGGGGGGGGGTAGTAAAAAAAAAATGTGTTAATGTGAGTGTGTGTGTCTGTTAGTGTGAATGTGAGTGTGTGTGTCTGTTAGTGTGTGTGTGTATGTGTGTGTGTGTGTCTGTTAGTGTGTGTCTGTTAGTGTGTGTGTTAGTGTGTGTGTCTGTTAGTGTGTGTGTGTCTGTTAGTGTGTGTCTGTGACTGTGTGTGTTAGTGTGTGTGTGACTGTGTGTCTGTTAGTGTGTGTGTGTCTGTTAGTGTGTGTCTGTGACTGTGTGTGTTAGTGTGTGTGTGACTGTGTGTCCGACAGTGTGTGTCTGCTAGTGTGTGTGTCTCACTGTGTGTGTCTGTTAGTGTGTGTGTGTCCGACTGTGTGTGTTTGTTAGTGTGTGTGTGTGTGTCTGTTAGTGTGTGTGTCCGACTGTGTGTGTGTTTGTTAGTGTGTGTGTCTCACTGTGTGTGTCTGTTAGTGTGTGTGTGTCCGACTGTGTGTGTTTGTTAGTGTGTGTGTCCGACTGTGTGCGTTTGTTAGTGTGTGTGTGTCCGACTGTGTGTGTTTGTTAGTGTGTATGTGTCCGACTGTGTGTGTGTCTCACTGTGTGTGTCTGTTAGTGTGTGTGTGTGTTTGTTAGTGTGTGTTTGTTAGTGTGTGTTTGTTAGTGTGTGTGTCCGACTGTGTGTGTTTGTTAGTGTGTGTGTGTTCGACTGTGTGTGTCTGACTGTGTGTGTCTGTTAGCTAGTGTATGCGTATCTGTCAGTGAATGTGTGTGTATTTAGAAGGCGGGGCAGGGGGTAAGGGTTGGGTGGGGGTGGCGCGCGCGCGGAGGGGGGGGGGGGGTGTCTGAGTTTTGTCCTGCCTAGGGCAGCACAAAACCAAGATACACCACTGGGTAGACAATTTACCTGGATCACTCAGGCTCCCCCGCTTCTCCTGCAGGGCTTTTTAATAATATAAGAACATCGTCTCATCACTCTCAGAACTGTCATTTCAATGCCACTGCACTACTAAGGAGAAGTACAAAGAGGGAAAATATACATATTTGTATATATTGTCTAGGTACCCACTGGCGCTATCTCGGTGGCGGGTACTTGCCCTGGTGCCCCCCAAGATCCTCCCCTGATGCAGTCATATATACATATCCTATCATTAATATGCAGCCCACACATACAAATAAATATATAACTACTAGAAATATACTACTATTACTAAACATACACACATACAGACATAGATATATATGTATATAACAGTCCAATTACACAAAATGTAGCCTTACACACAACTCCTATTACACACATACAGTCACACACATTCCATCACATAATATGCAGCCACATTTACACTCATACAACTCCCATCACACATTCAGTCATTCACACACATACACACCTTACTACACTCATATACAGAATCAATTCATGCATTCACACACACACACACTGTTACATTACCTATCCCCATGTTTTATTGAGCGGTATAGGCAGTGGTGTATCCTAGTTTTGTGCGCCCCTTCCCCCCTGCCCGGCCTTCTAAATACACACACACATTCACTGACAGATACGCATACACCAGCTAACAGACACACACACTCACACTAACAGACACATACACTCACTAACAGACACACACTCACACTAACAGACACACACACACTCACTCACTAACAGATACACACACACACACTAACAGACACACACACATACTAACAGACACACACACACACACACTCACTAACAGACACACACTCACTCACTAACAGACACACACTAACAGACACACACACACACTAACAGACACACACACACACACTAACAGACACACACACTCACACTAACTGACACACACACACTCACATTAACACACCCACTTTTTTTTTTAATTTAACCCCCCATCCTCCTTACCTTTGGGAATGCTGGGTGGGTTCTCCCTTTCCCTGGGGGTCCAGTGGCTGCTGGGCGGGCTAATGGGCGGTTTGGCTGGCTGGCTTCATATTCCAGCTCCCGGCATCACTCTGCAGCGCACGAGGGAGCTGAGCAGAGAGCTCAGGGGAAAAAAGTGCTCCCTCGCCAGCGCCACCCGCCTGACCGACCGCCCGCCTGGGTTGTCAGTTAGCCTCAAGGCTAACAAGACATTTGCCCTAGGCATTTGGGGCGACTTTATTTGTATGCACGTAGTGGGCATTGGATAGCATTCCCCTCATCCCTCCATAAAAAAAACATAACCCCTTCAAATAACGACAGACAACTTCTTGGGAAAAACAGGCCACAGCATTTATTAACATCACCAAATACTGTATAACTCCTTAAACATATAACATAATAATAAATTAATAAATTAACATAAACACTTTTTATACAGTCATAAAGTAATCAAGAAACCGTCCTTGCCAATCTAACTTCCCCAAAGCCCAACCATAATGCTCCCCACCGGTCGACTTACAACCCAGTGGGGACACGTCCAACCTGGTACCTCCTCCAGGTTCACCATAAGAGACAGGGGGAGGATGAGACCCGACCATTATCCCCCTTTTCATCTAATCTACCATCCCTTATTTGGCAAGGACATTCCCCGCCTCGCTGTGACAACCTCCCGGGCCCAAAGCAGCAAAGGGAGGGTGGGCGGTAAACTTGTTGCTGGCCCGGCTCCTAAGTGGCACTGAGGTCAGTCTGCTTTGTCACCACACACTTCATCACATCTCACACTCCCACACGTAGCACATAGCCAATCATGCACCATCCATCCCACATTCATACATGTGCCCCGGTAAGCTGCGCACTCTCACTGGGGCCTTGCCGCCCCCCTGGAAAATGCCGCCCAAGGCAAATGCCTTGTTTGCCTTGCAGCTAATATGTCCCTGGGTATAGGATAATACGCAGAGTGCATCCTGTGTCTTATGCCGTGGATTTGCCCAAATATCTCTGTATACCCAACGTGCCTCAGACTTCCCTGCACAAACCCTTGTTATGTAACTGGTTTACTAAGATGGTGCCTCCTCCTTCTCCGGCTCTTGTTAATGGTGAGAAGGAATACGAGGTTCAGGAAATAGTGAATCACTAGTATTTGGTGCACTGGAAGGGTTATGGCCCTCTATTTGGTGTACTGGAAGGGTTATGGTCCTGTATTTGGTGCACTGGAAGGGTTATGGTCCTGTATTTGGTGCACTGGAAGGGTTATGGTCCTGTATTTGGTGCACTGGAAGGGTTATGGTCCTGTATTTGGTGTACTGGAAGGGTTATGGTCCTGTATTTGGTGTACTGGAAGGGTTATGGCCCTGTGTTTGGTGCACTGGAAGGGTTATGGCCCTGTGTTTGGTGCACTGGAAGGGTTATGGCCCTGTGTTTGGTGTACTGGAAGGATTATGGTCCTGTATTCAGTGCACTGGAAGGGTTATGGTCCTGTATTTGGTGTACTGGAAGGATTATGGTCCTGTATTTAGTGCACTGGAAGGATTATGGTCCTGTATTTGGTGTACTGGAAGGGTTATGGTCCTGTATTTGGTGTACTGGAAGGGTTATGGCCCTGTGTTTGGTGCACTGGAGTGTAATGGTCCTGTATTTGGTGCACTGGAGGGTTATGGTCCTGTATTTGGTGCACTGGAAGGGTTATGGCCCTGTATTTGGTGCACTGGAAGGGTTATGGTCCTGTATTTGGTGCACTTGAAGAGTTATGGTCCTGTATTTGGTGCACTGGAAGGGTTATGAACCTGTATTGAGTGCACTAGAAGGGTTATGGTCCTGAGGAACATTCCTGGATTCTGGCTGCTGATGCTCAGTGCGAGGTTTAGGGATGGGGTTGTAGTGTTCCCAGTGTGTGGTGTTCCACATCTGGCTCCCAACATTCCAAGCATGTCTCGACGTTCTGATGTCATTTCTGATGCTTGTTCTCTGCCCCTTTTATAGTTAAAGATATATGGTGCTATTTTATTACCTCAACAGACCAGGATGACATAACTTACCTGTAACCTATCACTACACAGTTTCGGGTATATATATTTCCTGGCTGTCCCTATTTCCCTGCCCTGTCAAAGTTTATGTATACCGAAGAGTGCGTTATCTGATAGTACCTATTCCATTTTTTGACCTTGGCTTGTTTGACTATTCTTGCTCTCTGTAAACCTGACCTTGGCTTGTTTCTCGATTCTGTGTACCTCTGTTATCCCTGACCTCGGCCTGTTCTGTGTCTGCTTGCAGACGTTCTCACTTGTTTCTCTGTGCAAGCCCAGCCTCTATAAGGACCGGTACACAAACCTACCTTGTATCAACCTAGGTTTGCATGTTATGGTCAGGTCAGTCCTGAAACACACCGCGCTCATTGCACACACATGCATTATAACACAAACATGCTCCACCCCATACACTTACGATGAGTTCCCATTAGACGGCCATATGCACGCTCAGGGCCCATCACACATGGAAAAAGTAGGGGAAGGATAGTAAATAAAATGCAAATTAGCGAAGAGAGGGGGAGAACTAATATAGATAGGATAGTATAGACTGTCGGAGAGAGGAAAGTGAAACTGACAGAGAGACAGTAAGAGGAAACTGGGAGACAGTAAACCCAGGAACACACAGAGCAGCAACAGAGGTTAATAAAAGCAGTGGAAAGTGACAAATAAAAACACGAACAAAAGACGGAAACACTAAAAAAAAGAGATCCGGAGAACGAAGGGGGAGAGTGTTTTGTTGGTACAAATGATCGAATGCGCCGTGTATCCACCAAAAGAGACACGATAAAATCTTCATCTAAAACTAATGTTGTATCTGTCTATTTTAGCGGTTTGACTGGTACAACGAATAGATAAAGGGGTTATCTGCAAACTCCCACCTTGTCATATTTGAGTGACAGTTTTCAGCGTATAGTGTATCAGAGTTCCTGATTAGAGAGACTGGCGCCTAAGGACGTGAGGAAAAAGCGCTGATACAAATTCATAAACGGCAAGAGCGATGTTCAGTGGAACTAATAGGGCTATTCACTAAAGTGGGAATTGCAAGGAATTTAAAGTCAATTCAGAACGATTTTCACATTAGAGACCAAAACAATCAAACCGGAAAAATTCTCCAAGTTAGCAGCTATGCTTTCAGTTTGGCTACTTTGACCTTAAATTAGAAATTCAGTTTGAATTCTTGTAAAAAAAAATCTCACATTGGTGAATAACGTTATAAAATGTAGCATGTTTTCCTGGACACAAATAACATCTTCACACTACTGGGCAGGAAATATATAAAGTGCTCCTGTTAGAGTATGTAGAATTCATATGCAAGAAGAAGACAACCAGTTAATCAAGGAGAGTTCCAAACTGCCTCGATTAATTGATCAACTTCCCTTCCGAAGAATTTGAATGCTACATACCACCGAGAAGCATTTTTCATTTGTTGTCCATCAACCATGAAGAACTAGAAGGTATTTATATCCAGGAAAACAGGGCAGATCGTACAATCGTAGTGGGGCCTTGAGTAAAATAAGGCTTACATTCACTCCATTCCTAAATTTAAAGTGAAATAGTCTCTTATTTGGATTTTAGACCATTGAATAAAACATTTTAAATCATCACGAGATTCTCAGTTTTCTTTTAAATGTATAATAAAGATTTAGCAGTTGATATCGTAATATAGTTCAGACCTGGCACACATTGCTTTAGAGCAGGGATGCCCAAAAGGTAGATCCCCAATGATGCTTTGTCATTCTAAAGGCATGCAAAGCGTCATGGGAGATGTAGTTCTACAATATCTGGGGATCTACCTTTTGGCCACCCCTTTAGAGAAGGAAGGAGGAGAAACATAAACATTGGGGTCTATTCACTAAACTTTGAATTCTAGTTAACTGAGATCCAAAAGTCAAAATATAGATAAAAATAATTGATCAGAAAAAATCTTCCAACTTAATCACTTAATCGCTTTTTTGCCTTATTTTGTTTGCCATTCGGATTTCAACCAACTACAATTTAGAGTTTCGTGAATAATCCCCAATGTTCCTGTTGTGTAAAACGTGACACACCTGTTAAAGAATATCTGGGATTTCGAAAGCCCTGTTAAGTCCTCAGAAGTTGCAGCAGAGATGAAACGTGACAGTGGACGGTTGATTTGCGCATTGTGCTCCAGACTCACCCCATTTGGAGGTAGGATTGTAAATACGAGTTAAAAATCAGAAAGTTCAGATATGAAAGTTGCACCTGCGGGAATGTGGGCAATTTACTCAGACAGCTGGTAGTTTGGTTTATTTGTTTAATTTCAAGTGGATACGCCAAGACGTACAAGCGTAACAATGATAGACATTGAACTGAAAGCCGTTTCCCCGAGAGGAACTACAGAAAAACGCTCTTTGGGCTAATTAACCAAAACCTGTTAAAAGTTCAAATTTGTTTCATTACAATCTAATCTTGCTTTAGAGCAGCTAAATAAGTCTAAAGAGGCAGGTGCAAAGGAATGCAAGGTAATTCACTAAACCGTGAATTGTTTGGAGTTTTAACTGAATTGAAAACTTAAGGCCAAAATAGCCAAACTGGAAACATTCACCAAATCAATCATATTTACAGCTCGGCTACTTTGGCTTTTGACTTTCAATTCCCTTGTGAATGACAGACAGATCAAGGCTAAGTGAAAACATCTATTGAAATATTGTTGTATCTTATAACTGTTTATTGACCACCGGTAATCTAAAACAAGAAGCTTTCCTGAGATGTTGAAGGTCCATGTCATGTATGTACATAGTGGGGAATCGCGATGCAGCATCATACATAAACCAACCCAAATTCACCCCCCAAATAATGACAGACAACGTAGTATGGATGAAACGGGCCATTTATTATTACATATGATAATTACTGTATCACAATTTATTTTAATCTTTTCTTTTATGTAACCAAAACGTTAAACATAAATAACCATAACTTAAAGCGGCACTTTCATGTCGAATCCCGTTTTTTTTTTTAACCCCCCTCCCGCCTCCACTACATCCAATTGACCCCCTAGTCACCCCCAAATGCCCCTAAGCCCCCCAGATTACCTATTTTTAAATCTGTATCTTCTGCCCCGATCTTTATTCACGGCGCCGCCATCTTTGTGTGGGTAGGTGAAGTCCCTGTGGGACACGTCATCTACCCACACTACACAGACTGTGAGATTCCCGCACATGCCCAGTGAAACACCTGGACATGCGAACGGGAATTTCATCTATTCATTCATTCATCAGACAGACGAATGAATGAATAGAAAAAATCAGACGAACAAACTAACACTGAGTATCACTGAGTATCAGTGTTCGTTTGTTCGATCAGTTTATTACAAGGAGGGAGCTACCGACGTGCAGCTTCCTCCTTGTAATATGTAAAGACAGAAGCGGTGGGGAGCTGTGCTCCCCACCACTTCATAAGCCCCCCAGGTCCCCCCCTCACTCTATGGGGGTCAATATGAACCCCATAATAGCACAAGGGAGATTAAAATCTCCCCAATGCCCCTACTCGCTATACCGCGAGTAGGGGCATGTCCACTAAACAGTGAGCAGCCTGTGGCTGCTCACTGTAAAAACATAAATGGTAATAAGGGGGGGGGGACCTACTGTGCTCCCCCCTGGCCCCCACCCCTGCGCGGTGGGTGGGGGCACTAATAAAATAATAAGGGGGGGGACCTACTGTCCTCCCCCCCTGGCCCCCACCCCTGCGCGGTGGGTGGGGGCCCTAATAAAATAATAAGGGGGGGGACCTACTGTCCTCCCCCCCTGGCCCCCACCCCTGCGCGGTGGGTGGGGGCCCTAGTAAAATAATAAGGGGGGGGACCTACTGTCCTCCCCCCCTGGCCCCCACCCCTGCGCTGTGAGTGGGGGCCCTAATAAAATAATAGGGGGGGGGGACCTACTGTCCTCCCCCCCTGGCCCCCACCCCTGCGCGGTGGGTGGGGGCCCTAATAAAATAATAAGGGGGGGGACCTACTGTCCTCCCCCCCTGGCCCCCACCCCTGCGCTGTGGGTGGGGGCCCTAATAAAATAATAAGGGGGGGGGACCTACTGTCCTCCCCCCCCTGGCCCCCACCCCTGAGCGGTGGGTGGGGGCCCTAAATGAACCCCCCCCATCAAGGTGACTAGGGGTCCCAAGCCCCTAGTCACCCCCCCCCCACCCAAAACATTCTATCCCCTACCTACCCCCCCACCCTAAAAATAGTGAGGGGGGAATAAAATAACTAACCTGTAAAAAAAATAATTAAACTTACCATTTGACGTCTTCTTTTTTCTAAATTCTTCTTTCTTCAGCCCCCAAAAAGGCCAAATAAAAATCCATCATACCCGTCGCACTTTAAAAAAAAAAAAAAAAAAAAACGAGCGCAAAAAAAAAAATTAATCCATGTTCACCCATGGAGGGCACGCCGCGTACTGAGCTCCGCAGGGCGGGTCAAGGCTTATATAGCCTTGCCCCGCCCTGCAATTAGGCTTAGAACACACTGATTGGTTGGTTTAAGCCAATCAGAGTGCTCTGTGTCATTTTACAAGCGTGGGAAAATTCCAAAGAACTTTCCCACGCTTGTAAAATGACACAGAGCACTGTGATAGGATGGTTTTCAAGCCATCCAATCACAGTGCTCTGTGTAATTTTACAAGCTTGGGAAAGTTCTTTGGAATTTTCCCACGCTTGTAAAATGACACAGAGCACTGTGATTGGATGGCTTGAAATCCATCCTATCACAGTGCTCTGTGTCATTTTACAAGCGTGGGAAAGTTCTTTGGAATTTTCCCATGCTGTGTAAAATGACACAGAGCACTCTGATTGGCTTAAACCAACCAATCAGTGTGTTCTAAGCCTAATTGCAGGGCGGGGCAAGGCTATATAAGCCTTGATCCGCCCTGCGGAGCTCAGTACGCGGCGTGCCCTCCATGGGTGAACATGGATTAATTTTTTTTTGCGCTCGTTTTTTTTTTTTTTTTTTAAAGTGCGACGGGTATGATGGATTTTTATTTGGCTTTTTTGGGGGCTGAAGAAAGAAGAATTTAGAAAAAAGAAGACGTCAAATGGTAAGTTTAATTTTTTATTTTTTTTACAGGTTAGTTATTTTATTCCCCCCTCACTATTTTTAGGGTGAGGGGGGTAGGTAGGGGATAGAATGTTTTGGGTGGGGGGGGTGACTAGGGGCTTGGGACCCCTAGTCACCTTGATGGGGGGGGGGGGGGGTTCATTTAGGGCCCCCACCCACCGCTCAGGGGTGGGGGCCAGGGGGGGGAGGACAGTAGGTCCCCCCCCTTATTATTTTATTAGGGCCCCCACCCACAGCGCAGGGGTGGGGGCCAGGGGGGGAGGACAGTAGGTCCCCCCCCTTATTATTTTATTAGGGCCCCCACCCACCGCGCAGGGGTGGGGGCCAGGGGGGGAGGACAGTAGGTCCCCCCCCTATTATTTTATTAGGGCCCCCACCCACAGCGCAGGGGTGGGGGCCAGGGGGGGAGGACAGTAGGCCCCCCCCCTTATTATTTTATTAGGGCCCCCACCCACCGCGCAGGGGTGGGGGCCAGGGGGGGAGGACAGTAGGTCCCCCCCCTTATTATTTTATTAGGGCCCCCACCCACAGCGCAGGGGTGGGGGCCAGGGGGGGAGGACAGTAGGTCCCCCCCTTATTATTTTATTAGGGCCCCCACCCACCGCGCAGGGGTGGGGGCCAGGGGGGGAGGACAGTAGGTCCCCCCCCTATTATTTTATTAGGGCCCCCACCCACAGCGCAGGGGTGGGGGCCAGGGGGGGAGGACAGTAGGTCCCCCCCTTATTATTTTACTAGGGCCCCCACCCACCGCGCAGGGGTGGGGGCCAGGGGGGGAGGACAGTAGGTCCCCCCCCCCTTATTATTTTATTAGGGCCCCCACCCACAGCGCAGGGGTGGGGGCCAGGGGGGGAGGACAGTAGGTCCCCCCCCTTATTATTTTATTAGGGCCCCCACCCACAGCGCAGGGGTGGGGGCCAGGGGGGGAGGACAGTAGGTCCCCCCCCTTATTATTTTATTAGGGCCCCCACCCACAGCGCAGGGGTGGGGGCCAGGGGGGTAGGACAGTAGGTCCCCCCCTTATTATTTTATTAGGGCCCCCACCCACCGCGCAGGGGTGGGGGCCAGGGGGGAGGACAGTAGGTCCCCCCCATCTTTAACCCCCGCGCAGGGGGGGGGGTTATTAGGTGTTTTTTTGTTTTTTTTTACAGTGAGCAGCCACAGGCTGCTCACTGCTTACTAGACATGCCCCTACTCGCGGTATAGCGAGTAGGGGCATATTATTTACTAATACTAAGTAATCTTTACTTAGTATTAGTACATTTGGCTTCAAGACCAATTCAGGTCTTTCAGCCTTTTAGTAGATAGCTCCCTGATACCGTGGGAATTAGGGAGTTATCTACTAAGCGGCTGCAAGATGCAGCCGCAGCAATGAATAGGATCGGAGTTTCATTCATTAGAATGAAATTCCGATACGAACAAAGTACCGAATTGCATCCTAACACCAATGGAGAAACAGTGCTCATTCTGTGAGGATGCAATTCGTCAGTTTTGCCGGCGTTCTGTCTAAGTGACAGGACTTTCGGCAATACTGACAGGAAGCATTGTGGGAACTGGGAGGAAAGCTAGGGATCATGGGAAAATTGCTCTGACCAGCGGAAATGAAGCACACTTTGCTCCTCCGCTGGTCAGAGCTGGTCAAGCGGAGGAATCCTCCATAAGACAGAGTCCCTACTTTGTCTTATGATTTTAAAGAAAACTAAAGAAGAATGGAAGAAAAGAATAACAGATCCTGAGAGAGGGGGAGAAGAGGAAGAGATTGAGGAAAGGTAAGTTCGGCATGACAGTGCCGCTTTAACACATAGTGTCATACAGTGAACCCAACCAACCTTGCTATAAACTGGCCATGCGCCTATGTACCACGTCCTTTTACCTCCCCCCCTTGGAATAAAAGCCTTTTCCTTCCAATGCTTACCACCAGCCGACCTTTTCCTTGCTTGGTGGGCACTACATAACAGGTAACCTAAGGTTAACCCTTTAGAGCAGGGGAGGATGAGACCTGAAAACTTGCTCACTTCAGTCCACATACTTAAACAAAACCACCTCAAACTTAATTGGCAAGGACATACCCCCGCCTAGCTGAGACTAAATATACTAATGGGGTGGGCGGGGGGAAGCTGTTTGCTGGCCTGAATCCCAAGATTTAAGACCACCCCCCGCTAACTCACACAACACGTAATACCATCCACACATTCATACACAACTAATCACATGCATCTATCCCCACACTCATACATGTGCCCTTGTCTGCTTAGCTGTGCTTTCTCCCCAGGACCTGATGCTAGGTGTGCCAAACTCCCATTTTCAAGTGAGTTTGCCATGAGTTCCTGGAGGAGCCTGTTTGCCAGCCTCCTGCCCACAGACTTTGGACCTTGCAAAATGTGACATAAAAGTCTCAGTTTGTGTATTTGGACTATATGGTTCGGGAACCGAACAGCTGCATGAACTGGAGACCACCACGGAGCTTGAAAAAACTAATTGCTTCTTTGTAACAATTTCCACCTAAGTGTTCGTCCGGGTGGCCGCAATTCCTATGGACGAACACGAGGTGGCGGCCATCTTGTTCGTATGAACGCAGGCAGCAGTGATTGGTCGTCGAGTTCATGGAACTATTTTCGGATACTGAAACTCCTGAACACCGCTGGACTTCCATGATCGCCTGCGTTTGGTTCGACAACACTTAGAAAGACGCTGTTCGGTAGAAACGTTCCCACGAACAAGGGGAACAAGCTCCAGGGTAAAACTATTGACTATGTTCTGTAGTCTGTTAATTTTTTAAATACCAAACTAGACCGACCACAAACCTTGATTCTCTGGAACGGTTTTGGGAATGGGACCATGCGTGTGGTCGGTCAAACAAATGACTTCCAGGAAATTCCTGAATCCCTGAACTGATCTGGGTGATTTTTGGATATGCTGGTCAACCAGATTAGGGCTATCAGGGGGTGTAACTTTTGTGGGGGTTTTTATTTATTTTTAAGGTACTTTTGGGGTGTTTGGTAAAAAGTTTTTGTTTTTCTGTGGAGATAATTGAATTAGATTAGTACAGTTCCTGATCCAATTATCTCCTAGGCACAGAGGAGGGATTATCTGATTTGGTATGGAAGTGTCCTGGACCTTAGAGCCAATGTAATTGTGCATTTGTTTTTACTTAGGTTTACTCTCAGGTCCACGGGGGAGTGCCCCTTGCATGTGGACATGCATATAAGGCCAGTTGTGGCTGCCATTAAAGTGTTCTAGCTTGTACTCCCAGAACTATGTGTCGTCTGATTACTGGGAGGGGAAAGAGCTACTCTTTAATCACTGTTCCAGTGTGAAGGATTCAATGGGGAAAGTCCTTGTAAGGATTGTAAGGATTAGAGCTCTCAGGATTGAGTGTCGTCCAGTGCCTCGGGTTGTCTACAGCGAATCCCCATTCGGTTTCAGGACCCAAGTCAAGCCACGGTGACTGTGGGCAGAAATGCTGCGGTTTGTCCCCTGTTCCAGCTAGGAATCAGTCCTTGGCGGGCAATCTGATGACAAGTTGCTACTGGAACACACTATTTCTGGACATGAAACGAGAACCTAGACAGGAGACCAAATGAGAGGGGCTCAGTAAAATGTATGTGCAAGAACCCTAAAACAGCTGGAATTACACATGGTTGATGTTTACATGGACTACCGAAGAAGAAAAATCCCCAAACCAACATCCATACTTGGGTTGTCAACCTGAATCCCAACAAGGGCATAACAGCAGAGATAAGAAATATGATAGAAATTCCCTGACCAGCAGACAAGACTACCGAAGATCACTGGAAAACTACCAGCAGATAGCAGCTGCAGTTAATAATGCACTGTCCACAATCACACCATCACAGAGATCAACAGGCTCATATAAGCCACAGCATTAGTGGTCCTACAAGATCAGGCTCAATGAGAAGCAATGTCCACCATATTAGAATTGGTCAGCCCCAGGACCTGACATGATCCACACCGAATGGATAAATAAGCTAATGATGCTGCATGAATGCCTAGCAGCATAATAAACCAGCTACTAGGCTCCCACCCTGAATGGCAGGACAGTACTGATCATGAAGGAACACCATTCAACTACCGACCAATAACCTCCCCACAACATGGAAACTCCTGTCAGGCATATACTCAAAAATGGATCAAAACACCAAGTAATTCTAAGACCAGACAGACCTATCTGTGCACTACAAGAAAACCTATGCCACAATCCAAATTGCTCTCTACAAGTTCAACAAGACAATAAAAGCACTATCTCCAATGCTGTTCTGCATAGGCATCAACCCCCTTAGCCATCATCAAGAAGAGTGTATACAGATACAGTTTCAAGAGTGGCGCTACCATCGTCCACCTACTCTACATGGACGAGTGATCCACTTAACTAGAAACAAGGAAATCATAATGTCTTTTCGGACTAGCGAAGTGCGGACGGATGATGGCAAAAAGATGGAAGATGATCAGGACAGAAGGAGTTCACGCTCCAGAAGGCCAAATAGAAGATGTAGAGAACAAGTACAAGCACATGGCAACCATGAGGAAGAGGCAAGGATGA
The DNA here is from genome assembly GCF_036172605.1 of Pelobates fuscus. Lineage (NCBI taxonomy): Eukaryota > Metazoa > Chordata > Amphibia > Anura > Pelobatidae > Pelobates > Pelobates fuscus. The sequence goes on along the minus strand of NC_086329.1, from coordinate 43,213,659 downwards.
TCGCAAAACATCCAAGTACCTCCAAAGAGTCAGACAGGTCCTGAATTCCCAGCTCAATGGCAAGAACAAGATCACATGACAAAATCCTACCAGTGGTTGGAAAAGGCAGGACTGAAAGACAACACTGAGGCACTAATCCTAGCAGCACAGGAACAGGCACTCTGCACCAGATCAATAAAAGCTGGAGTCTACTACACCAGGCAAGACTAGCACCTAGTAGCAGGATGCAAGATGTTAGCAGGAACAGCATTCACGGAAAGACACAAGCAAGTTGCTGTGATTGTTTACCTAAACATTCTGCACAGAATATGGGCTGGAACTGCCTAAGTCCATGTGGGAGATTCCACAAAGGGAAGTTGAGAATGATAGGGCTAAGATCCTGTGGGACTTCAAGATCCAGACAGACAAGCAAGTGCTGGCCAACCAGCCCGACATTGTGGTGGTAGACAATTAATGGAAGACTGCAGTCATGGTAGATACCCAGTGACTATAACATCATCAAGAAGGAACATGAGAAGATTGAAGAAAAACAAAGGACTGAAAGGATGTGGAAAGTGAAGGCAGTAGTAGTCCCAGTTGTGATAGGAGCACTCGGGGCTGTAACTCCCAAGTTGGGGGAGTGGCTTAAACAGATTCCAGGTGTATAGCGTAATAAAATGGCCAGTGCTGTGCTTTCAAAGTAAATGTTTGCCTCTCTCTCACAGCTCATGTTACTAGATCTACCAAGAACACCTTGGGCATATTTATGAGCAGCACATGAGCCCTGCAGTATGTAGCATTTATGTCTGCCTCTATGAGACCATCTAAAGGAAATCGCAGAGTTTTACTTGGCTATTTCTGTTGAAGCACCTCTAGTGGCTGTCAGAGTGACCGCAACTAGTGTCCTTTTAAACTCTGCCATGTAAATATTGCAGGATTAAAACTAGAGGAATATGGCACCCAAACCACTTTACTGAATTGAAGCGGTCAGAGTGCCTATGTACCCCCTTTAAAGGGGCCCATATATTGCTGCATTGGTAAGGGTGCAACAAGTCCCCTTCCTCTGTGCCGTCATTCTCCTAAATCTAATTTATCTTTGGAGTGGTATGCAAAACATTTATTGTACCCGTATATGGTGCTTCATATATTACCCTTTGCATGATGATGTCAGGGTACCTGAAGTCTCTGCCTCCGAGAGAGGTAGAGACTTAAACGTTTATCCGTCCGGACGCCAGGTTTCTCCTGTTCCTCGCGGTCGACCCGGTCACATAAACGCAGGCCGCGAGGGAGTCACTTCCTTATGTAGCATGGCGCCCGGAGACCGACGTCATGACGCCAATCCGGAACGACCTGTCACTCAATCCATTGGAGACTAATCAGGACTCGTCGGAGGCGTGTCTATCCCCTCTAGCCAGGGTATTTAAACATACTTCGCCCTGTTGCTCATTGCCCTGTCGTGGTTCTAGCCTGTCTAGTCACACAGTGCTCTGGTGTTTTTCAGTTATCCTTTTGGTTCCGACCCGGCTCGTTTGTCTTACTATGTTTACCTCTGTTATCCTTGACCCGGCTTGTTCCTCGCTTACCTGTCCTCTCGTTCCCTCGACCTCGGCTTGTCTCTGACCATTCTCTATACTCTCCGTACGTTAGTCCGGCCATTCTAAGGTCCGGTATACGTACCCTGTACCTGTTTGTACTTTGCGTGTTGGATCCCTGTCCCGATCCTGACATTACGACAGGGCCAATGGATCCTGAAGGTACAAACAGTCAGGTTGGGTCCTCTGATTCCAGGTTTGACGCCATGGAACACAGAATGGACCAAATGGCCTTAGCACTACAGGCGTTATTATCTTGTGCTAATAACCCACCAGAGGAGACACGTCCTACTCCAATTTCCTCTGTAAGTTCAGGCCTAGAGGTAGCCACTGTAGGTGCCTCTTCCCGTATTACCCCACCAGTACGCTATGGTGGTTCACCTGAGAAGTGTCGTGGTTTTTTAAACCAGATCAGTATTCACTTTGAATTGCAACCTCGATCCTATCCTACCGATAGGGCAAAGGTTGGATTTATTATCACCTTACTCATTGAGAAAGCTCTGAGATGGGCCAACCCATTATGGGAGAACGATAACCCGTTGGTATATAATTATAATGCCTTTGTAGCTGCCTTTAGAAGAACTTTTGACCCGCCTGGTAGAAAGGTCAATGCAGCCAGATTACTGTTGCGCCTGAGACAGGAGAACCGAACACTAGTGGATTATGCACTAGAGTTCAGGTCTCTGGCGGCAGAAGTCAAGTGGAATGAGCAGGCTTATATGGATGTATTCTTGAACGGGCTATCAGATGTTATCCTTGACGAGGTTGCTACTAGGGAGCTCCCTGAGAATTTAGAGGATTTAATTTCGTTCATTTCTCGTATTGATGAGCGTTTAAGAGAGAGACAGAACACTCGAGAGAGGAACCTGAGACCTGCCTTTAAATTAGCACCCGCATTTCTAAGCCCTGATTCTAATACCCCACTGTTTCCTGAACCTATGCAGATAGGCAATACTCGCCTCTCAGAAGAGGAGAGACAGTACAGGAGAAGGGAGGGATTATGTATGTATTGTGGAGTCAGAGGTCACTTGCGCCTGAATTGTCCCATTCGCTCGGGAAACGCCCGCACCTAAGTTTCTCTAGAGGACAGGCCTTGGGTGTTTCTATTTTGTCCTCTACGCATAATTATAAAGATCACAGGCTTCTGCTACCAGTTTCTTTAACGTGGGAGAAGGGAGTACTAAAGACTATGGCCTTGATAGATTCCGGAGCTGCTGAGAATTTTATCGACCAAGCCTTTGCTACTGAAAACACTATCCCATCCCAGTTAAGAGATACACCCTTGGCCGTTGAGACCATAGGTGGTAGACCGCTACTCGAGCCTGTTATCTCTCGTGAGACTATACCCATTAACCTAACGGTTGGTATCTTACACGAGGAGAACTTATCACTTATGCTCATTTCGTCTCCTTCTGTTCCCATAGTCCTGGGGTACCCATGGTTAAAGAGACATAACCCTAATATCGATTGGGAGAGAGGGGAAATACTCTCATGGGGACAGGGTTGTCAGGAGAGGTGTTTACGCAGGGTATCTCCTTTGGCTGTAATTAACACACCAGACAGTTCTAACCAGTCTACGGGGATACAGATACCTCCTCTGTACCTGGACTTAAAAGCAGTGTTCGACAAGAAGAACGCTGATACACTACCTCCACACAGGACATTTGATTGTAAAATTAATCTATTACCTGGTACCATGCCTCCCAGGGGCAATGTATACCCTCTATCTACTAAAGAGAATTCTGTTTTAGAGGAGTATATTCAGGAGAATTTAGACAAGGGATTCATTAGGAGATCTTCCTCTCCTGCCGGGGCTGGATTTTTTTTTGTAAAAAAGAAGGATGGTTCACTCAGACCTTGTATCGATTACCGAGGTCTGAATAAAATAACCATCAGAAATGCCTATCCTATCCCCTTGATTACCGAGCTCTTTGATCGGCTAAAGGGCTCTAAAATTTTCACCAAGTTGGACCTCAGAGGGGCATACAACTTGGTGAGAATTCAGCAAGGCCACGAGTGGAAGACAGCGTTTAATACCCGCTATGGTCATTATGAGTACACGGTCATGCCTTTTGGTCTTTGTAATGCACCTGCAGTTTTTCAAGATTTGATTAACGAAGTTCTTAGGGAGTTTCAACATGATTGTGTTATTGTCTACCTGGATGACATACTCATACACTCTAGAGAGATTGATACCCACCATAGACAAGTCAGAAAGGTATTACACAAACTTCTGCAACACGGTTTATACTGTAAGTTGGAAAAATGCAGTTTTGACCAGACCCAGATAGACTTTCTTGGATACGTGATTTCTGGGGAAGGCTTTAAAATGGACCCTGACAAACTTCAGTCTATTTTAGATTGGCCATTGCCTAAGGGACTCAAGGCTATTCAGAGGTTTATTGGGTTTTCCAATTATTATAGGCGCTTCATTAAGGGTTATTCTTCTATTATTGCGCCCATTACCAATATGACCAAACAGGGCGCGGATACTAAGACGTGGTCTACTGAAGCTCTCGCTGCTTTCAAGAATCTCAAAGAACTTTTTGCTTCTGCTCCGATATTAGTCCATCCTGATACGACTTTGCCATTTCTACTCGAGGTCGATGCCTCTGAGACAGGAGTAGGTGCGGTTTTGTCACAAAGATTAGGGGTGGACAAACCATTACACCCCTGTGGTTTTTTTTCCAAGAAACTTTCTGGGCCTGAGAGCAGATATGACATCGGAGACAGGGAACTGTTAGCGGTCATTAAAGCTCTTAAGGAGTGGAGACATTTATTGGAGGGGACCTTACACCCTATTACTATTTTGACGGACCACAAGAACTTGTCCTATATTGGGGAGGCTAAGCGTTTGTCCTCTAGGCAAGCTCGTTGGTCCTTATTCCTGACTCACTTCAATTATGTGCTGACTTACAGACCTGGTTCTAAGAACTCTAAAGCCGATGCTTTATCTCGCCAATATGAACCTTCTACTGTACCTGAACCGGTTCTTTCTTCTATAGTTCCGAAATGCAATATTGTTGCTAATACGAATCTCAGGATTCATTCCCCGTTACTGGCCGAGATCATTAAGCTGCAACATCTAGCACCTAAACAGACTCCTGCGGGTCGACATTTCGTTCCTCCTGCTCTTCAACTGGAACTGTTGCAGTGTTTCCATGACAACAAAGTGGCGGGACATCCTGGTATTCGCAAGACGTATGCTTTGATCTCTAAAGACTTCTGGTGGCCTGCTTTACGTAGGGATACTAAAGATTTAATCCCTGCATGTGAGGTTTGTACTAAAACCAAACAACCCCATACGCTCCCATGTGGATTCCTGCACCCCTTAGAGGTTCCAGAGAGACCATGGTCCTGTTTGGCCATGGACTTTATTGTCGATCTACCTATCTCTAAAAAACAGACTGTTATCCTCACCGTGGTTGACAGATTCACTAAGATGGCTCACTTCATTCCTCTGCCTAAACTCCCGTCTTCTCCCGAATTGGCAGAGATATTCGCTAGGGAGATTTTTCGCCTACATGGGATACCCTCTCAAATTGTATCTGATAGAGGCTCCCAATTTATTTCCCGTTTTTGGAGGTCCTTCTGTTCGCAACTTGGTATCAAATTGAACTTTTCTTCTGCCTATCATCCTCAGTCTAACGGAGCTGCTGAACGTACCAACCAGAAAATTGAACAATATTTACGATGTTTTGTTTCCGAACACCAGGATGATTGGGTCGGTTTGATTCCTTGGGTGGAGTTTGCACACAATAATCTCGTTTGCGATTCTACTCATTCAAGCCCCTTCTTCATGAATTATGGCTTTCATCCGTCTATTCTTCCGTCGGCTTCCCCTTCCCAGGGGGTGCCGTCGGTTGATGTTCATGTTGCCAATTTGAGGAAGTTGTGGGATCAGACTCGACAAATCCTTATGCACAACTCTATGCTGGTTAAGAAACACGCTGATAAACGTAGAAGGGCGGCTCCGGTCTTTGTTCCAGGTGATAGGGTATGGCTGAGCACAAGGAACATCCGTTTAAAAGTGCCTTCCATGAAGTTCGCTCCCCGTTATATTGGACCTTACAGGGTGCTGACTCGTATCAATCCAGTTGCGTATCGTCTAGCTCTGCCTACTACCTTACGCATCCCTAACTCATTTCATGTTTCATTGCTGAAACCACTTATATGCAACAGATTTTCCTCCACTACAGCCCCTCCTCGCTCTGTTCAGGTGGAGGGTCAGGAGGAGTATGAGGTTAACTCTATTATTGATTCTCGAATATCCCGGGGGAAGGTACAATAACTGGTCGATTGGAAGGGATATGGTCCTGAGGAGAGGAGTTGGGTACCTCAAGAGGATGTTCATGCTCCTCGTCTCCGCAGGGCGTATCACGCCCGCTTCCCATCTCGTCCCGGTTCCTTCCGCCCGGTGGGCGTATCTGAGAGGGGGGGTACTGTCAGGGTACCTGAAGTCTCTGCCTCCGAGAGAGGTAGAGACTTAAACGTTTATCCGTCCGGACGCCAGGTTTCTCCTGTTCCTCGCGGTCGACCCGGTCACATAAACGCCGGCCGCGAGGGAGTCACTTCCTTATGTAGCATGGCGCCCGGAGACCGACGTCATGACGCCAATCCGGAACGACCTGTCACTCAATCCATTGGAGACTAATCAGGACTCGTCGGAGGCGTGTCTATCCCCTCTAGCCAGGGTATTTAAACATACTTCGCCCTGTTGCTCATTGCCCTGTCGTGGTTCTAGCCTGTCTAGTCACACAGTGCTCTGGTGTTTTCAGTTATCCTTTTGGTTATGACCCGGCTTGTTTGACTTTCTCTGTTTACCTCTGTTATCCTTGACCCGGCTTGTTCCTCGCTTACCTGTCCTCTCGTTCCCTCGACCTCGGCTTGTCTCTGACCATTCTCTATACTCTCCGTACGTTAGTCCGGCCATTCTAAGGTCCGGTATACGTACCCTGTACCTGTTTGTACTTTGCGTGTTGGATCCCTGTCCCGATCCTGACAGATGAGGGCTCTTTAATTGTCTGTACAATAAAAAGAAACATGGAAAATACCAAATCCATGTTTAGACGCCACATGGAGAAACAGACAATGGATTGGATGGCCTACAGGACACTTAATAACGCATTCACCTCCTCTCTGCTCATTTTATTTTACCTAAACCTTTTTTTTAATCTTTCTTTTCTCCAATTTCTCCGCTTCCATCCCTTTCTTATTGCTACACCTCTGTGCCTCATTTACCTCCTCATTGTTCCTAATTAACTTTCATTACTCTCTCATTTTGTGTTTTTAACAAATACACTAACTATAGGAACACTACATCTTAGGAATACAAACATTCCTAGCACTATATCATCACTTCACTTTTTAGATTAGATTTAGATCTCCCACTGGACCACCAGGGATCAGGTTCCCCTCTCGCTGGCTAAAGTAAGCCTCAGGGAGTGGGGATGACCTGGAGATGACCTGGGGATGATGCTGATCTGGGGTTTGGTGGACCGAATTAAACAGGATTTGTCCCAGCTATTGCTCTTATTCCCTGACGTCCGCCTCCTATGGTCGGAGGCAGGGCCGGCGCGTCCATAAGGCGGCACAGGCGGCCGCCTTAGGGCGCACCGGCTCTGGGGGCGCAAAATTCCAGTGACCGGCAGGAGGGAAGTGCTCCCTCCTGCCTGGTCACCTCCTGGATCCCCGGAGCTGCTGGGAGGCGTGCGGCTGCAGTTGATTAGGAGGAGGCGGCGAGGGAGCTCTCTGATCTCTCTGACCGGCTCCCTCGCGCGCCTTTTGATGATGCCGCGGGAGCCGGAATATGACGTCATATTCCGGCTCCCGCGGCATCAGAAAACAGCCTGCGAGGGAGCCGGTCAGAGAGATCAGAGAGCTCCCTCGCCGCCTCCTCCTAATCAACTGCAGCCGCACGCCTCCCAGCAGCCCCACTGGACCACCAATGAGAGACCCACGCCAGCACTCCAGGTAGGGAGGCTGGGTGGGAAATTTACATTAAATTTACATAATTAATTACTGTGTGTCTGTGTGTGTGCATGTGAGTGTGTGTGTGTTCGAGTATGTGTGTGTGTGAGTGAGTGTGTGTGTGTCTGTCAGTGAGTGTGTGTGTCTGTCAGTGTGTGTGTGTGTGTGTCTGTCAGTGTGTGTGTGTGTGTGTCAGTGTGTGTGTGTGTGTCAGTGAGTGTGTGTGTGTGTCTGTCAGTGTGTGTGTGTATGTGTGTCTGTCAGTGTGTGTGTGTGTGTGTTCGAGTATGTGTCTGTGAGTTTGTGTGTGTGAGTATGTATTTTTCTGTAAGCCTGTCTGTATGTATGCATCTGTATGACGGTATGCCTCTGTATGCATGTATGTGTCTGTATGTCTTGTACGTATGTTTCTGTATGTCTCTGTATGCATGTATGTAACTGGATGTATGTTTGTCTCTGAATGTCTGTATATATGTCTCTGTATGCATGTATGTAACTGTATGCCTTTATGTCTCTGTATGTACGTATGTGTGTGTCTCTGTATGCCTGTATGTCTTTGTATGTATGTGTCTGTATGACGGTATGCCTCTATATGTGTCTGTATGACGGTATGCCTCTGTATGTATGTATGTGTCTGCATGCCTGTATGTCTCTGTATGTATGTTTCTTTATGCCTGTATGTCTGAATGTCTTTGTATGTATGTTTCTGTATGCCTGTCTGTATGTACGTGTCTGTATGACGGTATGTCTTTATATGCCTGCATGTCTCTGTATGCATGTATATCTCTGCTTGTATGTGTCTGTATGTCTCTGTATGATTATTTCTGTCTTTGTATGACAGTGTACCTGTATGACTTTGACTGTGTGACTGAAAAATTATGCCTGTGTGCCTGTGGCTTGGGAGGAAAGACACACAGGTGAAGATGCATTTTTTTTTTTTTAATGAGGGTTGGGGGCGCCAAAATGCATCTTCGCCTGTGTAACTAAAAATCCTAGCACCGGCCCTGGTCGGAGGGTATTGCTCACAATTGTCAGAGTGCTCTGGAGGGCTGGCAGAAGAAGTTGAATTAGAGGGTCTTCAGGTTTGTCATTGGGTTTTTGAGAAGGATCAGCAAATTTGTTTCAGCAAATTTGTTTCACACAGATGGGGTCCATCTGACAGATTTCAGGCTCGACCTCTTTAATCTTGCTATCCAGGACATGTGGAATAGGCCTCGGGTTGAGTGGGTGGGGACCCACGCTGATTTTAGGTTTAAAACAGCAGGGTTGTGGTGGGAGGGGCGTGTCCTTGACAATCAGGTATGGAGACGGTTTACAGATAGAGTGATAGCGTGGGTAAGGGTCAGGTCTCCACCTCTCCTGTGTTTTATGGTAAACTTATCAATATTTGTGGTAACAACCACATATTTTACATATGCATTGCAGTTTTATGGTAAACTGCATTTTTACCAATTTGGAGGTGCCCCACTGAGCTAAAAGCCGGCTGGTGGTTAGCATTAAAAGGTAAAGAGGAAATGGTGGTATGATGGGGGAGGAGGAGAGACCCGTTGGGGGTGGGGGGTTGATCGTATGCAGTAGGTCAGTTATGTTGGCAAGGACTTTTTAATTAAAGTTATTTAGGTTATATATATACTGAATGACACTGTGTTGTGTACGTGTTACTTTTATTGAACTCTTTGTTATATTTATAAGTTTATAAGTAGAGTTGTATGTGTTATGCAGTATTTATTTGTTTACTAAATGCTGTGGCCAGTTTCATCCAACGTTGGTGTCTGTCTTTAACTTTTGGTCTTTCAGAAACTACATTTCTTTAGTTCTTTATGAACCTTTTATCCAAAGAAATCTGAGAACGGATTTCTTTAAAAAAAAAAAAAAAATTGACAGTCATCCGTTTGGCTAAGCTTCTCAGACAGTAGACTTCGTTGGTTGACCTTTCATCCATTTAAGACATAATTTTTTAAAATATCCATTAGTTTAATCTGTAGTGCCGTTCTGTCTAATCAAAAGTATAAATTGTTCTTGTTCTTATTTTACCTTTTAACTCTGGGACCTTTTGTTATATATTTTTTTTTTTGCTGATATTTTACCACTGAATCATCTACAGATACACAAATTGCCCCTGAGGGTTACTGCCTTAGATTATTGTGTTTTTGATCTATTGACCATATATCTGGATGGCATAACACTCTGCTCCTCTAACAATCCATATCTTCAAAGCAAATCTGTAGGTGTAATTCCATTGCAGACTAAGGCCTTAACTATTGCCAGCTGGAGATCTACCGTTTTCTCATCGTTGCAGGTTTGTATTTGTGAGCAGTGTATGTGTGTTTGTATGTAAGCATGTTCCTGCATGGAGCATGTGTGCAGGGCCGGTGCAAGGATCTTTGCCCCCCCCCCACACACACATGTGACATCACAATGCCCCACCCATATGATCTGCCATGTTAAATAACGCCAGTGCTGCAGTGCCGCCGTGTTTACATTAAAAGGCCTGCAGGGACAGGCTATAGACACCAGAACCACTACATTAAGCTGAAGTGGTTCTGGGGACTATAGTGTTTCTTTAATGTGAGGTAAGTTAGAGATTAGTGCCACGAATAATATGCTAGATTGCCTACTTACAACCAGATGAGGATGATGATGGGCTCTAGCTGCAGTCTGGCTCCACTGGTCTGGTGTAGAACAGGCTCTCTTTGGAGGCTATTTGTAACTGTGGTCACAAAAATCAATGTTCTGGGAGAACGGAAAACAGCTCCATTTTCTTGGGGCACTTTACACAAGGTCTGGGTCCCAGGGTCCACCTTCATGTTCCACCAATGAGTTTGTTCACAGCGGGTGTAGTGTGTAGGGGATGTCCTGATATGTGTGTAAGGAATGCATTGTGTGAATCTGTGTTTGTATGTGTAAGGGCTGCAAGGTATGTTTCTGTGTATGTACGGGATGCAGTGTGTGCGACTGTAAGGGGTGCATTGAGTGTGTGTAAGGAATGCATTGTGTGTTTGTGTGTGTAAGGGATGCATTGTGTGTAAGGGTTGCATTGCTTGTGTGTGTGTGTGTGTGTCTGTGTGTGTAATGCATTGTGTGTAAGGGGTGCATTGTGTGTGTGTGTGATGGGTGTCAATCTCTCCCCCCTCCCTTGTCACTCTCTTCTCCCCCCTCTCCCTCCCTTGTCACTCTCTTCTCCCCCCTTGTCCCTCTCTTCTCCCCCCTCCCTTGTCACTCTCTTCTTCCCTGCTTGTCCCTCTCTTCTCCCCCCTCGTCACTCTCTTCTCCCCTCCCCACTCTCATTCCCCCTCCCTCCCCCATCAATTCCCCTCCCTGTCAATTTCTTTTCCCCCTGTCAATTTATTCCCCCCTCCCTTTCAATTTATCCCCTCCTTCAATTTATCCCCCCACCCTCCCTGTCAATTTACCGCCCTTTTCAATTTATCCCCCCCCTTTCAATTTATGCCAAGGGGCGCCCTAGCCGGCTGCCTAGTCCGCCTTACAGGTAGCGCCGGCCCTGCATGTGTGTTTTGAAAGTAGTAATGTATTTGTATGTACTGTTGTCATTTAAATGTAGTGTTGAAATTTGCATGCAGTTGTGCATTTGTGTGTAGTGTTGGCATCTGAATGCAGTGGTGTATTTGTGTATTGTGTTGGCGTTTGAATGCCTGGCTGTATTGACATATACACATAAACCACCACACACAGATACAGAAATAAATACACATACGGATACACACCTATACTTACACAGTTACACGCACTGACACACGTACAGATATACATACACAGATACACTCACATACTGACACATATACACTGATATACAAATAATGACAAAGATACACATACACACTGATACATACTGACATAAACACTGAAACAGACACACAGTGACCCACACAGTCCCACCTTTAGTGCAAGATTATTCACATGCAGCTTCTGACGTGCCACACTGACCACCACTTGGTCAGTGAACCCCTTTCTCTCTCCTCCTTAAGTCATTGGCTAAGAGAGATCAGATCAGTGAGTTGGCCTTGCATGGCATGGCTTTACTCTAGAGTTTTTTAAACTTTCATATGAGAACAGGAAAGGCAGATAGCAGCACACAGTGAACCGGTAAGGTATATTGTTAAAGAGGCGTGAAAAGCAAGAGCGTCGCCGTTGAAACCAAATAAAATCTTGGTTGATAGCCGTTTATTATGTTCCCAGTCCCACGGAGGGAGTATATCTTGAGTCACAAAGTTTTCTAGGGGCAAAAGTATGTAGAATCACTAGGAAGTGTGTTGGATCACTAGAAGAATGAAATAGTCAACTCTTTTAACATGTTGTTCTTATCTTACTTAAGCAGTGACAGATATGATCTTAAAAGCTACACAAAACCTTCTGGGAGAATTTGTAATTTTGGAACAAGGAACCTACAAATCAATTAAATATTTGAAATAAGATTCAGTTAGAAATAATATCAAACAAAAAGGAGATGGGCAAAATTTATAGATGACAAACTAGACAAAGGTGCGCAATGTTGTTTTGCCATTGCAAAGGCAAGTAAGGTGCTGTCAGGCATAAAAAGGGGTATTGACTCACGTAATAAAAATTTAATTTTTGCCTCTTTATAAATCAATGGTCAGATCTACTTTAAAAATGTGGAACAATTTTGAGCACCCGTTACAAAGATGGATATTAAAAAACTAAAAGAAGGGCAGAGGCAAGCTACAAAATTAACAAGGAGCATGGAAAACATTAGTTATGGCTTAAACACTAGCTAGGCTACAAAAACTGCATTTGTATTTTATTGTTCACAGGAATATACAACAGACAATTGATACTGGTAGTTTGGGTATTTCGCTTACAACAGAGGAAAGGTTTCTTTGCGAGAAGAAACAAAAATATATGGAATTATCTGTCCAAAAAAGGTCAACACACCACTGCCCAAATCATTTTTTTTAAAGCTATTTAGTAGATGTACCCTCAATGAAAACATGCATGCCTACAAATGTTCCTTTTTTTTTTATTTGTTGGGGAAATATCTAAAAACAGCTTGCAAATGCTGCATATCTATTGTCCAAATTAAAACCTTAGCAAGCCCTCCCCTTCTACCTAGTCCAGACTTTCTGAGGCTGTCCAATCACAGACTTCCCAATGCAGCTCAATAGGAAATCTTTGCAAGGCAGGTACTCTGTGCAATTGCTGTATCTTGAGTTTAGTTCCACTGAGCTAATGACACCAGGAAGTAAAATGACATGTTGTCTGATTGACAGCCATGGGTGGTGTAACAAGTTTAATTTATAAATGTGCCAATTTCTGTTGAAATCTGCACGTCTTGTAAAATGAAAAAAGTGGACACACGCAAAGCATTTGCTAAAGCAAGTTTAATTGATTTGAGGTCTGGAGTGTTCCTTTAACATGTGAACAAGTACTTGATCCGAGTAGAAATCTGATTGACATTATGGAGTCAATAATTATTTTTTTATTTTGGTGGCAAAATTTATCATACCTTCAAATTGTGGGGGCTTTAAAAGTTGTAATTGGATATTAATATTTTTGAGGCATAGTCCTTATCTTAAGCCCAAAGGAGCTCTGTATTCTTGATGTTACTGAATTTATATCAGAACTCCAGAGAAATAAAAATTCCAGTAACATGTCGTTAAACTACAATACATTTGTTTGGAAAACAATTTGTGTAACTCAAATGCACTGTTCTTGATCTGATTACATTATTTGAGTTGCATTAATTAATAGCAAGTCATCTAAAATGTCTCCGAACAGACGCACTCCTGGCTGCATCCCCACTCACACTCATCCAGCCGTGAGGAGTATTCTGTGTTTCCTGCAGATAATGCTCATGTCTCTGAGGATTACAGTACATAGCACGCACACAGTTCCATTCTTCCATCCTTCCCATGAAAGGCAAATACTCTTTAACACAGCAATGTGAAACATCTGGATAACTATAATCAGGCAGAACGCTGGCCTCCCTTGGCGTTTTACCTGGAGCTTATTTTCTGCTCTATTGGATAAACACAGTCATCTGCCCAAGCAGCTAATACGTCTGTGTGTTGTCTGCACAGAAATCCCTTGGCTCCGATAAGTGACAAAAGGTTGGTTGTAGTTCTATCTTTACTAATTGGATCGGGTCAATGTCACATTGAAAGGGCAAACCTTATTCGTATTGTTTGGTATAGAATAGTAGGACCCTATAGTCTCAAAGCACAGTACTAGAACAGTTATTGCTGAGTAAAGCATACCCCTCCACATTGACATCCTTGGGAAGCGGGACTTTGATGGGAAGGGGGGTAAAGGTGGCAGACCAGTGACATGATTATGTCAAATGGCTTTTACCAAAGAGATGGACCCACCTAAAAAATGGGCAGGACCACCCAAATTACTGGCAGGTCAGCATGGCATTAATGCACATTAAGCTTCTAAAGCCCCCAACGCTGCACGAGCGTATCTAATGATATGATCACTGTACACTTTTTGGGGACCGTGTCTTGGTGTCCCCAAAAGTTGCGCACCAGGCAGCAAAGTTGGGATAGTACCCACAAAATGTGACTGTCCTGATTAAATCAGGATAGTTGGGAGGTATGGTATAAAAGAATACAATTTGAGAGTTAAGACCAGTATTACCTGGGGAAGGGGTACAGAATGTTTATATGGATGTTGTTCAACCGTTACTCTTTTAATTTGGAAGGGCATTAAAATCTTTATTTTCCAACAAAAATAAATTCTTCTCTGTGTGGCTGATTGCAGGAGGACGATAACTGCCTGACTGCATTGTGCCTTGGTGGAGGAGGGATAATGGTATGGGGTTGTTTTTCAGGCCTTTAGCTAGGCTCCTTAAAATCTTAATGCTTCAGCATACCAAGACATGTTGGACAATGCTATATTTCCAACTTTGTGGGAACAGTTTGGGGAAGGCCCTTTTCTATTCCAGCATGAATGTACCCCAGTGCACTATGCAAGGTCCATATAGACATGGTTAGATGAGTTTGGTGTGGAAGAACTTGACTGGCTCGCACAGAGCCCTGACCTCAATCCCACTGAACACCTTTGGTGTGAACTGGAACGGAGATTGCAAGCCAGGCCTTCTCGTCCAAGTACCTTGAAGTCAAAAATGCTCTACTGCAGTGGTGCCCAATAGGTAGATACCCAGATGTTGTAGGACTACAACTTCAATGATGCTTTGCAAGTCTTAAGAATACCTTTAGAATGACAAAGCATCATCGAAGCAGTAGTTTTAAAATCTCTGAGGATCTACCTTTTGGGCACCCCTGCTCTACTGGATCAATGGGCAGAAACACTCCAAAATTTTGTGGAAAGCCTACCCAGAAGAGTGAAAGCCGTTATAGCTGCAAAGGGGTGACCAACTACATATTTATGTCTTTTTATTTAGAATTTAATGTCATAAAACTCCCTGTTGTAGTAATGGTCAGGTGTCCCGATATTTTTGTCCATAGAGTATATGTATGAGGTATATAGATTACTAGCCTTGGTGACACAGTAGATGACCCTTGGCACACGTGACCCCAGGTCCATTTTAGGGCAGTGTGTGTCCTCCATTTTATAGAGATTGTTGCTGTGCTCCATTACTCCATGCAGTATCCAAACTGTGAGACATTACTTCCCGTCACACGTCTTCATTACCTTCTCTCCAAGACTCCGCTGTTAACACGGGAATGGATTGTGTGACTCCTGTGGTGATTTTGTCATGACTTTGAGCAAAGAAAAGCAAATAATTTACTATCCCTTGCTTCTCAGGGCAGAGCCTTTTGCTGTCCGTTCCCTGTAATCCATTAGAGCAGCATGGTTTTTGAAAATTGCACAGGGAGTACAAAATAACACATTATCCTTTTTAACTATTTGTGATGCATCGTACTTCACTATAGCGGTAACAGGTTTATCTACTAAACGGAAGACTGTGGAGAACAGAGAAAACAAACCTAAATTTTAGACCATTTCGAAAAATGCTCCAAATCTGCATTTTTTTTCCTGTTCTGTTAATTTGTCAATTTTTTTTTTATCAAAAAACAAATTACTTCCAACTGCCCTGTAATTGGTGGATTCAAAGTAATATCGAGATTTATGCTCACCTGCTTCTTGTGGCAGGTGAATTGAAAAGTTCTAACGTTCCACTATTTTACCTTAAAATTTTGTTCTCCCTTTTTACTGGAAAAAGCGGTTTGTATCTGAAATAAATGCGAATTAAATGAAGAAAATTGCATATGTTTCTATTGATGTCAATACAAACAAAAGCAATTCACGTAACCGAGCCTGAAATTGTAGGAGGGGTTAAATACATAGGCCAACCCTCTCACTGGGCAAATATCGCCGGGTTCAGCCCACCCACTGCTCCTTTTTAATAACTTTTAAAAAGTTATTTATTTGCTAGAGAGAGGTATGCCCTCTCTATTTACAAGCCTACCCGAACGTCTATTCCCGAACACCACATCCGACTTATACCACATCCGACTTATACCAATCAATACTATTACTCAGCTTATTGTCCTTAATAACAAATATATCTATATATGTAGCAGCCCTTTGACATCAATAAAGAAGGGAGAAGAGAGTTTGTGACGGGTGCAGTATTTTATTCTCTGCATAGAAGTGTGCAGGAATGCTCTGAACACCACCAACGTCAATGAGATCTGTAACAGGACATAGACTACAAATACATTTGCTTACAGGGTTTCCCTGAAAGGATTATAAACGGTCATACAGTGGAGTTCAGTTACTTGCATACACACAGCAAAATTACATGAAATCACCTTAATGGAATACAACTCACATCATTGAACATCATTGAACAATATACAACATATCTTTAAATTAACCACACAAACGCAATTAATTCTTATAACATGTCATTTTTACAGCGTACCTCGCTCAGCTTGCCAAGGGGTGCAATTTGAGCTTAGAGAACTTTGACATCAATCGCTTTCCCACAAGGTACTGCTGGCTTGCTTGGCGTCTAAACGCTGTGTCACAGAGAGATTTTGCCGCCAGATCTAGAAGGAAGGACTACGGTACTTGTTTGTACAAGTTTCGAGGCAACGACTCGTGTGAAGTCAGTGCGGAACAACAATTTAAAATTACTAGCGTACACTCACACTATATATATATATATATATATATGTATATATATGTGGTTTTTGTTCTGGTTTCAAGTAGGACCATTTATTATTTTATTCATTGTCCATAACTATAAACCCCCTAGACCATTCACGGATTCTGGATTTTATTACCAGTTAGGCAGAGTCCGGGGAATACTCACCATCAGACCATGCCATCTAATTAAGGCCCTAATTGTATTTTTATGATTTTTATTATTGCCCCTTTCTTTGGGGATTTTTAATTAAATGTACCTACAAAGACTGAGCTTGCACTCTGTTTAAAATATAATTCGCTTGACATACATTTGATGGAGAAAAGGGTCTATGTCACCTTCATCCAGTTAAAGGGCAACTAAAAATCTAACATGTCAAATATACCGAAATGCTTCTGTAAAAATACAAATTGCCCAAGGATATCATAATTTAAGATCAGTAAAACGGATATAGAAATAATTAAGGCTTCTGAGTGACAAAATAACTAAAACGGTGGCAAAATTTTGCTGTAGATCCAATCTAGAGCAAATGAAAAGAAAAAGGAAAGACGAGACATTCCGGTTAAATGAAGGACAGACAGAATATCTGAAATATTTGGATAATTTAATAATATGGAGACATTGCTTGAAACTCATGTAATTAAAGCATTTCTGTT
The DNA here is from genome assembly GCF_036172605.1 of Pelobates fuscus. NCBI lineage: Eukaryota > Metazoa > Chordata > Amphibia > Anura > Pelobatidae > Pelobates > Pelobates fuscus. The sequence continues at coordinate 43,196,368 of NC_086329.1, read as the reverse complement.
ATTTAACTGATTACATTAGTGTTTCTGATGATTGAAAATCCCATCGCTATTTGGAAGTCTTCCGATGACCTCTATTCTTGAAATGTTTTAGAAATAATGCAAGTGACTTATTTCCTAAATAGTGATCTGAAATCTGAAATGCAATATTTTAGGCGAGAATAACCAAAATTGGACAAATCTGCATCTCATTTTTTTTTTTTCTGGCTAAGCAATTCCGGCTTAAATTTTTAATGTCCATTAGTAAATGAAATCCAATTCAAACTTTGGTAAATAGATCGTGAAAATGTTGTTTAGTTGCTAGAAAAATCTGAAATAATTGATGCTAGTCTGTTGAAGGGGGCAGTGATGTTGGACCTACGACAGAGTCCATTCCCAAAAATAAAAAATGTTCACTTAAACATATCTTGTGATTGAGGGTAGAAAATCATGATACATAGACCAAACTGAGCGGATTTAACATGTTTAAAATGAGATGCGAACACCCAGTAAAACTTAAAATAGCACTCCAAGAACCAGTGACAATACGTTAAACCCAGATTTAAGTTGGTAATGATTACTAACTTAAGCAGCAGTACCAATAGCAAGAAGTTGAAATTTTTGGATTGTGGTTAAATCGAACACTCGCACAATACCGTCCAAAAGTCAGAAACGTATTGATCAGATACCGCCTAGATTGTAATTTACCCCACGGTGTCCTATGTTTGTTTTTTGTATTTGTTTAATGTAGCACTCAAGTTAAAGAGTGATACATGTTTGGGCACATTTTGTTGTCTGTTTGTGTGTAGCTTAAAGTTGGGCTGTTATTTTCCTGCTGTGTCACAGCAACTTGATTGAAAGAAGGGCAGGAGCACACAGAGATGTGTGTATGAAAAGAATGTACTTTTCATACAGAGATCATCCAAAACTCCATGGGATGATGTTATCCATTTTTATATTGCTACAAATATTCTAAAAATCCAATACAATGTCAGAATATGGCCCATAGAGAACTGGAAAATGTCACATTTTGGCATTGTAATAATGTTTTTGCGATCATAAGAACACAGCGACACTAGATGGCTGTGGCAATGACTGGTTAAAAGGGTTACTCAAACCTCCACAACCACTTGTACTTTTAGAAGTGAGCATGGTGGTAAATATATGTATGTGCAGCATTTCAACTGCATGACTGGGGTCACAAGCTATCGGAGGATAACCAGGAGTTGGGGCACCTGCCTGGGGGCTACATGGATGCCCTGAATCCTGACCGGAACGCTGTGCCAGATTGGAGGATAGCTGCAACCTGTTTAAACTTTAAAATGCAATTACTTGGTAAGGGTACCTACGATCTGGGCACTTTTTGGACAGTTGGTGGCTGAGGGTGAGAGCTATCAGGGGATTAAGCATTGGGGAGGGGGACTTTGGGGGCTTGCATTCCCTGGCTTCCCTGTTTGGAGAGGACAGAGCAAAGGGGAAACCTCATTAACCCCTTAAGGACCAAACTTCTGGAATAAAAGGGAATCATGACATGTCACACATGTCATGTGTCCTTAAGGGGTTAAAGGGACACTATAGTCACTAAACAATTTTAGCTCAGTTAAGCAGTTTTTGTGTAGAGATCAGTGATTCTCAATCTAGTCCTCAAGGCACCACTATCAGTCCACAATTTAGGGATTACCCAGTTGTGTCTATGGTGTTGTCTGTTTGTCTTTCTTTCTTTCTTTCTTTCACACCTTTAACACAACTGTGTAATCCCTAAATTCTGGACTGGTTGGGATGCCGTGAGGTCTCACTGCTAATTTTTCTGTCCTTTAGGAGCTAAATCGTTTTGTTTCTGTCCATGCAACCCTAGTCACACATCCTCTGGCTGTAACTTACACAGCCTGCATGAAAAAAAAATGTTTTTTGATAAAATATTGACTTAGTTTAGTAGTTTTCTCCTGCTATGCAAATTGAACTTTAATCACTCACAGGAGGCTCCTGCAAGGTCTACCAGGCTATTAACAGAGCAGGAGATAGAAAATTCTAAATTAACCCCTTAAGGACACATGACTTGTGTGACATGTCATGATTCCCTTTTATTCCAGAAGTTTGGTCCTTAAGGGGTTAAATAGACTGTGCAATAAAGAAGTGTAAACATTAGATCTCACTTACAGGAAGTATTCAGGAAGGCTGTACACATTAAGTGCATGAGAGGTATGTCTAGTCCTGCATAAACAAAGTGATTTCACTCCTAAATAGCTGAGCAGTGGAACTGCAGGGGCATGATCTATACACCAAAACTACTTTATTAAGCTAAAGCTGTTTTGGTGTCTATAGTGGCCCTTTAACTCTTAACTGACCTAAGTAACTCCTATCAACTCAATGGTGTCCAGGAAGTAACTTGTTCTATTGTTGTGCCAACAATTCAGCATCTGGATGGTTTGAGGAATTGGAGGAATTGAAAGAGGTGCAGTAGCAGCTGACCTTGCTGGGTCCACCCATCTTCACATGTAGTTTTATGACTGCTATACAGCAGGCGAAGTGTGACGATCAGATCTAGGTGGCTGAGGGATCGTGAGTAGAGGGCTCTAGTGAGAGAACGTTTCAGCACGTGTCCCAGCAGCCAGGTAGAGAAGGATGTCCGCCTCTCTCCTCAGGGACAGAGCCAGGTAGAGAATGTGGTTGCCATCTAAAGGGAGAGCAGGTGGATGACCTCTCTCCCCAGCAGCAGATGATGTTTCAGGGAGAGGAGGTAGATAATCTCTCTCTCCAGCAGCAAAGAGAGTTTCAGGCAGAAGGTGTAGGAGACGCCTCTCCCCAGTGGCAGAAGGAGCCCCAGGGAGAGGAGATAATCCGTATCCAGAGATGATGTTTGCAGCTTACACACTGGGAAAGGGGAGCCTTTGGGGCTTGGATTGTCTAACACCCGTGGCTTAGGCAAGTTTCACATTTTAGCTACGAATCAAATTTACCCACAATCCTAAATAAAATCAGTCCCACAGAAGAAAAACATTATGGACGGGGGAGAACAAAATGGCTGCGCCCAGATATGAAGATCTGGCACAAGTAAAAAAAAAAACTATTAAACATAAATAAAGGCAAATGGCAAGGGAGGGAGTATAATAATTAAGATACATGGGGCATAAGGAACGGTAAACCAAAAAAATTCAAAACATGACAGGGCCACTTTAAGGACACATCCTGATAGTATATGCTATGATATTAAGATGTTATTACATCTACCTACAATAATATAAAAATAATTATAAATAAATGTAAAAAAACAGGAACATCCTCCCTGTTGCCTTAAAACATTTAGGCGATAGACCACTCTGTGTTTAAATATGTGGCCCTCTGTGGCGCTTTGAATTCAACTGTGGCAATTTATCTTTAAGATGAAAAAATCGATGCATTCATCGCTTGATACAAGTAAAGAAAATCTTGTTTACAGGAGATTGGGTTAAACACAATAACAATTCTACAGAAGGGGGGATACAGACTAAATGAGTTTTGCGCTCTGTTGTGTGTTATTTACCGCTAGCGAAATGTCTTATGTCACACTGATATTTAAAACACTTAAGCCCCTGTTTAATCACTTTTACTGAAAGTATACACTCCCGGGATCACTCAAAAATCACACCTATATAAATGCCATTTTTGCACATTTATTAAAATCCGATGCTCTGGTTAAATGCATATTTTATTTATATGCAAAAGGCAAGTGGCATACAACTGAGCGAAGCTTATTACTGTAGCTAATTTAAAATATATATATATATATTTAGAACATCATTTGAAAAGTAACAATATCACTATGTTGTAATATAATGCTATGAGCTTTTCAAACTGATGTAAAAAGAGCAATATAAGTTTTTAGACGCCTAGATGTGCGGCGCACATTACATTAAGGTTGGGTGTGTACCAGACTTTATCTTTAAAAAAATCTACTAATTTAAGTAAAATACAATTTTGTTCTGGGACTGTCATGATTTTCTTTTTCTTTGAAAACATGACAAACTAATGCAAAAAAAGCATGTAAAAGCACCAAAAAAAAATAACTAAACTGAGATGGTGAGAATAGATTACCCCTTGCACGCGCCTATCCTTACAAGATAACATTTATTCTGATTCTCTAGAGTTGTAGAGCACGAAACATGAACACATACAGTGCTAATCAATAAACTGAGAATTGTTGGGAATTCAAAGTGAGTCAAAAGTGAATTTTAAATTTAAGGCCAAAATAGCCAGATTTAACCCCTTAAGGACCAAACTTCTGGAATAAAAGGGAATCATGACATGTCACACATGTCATGTGTCCTTAAGGGGTTAAAGCATATCCAACTTGGAGAATATTTACAGTTTGGTTATTTTGCCCTTAAATTTCAGATTTAATTTCGAAATCCCGACTATTCTTCTTTTTAAACAACCCTGACAAGTTATCTGTTAATGCTAAAATATTACATTTACCCTTTATGCCTAAAAAAATGTTGTTAAAATTAATAAACCCAAAGCAGAAGAATCTGTGTTTTAAATACCCTTAGTACAGCCTACCCCAAATATAACTGAATGTCAGATAAAGGGTAAAAATACAATCTTAAAGGATCACTATAGGGCCAGGAACACAACCATGTATTTCTGACACTATAGTGTTAAAATCACCATCTAGCCCCCGTACTCCTTTTCCCCTTCCCACATAATATAGTAAAATCTTACTTGTATTTAAGTCTGCAGCTGCTGCCACTGCCCCTGACCTGCCTGCTTCTGTTGACGACATCATCAGAAGTGATTCTGTGAGTCAATCACAATGCCTTTCCATTGGATTGGCTGAGACTGTCAAGGAGGAATATCTGGAGCAGAGTCAGCACAAGTCAAACACAGCCCTTGCCAATCAACATCTCCTCATACATATGCATTGAATCAACTTTCCTTTGTTACGGTTATAATACCTTGATATGTATTCCCGTTTTCACCTCACAGGCTTCAGATATTTTCAAGGAACAGCTTCCCTTGCTGATATACATATGCGCTGGTTCTGTGTATCAAAACAGCACCCACAAGCTTTTACTTTTACAAGTTAAATCAATTGTGTTTCTGTTTATGCAGCCCTAGCCTCACCTCCCTGGCTGTGACTGACACAGCCTGCATGAAAATGTTTTTAATTTTCAAGCAGATGTGACAGCACAGTGTGTTTACTTCATCTCCTGCTCTCTAAATTGAACTTTAATCACATACAGGGGGCTCTTGCAGGCTGTTAACAGAGCAGGAGATAAATCTAAATTCTAAATTAAACAGACTGTGCAATAAAGGAATTTTAAACATTAGATTTCTCTTTACAGAAAATGTGTATGTCCAGAGGTATGACTAGAGCTACATAAACAAAGCGATTTAACTCCTAGATGATAGTTAGACTGCAGGAGCATGAACTATACACAACAAACACTTAATTAAACTAAAGTTGTTTTGGTGCTTGTACTGGCCCTTTTTGTGTTTGTTATTGTTTAAAACAAATAAGAATGCACTATAAAAACTATTTTTTCATTTTTTTTTTTTTTGCTCAGCGTATTAGTGCAATCCCATACGATTTTATCTAGACATACTTACAGTTTTAATACATGTATGCAACTTCAGAAATGAACCTCTTTAATACAGGACTGTTATATCATCATAGGTTTTAGCAAACCCTTGCCCTGAAATGGTTAAAAGTGGGGTTATTCTACTTAATTGACAAATGCCCACCCTGAGCAAATGTGCTTACAGAACATGTCTTCAACTACTTGTAAATTTAAAGAAAAATTCTATGTTTTTCTCTGATCAGACATTTTTCTATAGTCTTGCAATGAGCATCAGCTAGGGACATATTTGTGCATGATTTGAAAAAGAGCAATATTATTTATTTGAGGCAAATTAACAAACCTAAATTAATAACGCAATGCCCCTGAGTGTGCATGGGTCTGACGTGACTTCCCCTGGGGTGTCTGCTAATCATGTGTGCTTTCTGTGCAAACGGAAAGTGACGTCAACCTATCCCCTTTAGTGTGTGTCAATCTGCCAGGCACCTGGAGGCTGTCAATTATTTCCCGTGATTTGGGGATGCCGAGTATCCCCCTGTCATAGTCACGCAATTCAGAACCCAAGGGGCTTTGAGCTGCCTATCCCACGGATGACGATGATTCTAATTTCAGTCTGGGAAAAGCAACATTTGTGTTTTTACCAAGAAAACATCATTCACAAATAAAGTCTCGACTTGAAACCAAACCGTACTCAGAGATCGTATTTTTCCCAATCTTGATATTCCCAAAACTTTGACCCTGAGCAGGTTGTCGTTCTGTTGAAAGTTCAATATTTTTGGAATATTTTTTCTTTCTGTATCTGGGGTTTTTAATTTATTTATTTTTTACATATTGCAGTCAGTTACACTGGATGAAATATAAGTAGACTTTAGACGATGTTCTTGAGAAGAATAGTTTTCAAACCTTGACATGTCACTGGCACTGGCCTTGTAGACCTTCACATCCTGTGCTTACTTGATCCCTCTCAATGTCAAGTGGAATGCAATTCAGTATATTTTGCCGAAAATGCCATTAAGGCACAAACAATAAGTGTTGGTATAGTGTAGCAATTATACTCTCCACTGTGTCCTTAAGATTTCAGCTTCATTAAGCAACAACAGAATCCCATATTTAGCATGAAATTACCAAAGAATTTTCTTCCTTGAATCTTTTTCTCGGTAATTTGTGGTCAGCTAATGTCCTTCCAGTATATCACAGTGCAAAATAAGGACAGACAGACATAGCGTGGGTATAAAGTTACCCCACACTTTCTAAACATACCACCACATATCACTGATCCAATTTGTTTGTTATACAGTCGCTGTAATAGAAGTGGGAGGACCACTTCAGTCTCCCATCTCCCTTTTTTTTTCCTGTGTTGCAAACTAATTTTTGTTTCTGTTTTAACTTTGTATTTCATTTTTACTGGGGTTTTTTGTGTGTGTGTGTGATGACAATGCTTTTGTGTGTGTGTGTGATGACAATGCTGACAATGTCCAGACCGCTTAGATGTTCTGTTGTGCATTTTTATTGGCTCGTTAAAAGAACATTGTGCAGCAAGCATTAAAGTGTATTAAAATGTAGAGATAAAAATCTAAATATACTCACCCAAAATAAAATAATAATTCGAAGGAAAGATATAAAATAAAGGACTCAGAGCACTAGGCAAAACACACAGTGCCTACAAATAAAAAATGCAATGAAACAATTATGAATTAAAAAGACTGTAGTCCAAAAATCCATAAATAGATAAGTAATGTCCCAAATCCTTGTGATAGGAAGAAAATTGGGCTTGCAATTTAAAGGCTGGTTTTGTCAACTCTGCCAAGAATGGTCTTTGGCCAAATACCCATTCAGAGTGACTGCTTGGAATTCTGACCTTGCATGGTTAACCAATATTCGTTTTGGTCACGATTCAAACACTTTAACATGGGTAAATAACTTCCGACACTCAAGATATTGTGAACAACATCTCCCCTGATGCTTTGTCAGCGTTATGGCTATAAGAGGATTATGGGAGATGTAGACCTTAACATCTGCAGGGCAGAAAGTTTGTATACCCCTGAGGCCTATAAGATGGTTCTTAGTTTTAATCAGACCTCTGCTGAGAGAATAAGAGGAATCAGATCTTTGAAGCAGAAATAACTTTTTTTTTTTTTTAAATTTCTTTCGACATTTGTGCAAATTCTGTAATGAGACTCAGGAAGGTTTTTTGGTTGCTTGAAGCAGTTATTAATAAGTCATTAAAGGAAAGCGACGCACGGAAAAGAGAAACTTCGCTCACCTGAAACGTAAAATCTGTCGAAGTTATTCAAACGTTAACAAACGTTTTTTCAAAATTACTTTTGCTGTAAAAATAAAGCAGAATTGTAAATTACTTTGCTGCCAATTGGGTTCCCGTTGCCATAGTAATCCTCTCTCACAATATTTTTTTAAGGTTTATTTTTTTTATTTTTTTACAAGCACTGGCTGGGGATAAAAGGCAGAGAATGCAGAGAGCAACTTATAAGGATGCACTGTGCTCGCCCTGTTTATACTTCCTTTAAATCAGTAGATTATAACATGTGCACAAGGGTTTACCTACATTACATTGCACCTGGGACAAAACTGTATGTTTCACCCTCTCCATTGTGATATTCTTATGTGTTTCTCGGCAATCCTCTCTACCCGTTGTGGTCTCTTACATGCTCTTGTCCTTTGTATTCCCCCTCTTTGTGGTCTTTTATCCTCTCTTGTTTGTATTATTCCCCGGTGCCCCGTGTGCCTCTTACCCTTCCTTACCCCTTTTGTGTTTATTTTCCCCATTTTGTGCATCTTAGCTACCTTTGTTCCCCTTATCTCCCTTATCCCCATTTTTGCTTCTCTTTTACCTGCTTTTGTGTCTCTCTTCCCATTTTGTCGTTCTTATTCCCCCTTTTTGTGGTCTCTAAGCCCCTCTTGTCCCTTTTTATTCCATACTTACTCCATTTTGTATTCATGGCTGCATTTTGCGTCTCTTGTGTCTCTTACTCACTTTTTGTGTCTGTTACCACCTCTTGTATTCCTATTCCCCTTTTTGTGTCTTACTCCCCTCTTGTGTATCTTACTTTTTGTGTTCTTATCCCTTTGTCACTTTTGAATCTTGCCCCTCTTTCGTCGTTATTGTCTTTTGCAACCCTCTTCTGTCTTGTACTCCATCCCTTTTGTGTACTTATCCATTGTGTGCCTTTTGCACGTATCTTCGGTTACCCTTCCCCTCCCCATTTGAGTGTCCAGATAAAATACTTGGGAATGTACCTCGAGCTCTGACATACCATTTATCATTACGAATCAATCTTTCCACTTAAGAATAGAGAGAAGAAACAAAAGGGTGAACCATTTAGAAGGTGAACCCTTCTGAAATACGAGTAACCCAGATAAAACATAACTTTTAATTAATATAGTGTAAAAAATTGATGTAATAAAAAATAAGAATAAGCAGAGTCAATATAGCTTCTGCTTAGATGGGAGTAAATAAAACTCCTAAATCACATAAGGAAAAAATAAAAAAAAGTAATAAAGAAATATAACTCTATTGTTTGGATAACCGAAAGAAATAACAGAAATAAATAATATGAATTCAATAACATCACTCTGTGAGTCAGTGGTAGTTAGAAGTAAGAGGAAATACTGCAAAAAGTAGAAACAGAATAACAGCAAATGTAACTGCTAGCGAAAGTAACAAATGTTGCCAATCTAATAAATAGAGAGGAGGGACAAAGATAAATGAGGTTTGTATACTAGCAGAACGGCAAGCCCTGCAGAAGAGCGTATATATAGGCAGGAGAGAAAGCTAAACGTGGAGAGACTAGCTTCCCTACTCTGCTGTGCCTTCGAGGGCACCCCTTAACAAAATACTAGTAACCACAGAACAGAAAACTGAAATAAAGAATAGAAGAAAAAGTGCAAATGAAATAAATATATATAATAATAATCTTTCCACTTACTTCTAAATTGTTGATGATGTTCAGGAGGAGGGGGCGTGACTTTCACTGATTTCTCACAGGACCGCTGGGGAGTCTGGGAGAAGAGCAGAGGAAGTCACGCCCCCTCCTCCTGACATCATCAGGAAAGGCCGACTTCACTGGCTGCCACTGTATGCTGGTTGCTGCTCCTGCTGGCTGCTGCCCACCCCTCCCTGGCCTAAGGTAAGACTCAGGGAGGGGGGAAATACACTTTAGGTTTTTTTTTATTCCCCTCCTCAGCCCGGTCCCCCCTCCTCAGCCCTGTCCCCTTAGTCAGCCCCTGTCATCCTTCCTCAGCCCTGTCCCCTTAGTCAGCCCATGTTCCCTCCTCAGCCCTGTACCCTTAGTCAGCCCCTGTCCCCCCTCCTCAGCCCTGTCCCCTTAGTCAGCCCCTGCCCCCCTCCTCAGCCCCTGTCCCCCCTCCTCAGCCCCTGTCCCCCCTCCTCAGCCCATGTCCCCCCTCCTCAGCCCCTGTCCCCCCTCCTCAGCCCATGTCCCCCCTCCTCAGCCCCTGTCCCCTTAGTCAGCCCCTGTCCCCTTAGTCAGCCCCTGTCCCCTTAGTCAGCCCCTGTCCCCTTAGTCAGCCCCTGTCCCCTTAGTCAGCCCCTGTCCCCTTGCTCAGCCCTTGTCCCCTTGCTCAGCCCTTGTCCCCCTAGTCAGCCCCTTTCCCCTCCTCAGCCCTTGTCCCCTTGCTCAGCCCCTTTCCCTTTCTTCGCCTCTGTTCCCCTTTCTCAACCCCTGTCCTCCTTGCTCAACCCCTGTCCTCTTTTGCCCAGCCCCTGTCCCTTTCCTCAACCCCTGTCCTCCTTCCTCAACCCTTGTCCTCCTTCTCCCCCCCCCCCCCTTCAATCACATGGGAAAGGTGTTTTTACTCTCCTCTTGGTGCAATGGGCCACTTGACTGGATTTGCCCCCCCCGGCCTAAGGCTGCCAGCCCTCCCCTGTGAACAACCTCATTAAGCTGAAGCTGTTCAGGTGTCCCTTTAAATCTTTATTAACATCTACAAATTTGAAGCACATATTTACTATTCTTTCAGTTGCTTTGGTTAAAATAAAGGGGTTCTCTTATTTTTAAGTCCCTTATAGAGGGGCTTTATCGTGTATATAAATTTACGAGAGTTAGACCCTTTCTTTTTGGAGAATTATCCCTCTGTGAGACCTACTCTCTCTTTTCTTTTTGAAGATAAAGAAGATCTACTGCGATCCACGAGGCTACACTACAAATAGTGACTGGCGGGAAGAGGGAACTCTATTCCATTCCCTCCCACCTGTGTCAGGATCGGGACAGGGATCCAACACGCAGAGTACAAAGAGTGGAAAGGTACGTATACCGGGCCTTAGAATGGCCGGACTAACGTACCGAGAGTAATAAAGAATAGTCAGAGACAAGCCGAGGTCGAGGAAACGAGAAGACAGATAAGCGAGAGACAAGCCGGGTCAAGGGATAACAGAGAAGCAGGGTAGTACAACGAGCCGAGTCAAAACCAAAAGAGCAAACTAGAATACCAGAGCACTGAGTGACTAGACAAGCTAGAACCACGACAGGGCAATGAGCTGAAGTGAGGAGTAAGCTTAAATACCCTGGCTCTGGATGGAAATCACGCCTCTGACAAGTACCGATTGGATATCGGACACTTGAGTGACAGGTCGCTCGTGATAGCGTCATGACGTCACGTATTGAGCGTCCTGCTAGAAAAGGACGTGGATTCCTCGCGGCCGGTGTTTAAGTGACTGGATGAATCACGAGGAACGGAGGAAACAGCTCGCCTGGACGGATAAACCACCAAGTCTCTACCTCCCTTAGAGGTAGAGGCCTCAGGTACCCTGACAGTACCCCCCCTCTCAGATACGCCCACCGGGCGGAATGAACCGGGACGAGATGGGAACCGGAGGTGAAATGCTCTGCGAAGGCGAGAAGCATGAACGTCCTCCTGAGGTACCCAACTCCTCTCCTCAGGACCATATCCCCTCCAGTTGACCAGATATTGCAATTTTCCCCTTGAAATTCTGGAGTCAATGATGGAGCTGACCTCGTACTCCTCCCGACCCTCCACCTGAACAGGACGAGGCGAGGAGACCTTAGAGGAGAATTTGTTGCAAATAAGAGGTTTCAACAAGGAGACATGAAAAGAGTTAGGAATGCGTAAGGCAGGTGGCAGAGCAAGGCGATACGCAACCGGATTGATCCGAGTGAGAACCCTGTAAGGGCCTATGTAGCGAGGAGCAAACTTCATAGATGGAACTTTTAGGCGAATATTCTTAGTACTCAACCATACCCTATCCCCAGGAACAAAAACAGGAGCCGCTCTTCTATGTTTGTCAGCGTGTTTCTTGAACAGCGAGGAACTATGTAATAGAATTTGCCGAGTCTGATCCCATAATTTCTTCAGGTTGGCGACATGATCATCAACCGACGGTATCCCCTGAGAAGAGGAAACCGAAGGAAAAATCGAAGGATGAAAGCCATAGTTCATGAAGAAAGGGCTAGAGCGAGTTGAATCGCAAACAAGGTTATTGTGTGCGAACTCCGCCCAAGGAATCAGACCGACCCAATCGTCCTGGTGTTCGGAAACAAAGCAACGCAGATACTGTTCGATCTTTTGATTAGTACGTTCAGCAGCTCCGTTAGACTGAGGGTGATAGGCAGAGGAGAAGTTCAATTTGATGCCCATTTGAGAACAAAAGGATCTCCAGAAACGTGAGACAAATTGAGAACCTCTATCAGAAACAATCTCCGAAGGAATCCCATGTAGACGAAAAACCTCTCTCGCAAAAATCTCCGCCAATTCAGGAGAAGTCGGAAGTTTAGGTAATGGCACGAAATGGGCCATCTTAGTAAATCTATCCACCACCGTGAGAATAACAGTCTGTCTCTTGGAAGCAGGCAAATCTACGATAAAGTCTATGGACAAACAGGACCAAGGTTTCTCAGGAATGTCCAAGGGGTGTAACAGGCCACATGGAGATGCATGAGGTAGTTTAGTCTTGGCACAAGTCTCACAAGCTGCGACGAACTCCTCAATATCTTTTCGAAGTGAAGGCCACCAGAAATCCTTGGATATCAGGGAGTATGTCTTGCGAATACCAGGATGACCAGCTATTTTACTTTCATGAAAACATTGTAAGAGCTCCAGTTGAAGTTCAGGAGGAACAAAGTTTCTTCCCTCAGGAGTGTCTCCGGGAGCTAGATGTTGTGACTTCAAGATCTGGTCAAGTAGCGGAGAATGAATTTTGAGACTGGTATTAGCAATAATATTGCATTTGGGTACAATGGAGGACAAAAGTGGTTCAACTGAAGCAGAGGGCTCATATTGGCGAGATAGCGCATCGGCTTTAGAATTCTTTGACCCAGGTCTGTAAGTCAGAACGTAATTGAAATGGGTAAGAAACAACGACCAACGAGCCTGCCTGGAGGACAGACGCTTGGCCTCTCCGATATAAGACAAGTTTTTGTGGTCTGTCAGAATGGTAACAGGATGTAATGTACCTTCCAATAAATGTCTCCATTCTTTCAAAGCCTTGATAACCGCTAGTAATTCTCTGTCACCAATGTCATACCTGCTTTCAGTACCGGTCAATTTTTTAGAGAAAAATCCACATGGATGTAATGGTTTATCAACACCCAACCTTTGAGATAGGACAGCACCTAAACCAGTCTCTGATGCGTCTACCTCAAGTAAAAAAGGCAGAGAAGTGTCGGGGTGAACTAAAATTGGAGCGGAAGCGAAAAGCTCCTTGAGAGTCTTGAACGCAAGGAGAGCTTCAGTAGTCCAATTCTTAGTATCAGCCCCCTGTTTGGTCATGTTAGTGATAGGTGCAATAATGGAAGAATAGCCCTTAATAAAGCGCCTATAATAATTAGAAAAACCAATAAATCTCTGTACGGCTTTAAGACCTTTGGGTAAAGGCCACTCTAGAATGGATTGGAGCTTATCCGGATCCATCTTAAATCCCTCCCCAGAGATCACATAGCCGAGAAAGGTTACCTGGGTTTGATCAAAGCTACATTTCTCCAACTTGCAGTACAAGCCATGCTGGAGAAGCTTGTGCAAAACCCTCCTGACTTGTTTGTGATGAATCTCAATCTCACTAGAATGAATGAGTATATCATCTAGGTATACAATGACGCAATCTTGCTGAAATTCCCTAAGAACCTCATTTATCAGATCTTGGAATACAGCTGGTGCATTGCATAACCCAAAAGGCATAACAGTATATTCATAGTGACCATATCGAGTATTGAATGCCGTCATCCACTCATGTCCCTGCTGGATTCTCACCAAGTTATATGCCCCTCTGAGGTCTAACTTGGTGAAAATCGTAGAGCCCTTCAAACGATCGAAGAGTTCGGTAATCAAGGGAATCGGGTAGGCATTTTTAATGGTTATCTTATTTAGGCCTCGATAATCAATACAAGGTCTCAAAGAACCATCCTTCTTTTTAACAAAAAAAAATCCAGCTCCGGCAGGGGAGGAGGACCTTCTAATGAATCCCTTGTCTAAATTTTCGTTAATATACTCCTCTAGAACTGAGTTCTCTTTCGTAGATAACGGGTATACATGACCTCTGGGCGGCATGGTACCAGGGAGTAGGTTAATTTTGCAATCAAAGGACCTGTGTGGAGGTAAGGTATCGGCTTTCTTTTTGTCAAATACAGCCTTTAAATCTAGATACTGAGACGGAATTTGTGTCTCTGTAGGGTTGTCAGAGTTAGCCGATGTGTTGGTTAAGCCGAGGGGTGAGACCTTCCGCAAGCATTTCTCTTGACAATTCTGTCCCCACGAAACTATCTCCCCTGACTCCCAATTAATAATAGGGTTATGTCTCCTCAACCAGGAGTACCCCAGAACTATGGGAATAGACGGAGAAGAAATGAGCAGTAAGGATATGTCTTCTCTATGTAGGATGCCAACAGTTAAGTTAATCGGTATGGTCTCATGGAAAATAACAGGCTCAAGTAACGGTCTACCATCGATGGCCTCAACAGCCAGTGGTGTCTCTTTTAACTGGGATGGAATAGCATGCTTGGCAGCAAAACCCTGATCTATAAAGCTCTCAGCAGCTCCAGAATCGATTAGTGCCATAGTCTTAACTACTCCCTTCTCCCACTTTAAAGAAACGGGTAATAGAAGCCTGAGCTCTTTGTAGTTGTGAATAGAGGACAAAGTAGAAACACCCAAGGCCTGTCCTCTAGAGGAACTTAGGTGCGAGCGTTTCCCGAACGATTGGGACAATTTAGGCGTAAATGTCCCCTGACTCCACAATACATACATAAACCCTCCCTTCTCCTGTACTGTCTCTCCCTTAAGCGTTCATCAATACGAGATATAAAAGAAATTAAATCCTCCAAATTCTCAGGGAGTTCTCTAGTAGCGACCTCGTCAAGAATTACATCTGATAACCCATTCAGAAACACATCTATATAAGCCTGTTCGTTCCACTTAACTTCTGCCGCCAAGGACCTGAACTCTAGTGCATAATCCACAAGTGTTCGATTGTCCTGTCTAAGGCGCAACATTAATCTAGCTGCATTGACCTTTCTACCAGGGGGGTCAAAAGTTCTTCTAAACGCAGCTACAAAGGCATTATAATTATAGACTAGTGGATTATCATTCTCCCATAAAGGATTGGCCCATCTCAAAGCTTTTTCAATGAGTAGAGTAATAATAAATCCAACCTTTGCTCTATCTGTGGGATAAGAGCGGGGTTGTAATTCGAAATGGATGCTAATCTGGTTTAGAAAGCCACGACACCTCTCCGGTGACCCGCCATAACGTACTGGTGGGGTAATACGGGAAGAAGCACCTACAGTGGCTACCTCTAGACCTGAGACTGCAGGAGAAATAGAAGGAGTACGTGTCTCCTCAGGTGGATTACTAGCACGAGACAAAAGTGCCTGTAGTGCCAAAGCCATCTGATCCATCCTATGCTCCATGGCGTCAAACCTGGGATCCGAAGAACCAAGCTGACTGTTTGTACCTGCAGGATCCATTGGCCCTGTCGTAATGTCAGGATCGGGACAGGGATCCAACACGCAGAGTACAAAGAGTGGAAAGGTACGTATACCGGGCCTTAGAATGGCCGGACTAACGTACCGAGAGTAATAAAGAATAGTCAGAGACAAGCCGAGGTCGAGGAAACGAGAAGACAGATAAGCGAGAGACAAGCCGGGTCAAGGGATAACAGAGAAGCAGGGTAGTACAACGAGCCGAGTCAAAACCAAAAGAGCAAACTAGAATACCAGAGCACTGAGTGACTAGACAAGCTAGAACCACGACAGGGCAATGAGCTGAAGTGAGGAGTAAGCTTAAATACCCTGGCTCTGGATGGAAATCACGCCTCTGACAAGTACCGATTGGATATCGGACACTTGAGTGACAGGTCGCTCGTGATAGCGTCATGACGTCACGTATTGAGCGTCCTGCTAGAAAAGGACGTGGATTCCTCGCGGCCGGTGTTTAAGTGACTGGATGAATCACGAGGAACGGAGGAAACAGCTCGCCTGGACGGATAAACCACCAAGTCTCTACCTCCCTTAGAGGTAGAGGCCTCAGGTACCCTGACAACCTGTCATTCGGGGTGGACTGTTTGCCAGTTAGAATACACTACATATACCTATAGAAGACTGTGTGGAAGAACATCACTGAAGGTATTTTCCATACCCACAAATCTCCACTATAGGGCAGGCTCATGCAATGTATGATCAAATACTGTGATTGTATCCCAATTCTTTTAGTCTATGTCAATTTAATATTATTTTACAGAGCTGTAAAACTTCAGAGTTCCAAACTGCGATATAGTGATGCGTAGATTCATACTGACAAAATAGCCTGTATAACCTTACCATTCCAAATACAAGTTTACTGTATCTGTGAGATTTAAGGTGTTCACTGTTTCCCCATGATGATCCCCATGGAGGTTTTTTATTCCTCTTCATTGGGAGATCCAGATGAGCATGGGTAAATATGTCAATTCCACCCCTCCCCCTCTCTTTTCAGTGTTTTAAATTGTGACTTAAAGGTCTTTCAGGTCAAACGTATGACTAAGGTAAAAAACATTTTTAGCAACAGGAAAGAAAAGGAGATGCTTTGGGAAAAAAAACAACAACTTCAATTTAATGAGGCAGTTTGGATCTCTGCCATTCAGGGGTTAAATCACTTTTGTTTCTGTTTACTGGCTGTGACTCCTGCAAGAAAAAAAGGTTTTCCATTTCAATCAGATGTTAAGTTGCTTTAGAAGTTTTTATTTCCGGCTCTGGAAATTGAACTTTAATTGCAAGCAGGAGGCTCCTGCAGGATCTATAGGGCTATTATTAGAGTAGGAAATAAATAATTCTAAATTGAACAGAAGTATAAACATTAGATGACTCTTTACAGGTGGTGTTTAGGAAGTCTGTGTACGTCACATGCAGGGTGGTGTGACTAGGACTGTATAAACAAAATTTCAACTCCCATATGGCAGAAAATTGAGCAGTGAGACTGCAGGGGCATGATCTATACACCAAATTTGCATCATTAAGCTAAAGTTGTTTTGGTGACTACAATATCCCTATATGTCCAGCCTACATACATCTACTACATTAGGGAGCTATCTACTAAACAGCTGGAATATCTAAATTAAGAAAATGACTTTTTTATTATTATTATTCACCAGTTTAGCAGGTAACTCCCTAAATCAGAACCCTCGTGTGGGATTACCATATTTTAAGGATACCAAAATTGTAATCCCATGTGGAGAAATGTAAAATTCCTGACAGCCAGAGTAGTTGAATAAAAAATTTTTTTTTTTAAGATGGCAGGGAAGGAAATATGTAGAATAAAAAGCCTTTGGGGAAAATACACCCAGCCAAGAGTGAGAAACCCCAATCCATTAAATCAAATACCCCCTCGTTGTGTCTTTCCCTTGCACTGGCACCCTCTGTACTGGCAATATACTGCAGATTAGAATGTGAGGAATTTAGAATCTCATGGGGTAGTTAGTTAGGGGGAACAGGAATACTAGAGATTAGAAAGAGATATTAGAAGCATTTAGAATCAAATCAATCATCCCCTTGCTGTGTCCTCATCACAAGGTACTTAGTGGGCAGTGGCACTATCTGGACTGGCAGTGTACTAGAAATTATAATTCAAGGTACTTAGAATCAAATCCCACGGTGTCATACTTGTAGGGCATCTAGTGGTCAGTGGCACTGTCTAAACTGTTAGAATACTAGTGATTAGAATTAGAGGAATATGAATCAAATTAATCACCCCTCACTGAATCCACCCCGTAGGGCACTTAGTGTGCTTTGTGTGGTGTTCTTGTGTCTCTCAGTATTTGTTTTTTAATATTTTTCTTAATATTTTCTTAATATATGTATATCGTATTCACAATAGTTATACAAAATTTCCATAATACAACATTAATATACATTCATATTGATTATCTATAGCATTAACTATAAATCACAATCCCCCCAAAAAAAGTAAAAATTAGCACATATATGAGACTCGGTGTGGGTCGGACCTTAAGCTAACAGTTCGTTATTATATAGTAAACTTGGAAGCCCAGGGTAACCAGAGTTCTCTTAGGTTTCTAGTTGAGGAATTGTATATCGAATTGAATTCCATCTTATATTGGAACCTTATCTGTTCCATTATTTCTTGCCAAAGTGGTGTATTAGATGATTTCCATGCTCTAGCAATATTGATTTTTATTGCAAGGAATATGTGTGTCATAATATATTTTTGTTGATTTATAATCCATATTAAAAAAAAACATTTTGGGACTAATTACATCAATCTCCTTAAAAATACTTTTCATTAGACCTAACATTTGAATCTTGATATTATTCAGACCCGTACAAGCCCACCATATATGGAACATGGTACCCTCTTCTCTTCTACATCTCCAACATTCTTTTGGATATATAGGGGATATTTTATGGAGTTTAGCCGGGACCATATACCACCTATAAATAATCTTTATAGATTATTATAGATAATAATGTTTCTAGCAAGGATATATTATGTATGCTTTGTTTTACTAGCAAAGTAGCATTTGTCCAATCTGTCAAGGGGAAGGATTTTCCTATATCCCTTTCACATTTACCAAATGAAGGAACATGGGTAACGTTATCTAATGTATCAAACAATTTATTAAATCTGGAAATTCCTCTCTTCTTTTGACTACAAATGATATAAGGGTTAAGATAATAATCTTTAATTAACGTTTTAGTTAACAGAAAATTCTTGATCCTTAAATATTGGAATATTTCCCTAGATAGTAGATTATATTTAGATTGTAGCAGTTTAGATCCCTCATATAATTCTCCAATTTTTTTTATTCCAAGATGTGTCCAGGTTTTAATATTCATATCTGACATAGCATAGTGAAGTATTTCTATCGGTGTATTAGATAATAATTTTCCTTTAAGTTGCAACTTAATATTCAAATATTTTGCTATATCAACCATGTCGCTTATAATTTTATTAAAAAATTGCTCAGTTTCCAAGACCCCTAGATTCAAAAGTCCTAGCCACCCTAAGATGTATAGCTTTTGTCCTGGTCCTAATTCCTGTTCTATTTTAATCCAGGATTTAGATATATTTTGATCCAAATTTAACCATAACATAAGCTGGGAAGCCCTACTTGCTTCATACATCTTGGTCACATCAGGGAATGCTATACCCCCTTTTCGATAGCTTCTGCAGAGAATCTCCGCTGCTATTCTAGGTGGTTTATCACGCCATATAAAGCTAGAGAATAAACTTTGAAAGCGCTTGAGAATCCCCTGTTCAATTCTATATGGGATCATCCTAAAAAAAATATAGGAGTTTTGGCATCAGATACGATTTAATAATATTCACTCTCCCTATCCAAGATGGTTCTAGCCTCCTCAATTTGTGTATCTGAGATTGTAGATCTTTATATAAGTTATTGAAATTCATTGAAATTATCTTAGCAGTATCAAATTATATCTTTATACCTAGGTAATCAATTTTATCTTTTATACATTCTATATGAAAATGGGAGGACAAGATTTCTAACTGTGTCTTGGCCAATAACAATGGTAGCACTTGAGATTTGTTAATATTGACCTTGTAGTTAGAAAATGTACTATATATAGAAATGTCTTCTAATAACGGTGGGATTGATAATAGGGGATCAGCAAGAGTAAGTAGGACATCATCAGCAAATAAAGATATCTTAATATATTCCTCTTGAAATTATATTCCTTTTATCTTGTTATTCTGTCTGATCATTGTAGCCAGAGGTTTGATTGTAAGAATATATAAAAGCGGGGCTAACTGGCAACCCTGTCTAGTTCCATTCTTAATATCGAAGGGATCAGAATCAGAGTAAGGGCTGCTGATTTTTGCCGAGGAGTTTTTATATAAGGATAAGAGTTTATCCTCTGTGTATTATCAGAGGTGCTTCTTCCTTTCACAAATCCTGACTGATCCCAATAAATCAAATCTCCCAATACTTCTTTTAAACGATTAGCCAAAATGCCCGAAAATATTTTAATATCAATATTAATTAGTGATATTGGTCTATAGTTAGCAATTATTGTATTATCTTTATCTGGGTTAGGGATCGGTATAATTGTTGCTAACATCATCTCTTTTGGAAATGAGACATCCCCAGATATTAATGAGTACACCTCTAAGAGAATTGGAGTAATAGTTTTCATATATGTTTTATAGAAAATAGCAGAGAATCCGTCCGGGCCTGGTGCCTTATATGGTTTTAGTTTCTCTATCGCTTCTTCAATTTCCAATTCTCTAAAAGGGGCACTTAGGTATTCTAATTTCTCTTGACCTAACCTAGGAAGTTTGAGTTTCTTAAGAAATCCATCAATTTCACCATTACTTGCCTTGACCTCTCCTAAATTATATAACGAGCTATAAAACTCTGCAAAAGCCTCTGCTATGTCTTTAGGCAAGTTTACAGCCCTTCCTCCCTTTGTCATCAGTTTTTTTTATAGATTTATCTTTGTGTTGGTTCTTAATTTTATTGGAGAGATCCCTATTAATCTTGTTATTATTATGGTACCATCTTTGTCTAAGGAAGATTAGATTTTTATTAATCTCCTCATGAATTTTTTCCTTAATAGTTGACTTCAAGTTATTAATTTCCTCTGTTAATTCCCTAGTTATTAGAATTTTATTTAACCGTTCTTTTTTCGCCAGTTTAATCCTCAAGGCTTGTAATGATTCACCTTTCTTCCGTTTATATTCAGAGCCGAACTTCATTAATAGTCCTCTTATGAAACTTTTTAGTGTACACCATACAATTGGTGTTGCAACTTCTCCATTATAATTAAGTTTTAAAAAATTCTCTATTTCTATTTCTATTTTGCCCCTGATGCAATCAACTTTCAAAAGGCTTTCATTAAGCCTCCATTTGGTCCTTGGGCTATTACCTTCCTTTATCCTAATTCATAAGAAAACTGGAGCATGGTCCGATATTTTTATAGAACCAATTGTGGATTTTGTGATTTTATTTAGACGGCCCTCTTTCACAAAGAACATATCTATACAAGAATAGGTTTGATGTACATGCGAAAAAAAATTATAATCTCTTTCCTGAGGATTCATAGTTCGCCAGCAATCATACAGGGAATTTTTAGCTAAGAAATCGAATAAACCAAATATTCCTATATTATAAGGGTTACCATTCTCAGAATATTTAGAACTTCTATCTTTAGTTAAGTCAACAACACTGTTGAAGTCACCTCCTATTATAATGCTACCACAAGCAACTTCATCTACGATATCCATAATTTGATCTAGCAAATCTGACGGGTTATAATTCGGAGCATATATATTTACAAAAGTATATGTGAAACCATTAATTTTTGTAATTAGAACCTGATATCTACCATTTTTATCAATTACTGAATGAATAATTTCAACATTAAGCGATTAGAAATAATAATAGCCGTTCCCCTTTTTTTCTTCTTGCCCTCTAAATTTGATGCATAAACTATCCAATGAATCTCCTGAATAAATGCTACATCAATTGAGTTTTCAATTAAAAATGTATATACTGCCCCCCTATTTTTGAGGTGAATTCATGCCCTGGACATTCCAAATAGTTATTTTTTTTTTTTTTTTTTAATTCTTTATTTTATTTGTGCATGGTTAAACAGTGAGTATGCAGAGCCACGACAGCTGTTGCAGTCAGTTTCATAGTATCACATAACGTGGCAGAATAAACAGCACATTTTTCTTTTTTTTTCATCATGAAGTTAACAAGCTATAAGACAATTATGGTTTGTGGTAAACATGCTAGGCTAGGTGTGTGCATAGTAGAGTCGTATTCGTTTAATGTTACATTGTGGTAAGTGTCTATGCTTTACTTATGAAGGGAGATGCTTATAACTAGGGCAACATTGCAAGTAGACCTCGCTTGATGGATTACATGAGCTAGGCTTTGTGTAGACAAGCTTTGTGTAGACAAGCATATAGATACTTTAGAAGTTACATGCAGTGTGTCGACATCTAATATGCTGCCTCATTTTCTCTGTTAACAGTGCTAGTGGAGCCTCTGGGGCAAGCCAAAATTTGCATATATTGGTACTATGTGAGCGGCAATTGTGAGCGGCTTGGCATGCGAGTTGTACCTATGTTATGTGTGAGGTGACAGATGTAAGTCAGGTAGTGCACTTGGGTAGGCAAAGCAAGAGACAGTAATGCAAAAGCACAACAACCCTCAGCAACCCCGTCTCCAGTGCCTCAGTGGATAAAGCGCAGCTTGGTGTTTACGTGGCATAGTCCCCCCTGCTGATGTGCATATAGTGATAAGTTTGTCCTGGACATTAAGTGAGTCACTTGTAGTGGAGTAGGTACTCGGCGGGTGTCGGAGTTGGAGGCGTTAGGCAGGCCCCGCGCCATAGATGTAGTCCCATGTACCTCTTCCTCGACGCCATGCATGGGCAGAGCTGGGTTTCCCGGTTTGTGGGCTCCTCGCTAGGCTGGCAAGATACCTGGGTTCCTCAGGTGTTGCTGGTAAGAGGTTGCTGGTTTGTGGGCTGTGCCGTCGAGGATAGATGTTCCGATTGCGCCGTCTGTCTGTGTCTACACCTCGGCGGTATCACCCGAGGGACACACAGTTGGGGCAGCTTCAGGCACTATTCTCCGGTATGTTGGCATTGATGAGTAGGAGCTTGTCCGCTCTCTTGCCCCTTTGTTCAAAGTCGTGTGCACGAATTTTCAATCTCGTATAAGCAAGTCCGCCAAATAAGCAGGTTGTAATCAGGCCTTCAGATAAGCGGGCTCCAGCCTGGCGGCCATCTTGTTTTGGGCCTTAAGCTCATGAGGCAGCACAGTATTGCCTCCAAATGCTGTTACGGGGCGGGGATCGGGCCCGCTTGCTGCACCTCTGGTTGCCCGTGCAGACCGGGATAACCCCCCCGGTCCAGAGGGGGGGGGAGGAGGCCAGGCACCGGCCGGAGACCCGGGAGAGCGGCCGTCTCGTCCCGGCTCAAGCTCCCATGCGCCCCAGGCCCTTGTCGGGACGGTGTTGGCGGTTTTGGCGGGTGTCTCTGCGTACCTCTGCAGATGGGGGTCAGGTTGGTTGCTGTTTCGGTGAGCTTGGTGGGCTATCGCCAGCGGTTGTCGCCGGTTTTCCAGTCCCGGAGCAGGAGCTCAGACAGACGCGTCTGATCCCGCCGGCGGCCAGGCCCCGCCCCCCAAATAGTTATTTTAAGTGACATCACTATTCCAAAAATCCTTGTCCCATCCCAGACCGAGTCTCACATACTTAAATACGAAAAAAAAAAAAAAATACAAGGAATAAAAATGTAGAAATAATTGGATTGTGAACAAAGAACCACAAAAGGGAGTAAAATACCCCCCCCCCTTAATGATCCAAAAGGAGATCATTCCCATATCTCCCTTGGACTAGCCTGCCCAGATATGCAGGAAAATAAGGCTCCATTGGGGAATGAGAGGAACACCTTAGTAAATACAGATTTTAGCCATAAGCCAACAATTACCCACTTCCACAGCTGCTATCATATTTTTTATCCATTAGCTTCAATTATATTTACAAGTAATAGAGGATGAGGTTATTCTATCCCTAGATTTTCTTTATATATATATATCTCTATATAAGATGTTCAAACTTTAGCTAATATAATTAAGTTAGGTTATTCATCTTATATTCATCCTTAAATTTCCCAGATTATAAAATGTAAACCTGGGTACAGATATATCATCCCATAATTTATAGCAGAAAAATCTGTATCCATAATAACATAGTAGTTAACCAAAATAAGGTATATTTACAGGTAAAGGAGAGAAAAAAATATATATATAATAAGAAGAAAATAAATAAAACGTTTTCCTTCTCTTTTCCCTTCCTTTCCTCCCTCCCTTCCTCCTTTTTAACCATCTAATTGTGTCCCTTATATGACTTTTTATCTCATTGGCTGTTATTGATTAATTCTTGGCATATTATGCTAATACATCATTAAGTAACTTATTCCGGGGGCCTGACTCGCTAGCAGGCCAGACGTGCTTTCGAAGAGCTCCTGCCAGCTAAACGCTTGAAAGCACTCAAATTGCACAAAGTTGTGGCAAAAAAGCAACCCAAACCAGTCCAAAAGCCTCATCTACTGACAGGGACAACGAAGTTCCCCAATGCTTGTAACTTAGCTGACTTTTGCTGGTATTCTGGTCCGGCGGCCTACCGAGACTGCGGATCCGACGGTTGGGAGAAGCGGCCGATCTCCCGCCTGGGACCGAGTAGTCCAACGAAAACATACAAGCCCTGCTGCCCCCCTCTGGACCGGTGGGGGTTATCCCGGTCCCCACTGGACACACCAACGATTAGCCTGAAGCCTGTGACCTGCTATACCCACAGACCGCGTGGCTGACCTAAGATGGCTGCCGCAACACGGCCCTCATCACAGCCAGCCTGCCCAGAGGACCTGGAATGGCAGAGGCAATTCGAAGCAAGATCCAACAAGGTGTGCAGAGACTTTTGGACCCGCATAGCCGCACGCTCCCACACCCCCATCTCATCTGTGCAGACCTACCGCAGCCCACTGGTCCCTGCCAACGCGACCTCACTCCACGCACGCCCACAGCAGCGCAACACTCGAATAAGACGAGCAGGGCGAAACCCAAAGATGGGGCAGGCGGTGGGAACAAAGAAGTGGACACCGCGTAAAGGACTTTGCCGCAAAAGGTATGGCAATTCCGGGAACAACCACCGGCATAAACCACAGATTGACCGGAGAAGTCCCCACACCACTGGCGCAAACCTGCTGGCGGTACCCACCGACAGGAACAATAACACGCTGGGAAACTGTCCTCAGACTTGGATTATATGTGGGGCCCGGCGAAAAAGCGCTCTAATCCCTGGCTGCGGGAGAAAAGCTAAGTGGGCCACTAGACTTATGTCCTCAAATGATAATAACCTACCATTAATAGGCATCGGCTAAACAATCCCACGCAGGTCCTCTAACGCAAAGCCTACTTCCAGAGCTCACTTTGATGGCTTTGCTACTCCACCTAAGGCAGTAGTTTAAGTGACCTGAGGACTCCCTATGTTTGTCTTGGTGTGAAGGTATAGACCAGTGGTTATCTTAATTTAGCTAACGTTAAACGATTTCTTATGCCTTTGTTTTATGTTATTAAGCCTTTATATTAAGCCTTTATATGACCTTAGCTTTTGTTTTAACGGCACAACAAACTCTCTTTTCTGTTCTTCACAAAAATGCCTATCACAAATGCCAATTTATACAAGTTTAGCATCTACTATTTTATTTTATCTTATTCAATCTTACTCGGACAATATAGCTGTTTAGTCAAGCTTGCTAAAAATATTGAAAAATGTGCGAACTTTCATGCCACTGTTCAACTATTGTACATCTTGAAATACGCTGTTGTGGCGTCTGTTAATAACCTGTAACCACCTGCACAGCAAAAACAAAGAATTTAAAAAAAAGTAACTTATTCCAACTCCCACCCCAATATTAAACCATGATGGGGGGAGAGGAGAGAAAATAAAATAAATAAATACATTTTACCTTAATTCATCCAAGGTTTTATAATTAGTGATAAATGAATTATACCATCCATACTTATTCTATGTATATATTAATTAATAAGTACCCTCCTCCATATTGATATTAGTGAATTGATTTTAAGACAAATTTACTCCTTATACATTTATATGTTACGAAGTGCTAATATAACAGCCTGATATTTTGTAAAAAATCATTATGTGAAACCCCATCTCGTGATAATAATAAATTAAATTAGGTTGTACAAACCATTTGGCTCCTTATATTTAGTGTGTTATAAGGTGTAGATATATCATCCTAATATTTAAATTTGCATTGTATATCACAGTATCTACACCAACTTATTAATATGTGTTTACTATAAAATGAATTTGTATAATAAATATTACTCCCCTTTAATATAAGTGTAGCCCTTTAATAGTGCCTTTTCCCATCTTTTCTCTCTCTCTCCCCTCCTCCTTTACCAGACCGACCTCTACTAACAGGATGAAAGAAGGGGAAAAAAAAAATTAAAAAAAGTCCCGCAGTTAATATTGTTTATCTATGTGTCACGACTAGTAATGTGGTCCAGCACGCAGAAACTATGTAAATACATACATAAGAAAGAAAAGGAAAATAACAGGATAGAGCGTAAACCGGACCTTAGAATGGCCGGACTAATACGCTAGAGACAGAGAATGGTCAAAGGGAAAGCCGAGGTCAAGGAAGCCAGAAAATACTCAATACCGATAAGACAAGCCAAGTCAGGGAAAACCAGAGATCAGAATAATCAGGGAAACGCCAAGGATCAGGATACCAGGAAATCAGAAACACGAGAATAGCACTTTCAGGGAACCAGGAAACTGAAACCACGACATGGCAAAGTAATGGGGAAAGCTAGGGGTTTAAATACCCCTCTCTAGGCTATGATTGGTCAGAGGGCGACCTCTGACCCCAAAACGTGCGTGTGCGTTGACGTCGTGACGTCACGCACACGTTAGTATAATTTTCGGGGGCGGAGCTACTCTTAGGCGCGACCACGTGGTCGGCGCCATGTTTGATTCGGGCGCGATGCCCGGAAGAACGGAAGGAGCGGTTCCCGGCTCGCCGACGAGCAGGTAAGCTCGTGTAGTCGGAGCGGTCGTGCCGGTCGGGCACGACCGTGAGGCTCGGCGGGCCGGTGACCGCAACAGTACCCCCCACTCGAAGACCGCGCACCGGGCGGGAAGGACCCGGCTTAAGAGGAAAGCGGTTGTGAAATGACCGGATAAGACGGGGCGCATGGACCCGGTCAGCAGGAACCCAACAACGTTCCTCGGGACCATAACCCTTCCAGTCAACGAGATAGGACAAGACACCTCTGGATAATTTGGAGTCCATGATAGAATGGACTTCGTATTCTTCTTGATCACCCACTACCAAGGGCGGAGGAGGAGTGGATACCCTGGTGTAGCGATTGCAAGTAAGGGGTTTGAGCAGAGATACATGGAAAGTATTCGCTATTCTCATATGAGCCGGTAGTGCTAAAGTATAGGTCACTGGATTAATACGTTGGGTAACTCGAAAGGGACCAATGTACCGAGGGGCAAATTTCATGGACGGGACCTTAAGCTTGATATGTCTTGTGGAGAGCCACACCCTGTCACCTGGAAGATAGACAGGATTAGCGCCCCGTTTCTTGTCAGCTTGGACCTTTGCTCGTAATGAGGCTTTTTGCAGAGCTGAATGGACGGAATCCCAGGTATCATGAATCGATTCTAAACGGGTGTTCAAAGCGGGGATTTCTGTGTCTGAGAATGCAGAAGGTAAAACAGTGGGGTGATAACCCTGATTAACAAAGAATGGACTGTGATTAGAAGATTCATGAGTGGCGTTGTTTCTGGCGAACTCAGCCATGGGTAAGAGCTCATACCAGTTAGATTGATTGGCATTTATAAAGCAACGTAAATAGGCTTCTAAAGACTGATTCGCCCTCTCTGCTGCTCCATTTGTTTGAGGGTGATATGCTGACGAAAAGGAGAGTTCGACGCCCAATTGTTTGCAAAAGGAACGCCAAAACCTAGAAACAAACTGGGTACCTCTGTCAGATACTATGTTTTTGGGTACACCGTGCAACCGAAAGATCTCTCTCAAGAATATTTGAACTAGATCTTGAGCAGATGGTAATTTTTTAAGTGGGACGAAATGTGCCATCTTCGTGAATCTATCGATAACCATAAGGACTGTATTAAACCCGTTTGAACTGGGTAGATCCACAATGAAATCCATGGCCAAGTGGGTCCATGGAGCACTAGGTATGGGCAGTGGTTGTAACAGTCCAGGAGGCGACCTAGGAGGAACTTTAGAAACGGCACATATTTGACATGCCCCAACATAATCTTTGATATCGTTTCTAAGAGCAGGCCACCAAAATCTCCTGGAGACCGCTGAGAGAGTTTTATGGACTCCAGGATGGCCCGCTGTAAGGTTGTCATGGAACAAATCTAGTACCTTCTTTCGAAACTGAGGTGACACATACAGTTTGTCCGGAGGTTTTCCCACAGGTGCCTGAGTTTGATCTGCTATTATGGCACAGAAGAGTGGAGAAGACACTTCGGAAACAGTAGTGGCAATGAGGCATTCAGGAGGTACAATAGGATATATCACCTGTTCTGGAACTTCATCTGTCTCAAACTGCCGAGAAAGCGCATCTGCCTTGGTGTTTTTAGTACCAGGCCTGTACGTAATTACGAAATTGAATCGGGAGAGGAACAATGACCACCTAGCCTGACGAGAGGACAGTCTCTTAGCGTCCCCAATATAAGCCAAATTCTTATGATCAGTAAAGATCAAAAGTGGCTCTTTGGAACCTTCCAAGAGATGCCTCCATTCCTTAAGGGCAAGTACAATGGCCAAAAGTTCCCTATTCCCTATGTCGTAATTCCTCTCTGCAGGTGTGAGTTTGCGAGAGTAAAATCCACAGGGATGTAAAGGCGTATCAGGATTTTCTCTTTGAGACAGAATGGCTCCAACTCCTGTCTCTGATGCATCCACCTCTAGGATAAATGGTTTGGATGGATCAGGATGGGTCAGGACAGGTGCTGAGGAAAATAAAAATTTTAATTGTTCAAATGCCTCTCTTGCTTCTTTGGGCCAAGATATACAATTCGCTCCTTTTTTTGTTAAATTGGTTATAGGGGAAATCACGGAGGAAAATCCCCTTATGAATTTGCGGTAGTAATTTGCAAAACCTATAAAGCGTTGAGTAGCTTTAAGGCCCTTGGGTAATGGCCACTGTAAGACTGCCTCCAGTTTGCGAGGATCCATCTGGAAACCAGACGGAGATATAACGTATCCAAGGAATTGTATCTCCGTTTGGTCAAACTGGCATTTCTCCAGTTTACAGTAAAGGCCGTTCTGTAACAGGGTTTTCAGTACAATCCTCACATGATCGTGATGTGTCTCTAGGTCTGAGGAATAGATGAGGATGTCGTCCAAATACACTAGAACGAACATGTGAAGGTACTCTCTTAGGACATCGTTAATAAAATCCTGGAATACCGCTGGAGCGTTACATAATCCAAACGGCATAACCAGGTATTCGTAATGTCCCATTCTGGTGTTAAATGCGGTCTTCCATTCGTGACCGTCCTTAATCCTGACTAGATTGTATGCACTTCGGAGATCGAGCTTGGTAAAGACTCGAGCTCCCTTCAATCTGTCAAATAGCTCTGATATAAGGGGAATAGGGTAGGCGTTTTTAATTTGGTAATCGGTAATCCTATTCAAACCCCTATAATCAATACAAGGGCGTAGGTCTCCTTCTTTTTTAGAGACAAAGAAGAATCCAGCCCCGGCTGGTGAGGAGGACCTACGGATATGACCCTTTCTGAGAGCATCCTTAATATATTCCTCCAAACAAAGATTTTCCTGGGGGGACAAGGCATAGATTCCTCCCTTGGGAGGCATAGTCCCTGGTAATAAGTTTATAGTACAGTCATAAGGTCTATGAGGAGGTAACCCTTCTGACTGGACCTTGTTAAATACCTCTTCCAAATCCATATACTGCTGTGGAATTTGTGTGGTCAAGGGAGGTGTAACAGGAACATTAATGGTGCCAATAGGTTGTGGGATTTGCTTAAAGCAAACACCTTTGCATCTCTCACCCCAACTCACAATCTCTCCTTCAATCCAATCCAAACGTGGATTGTGTTTCAGGAGCCAAGGAAAACCGAGTATTATCGGCACTGTAGGTGAAGATATAATTTGAAAGGTCATTTCTTCAGAGTGGAGAATACCCACTGAAACAGTGATTGGCAGAGTTTCGTGTGTGATGAAAGGCTGGGTAAGAGGCCTTCCATCAATGGCCTCGACTGCTATAGGTTTCTCTTTATGTCTTAAGGGCAGGAGATGTTTTGCAGAGAATTCTTTGTCTAGGAAACTCTCCGCTGCCCCAGAGTCAATCATAGCCTCACATTGAACAGCAGTGTTCTCGAAAGATAAGGATACTATGATAAGGAAACGGTTCGTGGTCAATTTAGGGGACATATACATCACACCTAAGGTCGGTCCCCGTACGTGCCTTAGGTGTGCAAGTTTTCCGGCCGAACCGGGCATGATGATCTTAGATGTCCCTTCTTGCCACAATACATACATAACCCCTCGTTACGTCTGTGTTGTCTCTCTGCCTTAGTGAGTTTAGCACTACCCAATTGCATGGGTTCAGGTTCTGGAAGAGGCGTTTGGCTACTCACGACTGGGTTAGAGAAACGAGGAGCTATGGACAAATCAGAACGTCTGTTACGTTGTTTGTTTTTCTCTCTCTCTCTGAGCCGGTTATCAATGTCTATCATGTAGGCAATAAACTCGTTAAGATTAACCGGAAGGTCTCTAGCTGCAGTCTCATCTTGTATATTCTCAGCTAAACCTTCAGAGAAAGCAGCCACCAGGCCGCTATTGGTCCAATCAACCTCAGACGCTAATGTCCTGAACTCTATTGCATAATCGGCTACAGAACGACTGCCTTGCTTGATTCGCATAAGGGCTTTGGCAGCGTTCTTCTCCCTGCCTTTAGGTTCAAATGTAGCTTTAAAGGCCGTAAGAAAGGTACTGTAATCACGGGCTACTGCGTCACCACTTTCCCATAAGGGGTTAGCCCAAGTCAAGGCTTTTCCAGTTAATTGGTTCATCAGATAGCCTATTTTAGATCTATCTGTTGGGAATGAACCTGGGGAGGCCTCAAAGTGGTATTCTATTTGGTTTAAAAAACCTCTGAATTCCTTAGAATCACCTCCATAACGAGGGGGCGGTGACAAGGTTATGGATGGTGGTTTATGTGGTACGGGAACCACTACAGGTGGCGGAACCACAGGTGGTACAGGAGGGACCTCTAAATAGGCAGTCCTCTGGAGCAAGGTCTGAAATGCCTGGGCAAATTGGTCTAACCTGTGGTCCATATCCTCCACCCTATTTTCACAGGCGATCATATGTTTGCATAGTTCTGCAGGATCCATGGCCATGTCGTAATGTCACGACTAGTAATGTGGTCCAGCACGCAGAAACTATGTAAATACATACATAAGAAAGAAAAGGAAAATAACAGGATAGAGCGTAAACCGGACCTTAGAATGGCCGGACTAATACGCTAGAGACAGAGAATGGTCAAAGGGAAAGCCGAGGTCAAGGAAGCCAGAAAATACTCAATACCGATAAGACAAGCCAAGTCAGGGAAAACCAGAGATCAGAATAATCAGGGAAACGCCAAGGATCAGGATACCAGGAAATCAGAAACACGAGAATAGCACTTTCAGGGAACCAGGAAACTGAAACCACGACATGGCAAAGTAATGGGGAAAGCTAGGGGTTTAAATACCCCTCTCTAGGCTATGATTGGTCAGAGGGCGACCTCTGACCCCAAAACGTGCGTGTGCGTTGACGTCGTGACGTCACGCACACGTTAGTATAATTTTCGGGGGCGGAGCTACTCTTAGGCGCGACCACGTGGTCGGCGCCATGTTTGATTCGGGCGCGATGCCCGGAAGAACGGAAGGAGCGGTTCCCGGCTCGCCGACGAGCAGGTAAGCTCGTGTAGTCGGAGCGGTCGTGCCGGTCGGGCACGACCGTGAGGCTCGGCGGGCCGGTGACCGCAACACTATGTTAACTTCCATGTTTGAATAAACTGTTGTACATCTTCTAAATTTTTTAGAAAAAATTCTTGATCCTGGTAATAAACTTGAAGGGCCGTTGGGAAATTCCATTTTTATTTGATCCCATGAGATCTTAGAATGGCAGTCTGAGTAACAAATTTTTTCCTTGTTGGACGAGTCGTCATGGATAAATCAGAAAATAATTTTATATCTTTAAATTCAGGATCGTTAAGTCCTTTATACTGCATAGCTTGCATAATCCGATTCTTCACCTGATTATTGGAGAAACATACTATTGTATCTCTAGGCAAATTAGATGTCAAATGCTTTGGTTTAATTAATCTATGAAATCTCTCAAATGGTAAATCTCCTGGAGGCCATTCAGGAGTAAGTCTTTGAAAGAGGGTTTTTAAGTATTGTTCCAGCTGATCAAATTTAATATTTTCAGGAATCCCTCTCACTTTGATGTTATTCCTCCGTGATCGATCCTCTAAGTCGACCATTTTTGTTTCCAAGGTTTGTATTTTTTTTAAGCTTTTAAATACATATAGTCATAATATTGAAGTAAAGTATAATTTGCCAAATAGGATCACAGTCTTACTGTCTTACTTGCTGGATTTAGTTAAATAGCAAGGTTATATTCAAGTTTGTTTTCAAGTTTGCTTACAGAAGCATCTCAATGGGGCAGGTGCCATATATCAATGGTATAGTTATTATTCCCCCTTTTTTCCCCCCATGGGCTTCTAGTACCTAGTAGATATTTATTTTAGCTGTATTCCAGCTAGCAGACTCCAAGTTTCACATAGACACGTGCAATTCGTTTCGGTCCGAATAGGAATTCTGACGAATTTCGGACAATTCGGACATTCGGGTACTTCCGAATGTCTAAATTGCCGAAGTTCCGAATTGCCGAGGTCCCGAAGTTCCGAATTGCCGAGGTGCCGAGGTCCCGAATTGCCGAGGTCCCGAAGTTCCGAATTTCCGAGGTCCCGAAGTTCCGAATTGCCGAGGTCCCGAAGTTCCGAATTGCCGAGGTGCCGAGGTCCCGAATTGCCGAGGTCCCGAAGTTCCGAATTGCCGAGGTTCCGAAGTTCTGAAATTACCGAGGTCCCGAAGTTCTGAAATTACCGAAGTTCCGAAGTGTCGAAATGCCGAAGTTCTGAAGCACAGTATTGCCTAAGTACTAATATACTTACCCAGTGAAAGAAGAAGAATGTTACATTGTATACAATTTTAAATAAAAAGTATACAAACATAGCCAGGATTCAGCTGTAAGCATTTGCAACACTTACAACAATCAAGTAACATACATTCATATAAAATGTAAGTTACTTGGTCAGTCAGTGTAATGACAGGAATGAATAAGTAGATCACTCCCTAATTCCCACGGCATTAGGGAGCTATCTACTAAAAGGCTGAAAGACCTAAATTGGTCTTTCAGCCAAATTTACTAATACTAAGTAAAGATTACTTAGTATTAGTAAATTATGCCCCTACTCGCTATATATAGTAAGGGCATGTCTATTAAACAGTGGAGTGGGTGGGGGCCCTAAATTATAATAAGGGGGGACCTAATGTCCTCCCCCCTGACCCCCACCCCTGAGCGGTGGGTGGGGGTCCTACATACTAATAAGGGGGAGCTTAATGTCCTCTCCCCTTTTCCCCCACCCGTGAGCGGTGGGTGGGGGCCCTAAATTGTAATAAGGGGGGGACCTAATGTCCTCCCCCCTGGCCCCCACCCCTGAGCGGTGGGTGGGGGTCCTACATACTAATAAGGGGGGGACCTAATGTCCTCCCCATGGCCCCACCCCTGAGTGGTGGGTGGGGGCCCTACAGTAAAATAAGGGGGGGGGAACCTAATGTCCTCCTCCCTGGCCCCCACCCCTGAGCAGCGGGTGGGGGCCCTAAATTGTAATAAGGGGGGACCTAGTGTCCTCCCCCTGGCCTCCACCCCTCAGCGGCGGGTGGGGGCCCTAAATACTAATGGGGGGACGTAAGGTTCTCCCCCCTGGCCCTTAAAAAAATGTGTCCCCACCCAGGTGACTAGGGGTGGGAGTTATCTACCAAGCGGCTGCAAGAGAAGTCCCGAGGTGCCGAAGTTCCGAAGTCTTGAAGTGCCGAATTGCCGAAGTCCCGAATTGCGAAAATCCCGAATTTCGGAATGCCGAACCGAACCGAAATTTTTTCCCATGCACATGCCTAGTTTCACATATATACACAGGATAGCCGATTATTAATTTTGCACGGCACCAACCTTCCAGCATCAGCTTTGTATATCCCTCTATATATCCTCGGCCTTAGCAGTCAACTGTTAGCTCGGCATCGACATTTAGTTGAGGCACAGGTTCCGCCGTTATCTGAAAAGCAGCCACTGTAGCTGTAGCGGTTATCTGGAAGCGGTCACTGTAACGGCTTTAGCTGCTGCGTCAATGCGAGCGTCCCCTCATTCCTCCCTGAAGCCTCGTGCAGCGCGTACGTGCGTGCGTGCGTGTCACGTCATTCAGTAGTATTCAGTATCTGTTTTTTGACATCTAAAGACGGCATGATTACATTTTATAAATAGCAGATCATTTGTTAAATGTGCAGTTATTTGTCTGAAATCTCCAATGTTTTGTGAGTTACAAGAGTAGACTATGTTGAATTATTTTGATTAGATTTTCTGAAAACCCTTAGTCCCATTTGATTTGCTTTGTTTGTAGTCTTGTAGTCAAAGACTTGCGACACCTATAGTTGAATATTGTTAATATGCCCATTTAGTGAAGGAATTAAGTCCTGTGCCAGTTCTTTTCTGTTATCTGTTGGAAGCAAGATTTGACACATTTTTCCAAAGCTTCCCTTGATCTAATTTTTCTAATTAGACTATTTTGTTAGCCGCTTGCAATAAAGTGACTGGTCTAATTTAACACTACCATGTATCACTAAAACGTATTGTCAAGGTTAGTTTTATTTGCAACTACTTCCATTGCATTTGATTTTGACAATTTGTATATATAATATATATAGTATTTTTTTTTTTCAAGAGAACAATCATACACTTCCATTACATGGATCTAATGCATCAACCATGGTTCTTAAAATTATTGCAGAATATTGAACCTAATTATTGTAGTCAAACTACATTATCTGTTTCAAAATTTCCAACGCTTTAAAGATTTGGGCAGATTAATTAATTAGTGTCATGTAACCATACAAATGCTTCTTGAAAATCCTTTACTCTTGGTTTTCTACACATGGAGACCATAGGCGTTCGCAGCCTATTGCATATGGGTGTGCACCCTAAAGCACAAACACACACGCCGCATATGTGTATATATATATATACATACACACACACACAGACACACACATACACTGCTGTGTGTGTGTGGGCGCTGTGTGTGTGTGTGAGGCTGCTGTTAGTGTGTGTATGTGTGATGGCACTGTGTGTGTGTGGGTGCTGTGTGTGTGTGTGTGTGTGTGTGTGAGGGTGCTGTTAGTGTGTGTGTGTGATGGTGCTGTGTGTGTGAGTGAGGGTGCTGTATGTGTGTGCTGTTAGTGTGTGTGTGCTGTTTGTGTTTATTGTGTGGGGGTGGGAGGCCACTTAGTTAATATCCCCCCTCCCTTTTTACCTTTTGTAGGGAGGGGTACCGTGCTGAAGTCATCCCTGGTGGCCGCGTCAACGATCCGACCTTGCAAGAGGAACCCGCCGGAGCTGCTGGCAAGAGCTCCCTCCATGCTCCCTCCATGCTGCTGTGGGTCGGCGAGGGAGGTCTTTGATCTCCCTCACCGGCCCACGGAGGGAGGCACATATTGCGGACCGCACACCTATGATGGAGACCTTACATACCACATGAATGTGCCACATAAATTCTGAGTTATTTTTTTTATCTCTCTGAAGGTCTAAAATATCTAAGTCTCAACAAGAGACCTGAGGTTGGATTTTTTTTTTTGACTAGTGATTTGGAGTCATAGATATTTTGTATTGAATTACCAGAGTCGTAAGGTCTTATAATGCAGCACCCTGGGATTAGAAGAGAGGTCCTGACTCTCAGCCATGCATATGGGCAAAGCTCTTTGTTTATGATGAGTGAATAATGTAGTATTAGACTACGTGCTGGGTCCACAATACTACCCTTTTGGAATTGTGGCTTTTTATTAATGTACTCATGGATTTAGGCTTGGAAAGTCACATTTGCAAGGGACACTATAGGCACCAAAATAACTTTAGCATAATGAGGCAGTTTTGGTGTATAGATCAAGTTTCACTACTCAATTCTCTGCCATTTTGGAGTTATTGAGTTAAAGCTGGACCTAACTCTGGATTTTCTCATTAATCTTGCAAAGGTGACCTCAATTGTCGGACATTGTGAGTTTAACAACAAAAACATTGTCATCTTTGTGGCCTGTTTCGACTACAATACAGATTTTAAAGCCAAGATCATGCCTCCCAACAGTCCTGCTTTTGATAGGATAGTGCAGATTTCAAGGTCCTGTCCCGCTTTAGTTCCCTTGTCTCCTGCAACTGGGCACACTGAGCATTTCAACAGCATTCCTGGCATGGTCCTAATAGTTTTTGGCTAGCTGGACAGCATATCAGTGGTTACGCCTGCCCCTTTATGGATGTTGCTAGTGATGCACTTCACATCACTGGCTATGTCCCCCTCAGGTGCCAGCCTTCACCGTCCCATATCTTTGGCCTTAACTGACGGGAGGTATACAAGTACATTACTACTGCTAATAAGTGTGTGATGGATTACTGTAGGATCTGGCAGACTTAGGGATGTGGATAAAAGGCATACTGCACAGTCTGTGTCTTTACATAATTCATTTTCTGCACCTTCAGATTGTAGTGGTGTTACGGAGACAGGCTCAGGCACAGAGTTTGTGGAACCATCATTCTCTATGCCTAAGGTGTGCAAGAGTGCAGCCAATGACAAAAAGGACAAAGTGAGGCCAGATAGAAAGCAGTTGTTGTTGGGGGATTCTATCTTAAGAGGTGTGGAGTTGGACAATAGTGGCTTTGCGAGATGTCTTCCTGGAGCTACTGCTCACAGAGACAGGAGACGTATTTGTAATATTGTTAAGCAAGCAAAGCAGGAAGGGGAATTGGATGTACTTGTCCATCTAGGGACAAATGATTTGGGTCGTAATGAGGTTTCACAAGTAAAGGAAGTGTTTTGTGTTCTTGCCAATGATATATGGCAGGTTGTGTCCACACTGTCATTCTCTGAAGTTCTGCCTGTGCATAACATTCAGAATGACAGGTGGATGTGTATTAGGGACTTTAACTTGTAGCTTGGTGAATGGTGTCGGGAGCAAGGATTTGGCTTTGTTTCTCAGAGTTTTCAGCTGTAATTAACGATCAGCTCCTTCAGTATGTTGCCACAGTTACTCACCTGTGAGTAGTAATCAACCCTGCTGCTAATCAGTTCAGCCTATTTAAGCAGCAAATCCCAGAACCTCCTAGCCCTTGCGTGGTTTCCTGTTCCCCAGAAGTCTCCTTGTTCCTGTGTTTCCTGTTTGTTTCTGGTTCCTGACTCCGGCCTTGTTCCTGACTCCGCTGCTCTCCGTGCTCCTGATCCTGGCTTGTCTAACTACCCGCTCTGGTGACTGACTCCTGCTTGATTCCTGGACTTTGCTTTTGGTTATTTCTTTGTTATTTATTAATAAAGGTGTTCTTGCATCTAGTTCTGTCTCTGTCTGGTTCCTGGTCCCTGACACATGTCTACAAATGCTCGCAGTTTAGGGAATAAGATCCATGAACTTGTGGCAATAATGGCAACAGATAGATTTAGTCGCTGCTACTGAGTCATGGCATAATGAGAAAAATGACTGGGATATAACAATACCAGGGTACTCTTTCTATAGAAAAGACAGAGAAGGCAAGATAGGGGGAGGGGTAGCCTTGTATGTGAAAGATGGCATAAAATCTAAACTAATGTTAGTGAGGCGAACATAGAGTCAGTTTGGTTTATGTTAGAATTTGAAATCACACAGTAACTCTGTAGGTGTGATTTACGCCCCCCCCCCCCCCCCCCCCCCCCGCATAAATAGAAGAGTTAGATAATCTACTAGTTAAGGAAATGGCTAAAATGACAATGAAGGGCGAAGTTATTATCATGGGTGACTTTAATCTTCCGGATGTGAACTGGAAAACCAAAATAGCTGCTTGTGCCAGGAGCACACATATTCTAAACTCCCTACTGGGATTGTCTCTAAAACAAGTCGTTGAGGAACCAACTCGTAAAGAGGCAATACTAGATTTAGTGTTAACAAATTGAGATTTGGTATCTGATATTACTGTAGGTGAAAGTTTAGGATCCAGTGATCATCAGTCAGTGTGGTTTAATATAAGAACAGTGACTGAGTCACACCACACAAAAACAAAAGTTTTAGACTTTAGAAAAACAGACTTTTCTAAAATTAGAATATGTGTAAAGGAGTCATTATCAGACTGGAGCAGTTTAAATGGAGTTCATATAAATGGGATTATTTAAAAGTTGCACTACTGAAGGCACCAGAAAATTCCATCAGGCTTGTCAGGAAGAGCAGAAAAATTAAGGAACCATTGTGGTACTCCACAGAAGTGGCCAAAATAGTAAAAAAAAAAAAAAGGTTAGCGTTTAGAAATTAAAAAAAAAACACAGAGAGAGAAAGACAGACAGATCTATAAGATTATACAATATAGAAATGGGGTTCAGCTGAGTAACTAAGGAAAAATAACAAATAATAGTGCAATCAAAGTGATAATCAAAGAGTGGTTCCCCAACTAATTATGGAACTCATAGACTCAAGTATCAAAGCGCCTTAAGGTTGCCGTCTCTCTGTGGGAGGTCAGGATCCTCTATATGTTGTTTGTACTCCGGATAGCAATCAGGAACCAGGTCAGTAGGTATAAAGGATTTATTAGCTCCAAATGTATAAAAAAAAGTAAAATATTAAAGCAAATATTAGGTCACTGCTCCTACGCGTTTCGTTTCAAAGACACTTCCTCAGGAACCAAAATAGGAACAGTTACAGAATTAAAACACTCTCAGTAACAAAATGTCCTACCCACTCCCTGTTCCCATTTGTTTATATAGGGTTGTTCCTGATGTCCTCTGGTGTGTGTTAGATCTATAAGATTGGGCAGAAAGAGGCAAAGCAAGTTATAAGAATTATTATTATTATTATGTTCTTTATATAGCGCCATCAAATACCGCAGCGCTGGGAATGGACGAACAGACATGTAGTTGTAACCAGACAAGTTGGACACACAGAAACAGAGGGGTTGAGGGCCCTGCTCAATGAGCTAACATGCTAGAGGGAGTGGGGTAAAATGACACAAAAAGGTAAGGATAGTATTAGACTAGTGACAGTTGCAATAGAGGAATCAGTCAGGAGCAATTAACAGTTTAATTGATACGCTTTTATGAAGAAGTGGGTTTTTAACGATTTTTTGAAGGAGTGGAGACTGAGTGAGCATCTAACGGAGGAGGGAAGCGAGTTCCACAGGAACGGTGCAGCCCTTGAGAAGTCTTGAAGGCGAGCATCAGAGGTGGGAGTATGAACAGAAGATAGCCGTAAGTCTTCAGCAGAGCGTAAGAGCCTAGATGGGACATACTTGTGTATAAGGGAGGATAGATAGGTGGGAGCAGCATTATGTAAAAGCAGAATTTTAAATTGAGCTCTATATCTTACAGGAAGCCAATGTAGGGACTGACAAAAGGGTGAGGCGTGGGAGGTGTGGGCGGACAAGAAGATGTGCCCCCCCAGCATTCATTATGGACTGTAACGGTGCAAGTTGGGAACACGTAAAACCACTAAGAAGTGGATTGCAGTAGTCAAGGCGAGAGAGGACAGTGGAATGGACCAGCACCGTAGTCGCATCTGGCGTAAAGTAGGGGCGGATGCGCGCAATGTTTTTGAGATGGAAGCGTCAGGATTTGGCGATAGATTGAACATGAGTCTTGAAGGAGAGGTCGGAGTCAAAGAGAACACCTAGGCAGCGAGTCTGCGCGGTGGAGCTGATGGTAGCACCGTTAAATAACATAATAATATTAAGAAGAACCTTCAAAGCACACACAGAAGAGAGAATAGCACAGTCAGTAAAAAGAAGGGGGATAAAATATTTTTTAGATACATAAATGAGAAAAGGAAAGTAAAACAAGGATTAGTTCTGTAACGGACCGTTTCAGCATACAAGGGGAAAAATGCGTTTAGGCGATAATCCCCTTTTCCATAGACAGGCACAGCTACTGCAGAACATCAGAACTCACGAGCTGGATACGAAATACACTCCGAACTGGAACAGCTGAACAAGAAAAGCATACAATCGGCTTACACTCTTGGCAGTCAGCTTACAATCCAATCCCCCCCAAGAACGAGACGACACTTCATTTTGAGGGTTAAGCAGGAACTCAAGACTGGGACACCCAGTCTGGCTTTTATTACCAACAAGTACATACAGGACACTCCCAGGGGGAGGATGAAATTAACCAATCACATGGATGTACCTCCCACACATTTCCTCCCCTTAGATTAACACTTAACACAATTATACTGTACACCTTTTTCCCCAATTCCTGGATGTACCCCAAATACATATGCTACACCTCCAAAACAGGTATCCCCTGATAGCCCTCCAGTTCACAGTGGCGAAGCTGGTTTCGCCACAAGTTCGATTAAAAACAAAAGAAGGAAGGTATGTAGAAGAAGACAAAGGTCTAGCTGACTGTCTTAATTAATA
Source organism: Pelobates fuscus (assembly GCF_036172605.1). Classification (NCBI taxonomy): domain Eukaryota; kingdom Metazoa; phylum Chordata; class Amphibia; order Anura; family Pelobatidae; genus Pelobates; species Pelobates fuscus. Next base: position 43,156,044 of record NC_086329.1, on the reverse strand, counting down.
TTTTTGTTCAGTTAAGAAAAAGGATAAATTAGTTATTTGTTACATGTGAGTTTACAGAGGAAGAGGTTCTATTTCAACTGTCAAAAGTAAAGACAAATAAGTCGATGGGGCCTGATGGGATACTAGCAAAACCATTAACAGATTTATTTAACCAATCATTGTTAACTGGAGTAGTCCCAGGATATTGGAAATTAGCGAATGTTGTGCCCATTCACAAGAAAGGTAATAGGGAGAAGTCGGGCAACTATAGGCCAGTAAGCCTTACTTCAGTAGTGGGGAAATTAATGGAAACCATGTTAAAGGATAGGATTGTTGAACATCTAAAATCACAGGGATTTTAAGATCAGAGACAACATGGGTTTACTCCAGGAAGATCATGCCAAACTAATCGTATTGATTTTTTTTATTGGGTAACTAAAATAATAGATCAGGGTGGTGCAGTAGACATTGCTTACCTAGATTTCAGTAAGGCTTTTGACACTGTTTCACATAGAAGGTTCATCAATAAACTGCAATCTTTAAATTTAAATTCCAATATTGTTGAATGGGTAAGGCAGTGGCTGAATGACAGGCAACAGAAGGTTGTAGTCAATGGAGTATATTCAAAGCTTGGGCTTGTCACCAGTGGGGTACCTCAGGGATCTGTACTTGGACCCATTCTCTTTAATATTTGTATTAGTGATATTGCAGAAGGACTTGATGGTAAGGTATGTCTTTTTGCTGATGATACTAAAATTTGCAACAGGATTGATGTTCCAGGAGGGATAAGCCAAATGGCTAATTATTTAGGTAAATTAGAAAAATAGTGATAGCTGTGGCAACGAACATTTAATTTGGATAAGTGCAAGATAATGCATCCTGGGAGTAAAAACCCAAGGGCAGAGTACAGAATATTCAAAAGAGTCCTAACCTCAACATCTGAGGAAAGGGATTTAGGAGTAATTATTTCAGACAAAGGTAGGCAGACAAAGTAATAGAGCAACAGGAAATGCTAGCAGAATGCTTGGTTGTATAGGGAGAGGTATTAGCAGTAGAAAGGGAGAAGTGCTCATGCCATTGTACAGAACACTGGTGAGACCTCACTTGAAGTATTAGACTGTATCTCCAGAAGGATATTGATACTTCGGGAAGAGTTCAGAAAAGGGCTACTAAACTGGTTCATGGATTGCAGGATAAAACTTACCAGGAAAGATTAAAGGATCTTAACATGTATAGCTTGGAGGAAAGACGAGACAGAAACATTTAAATACATAAAGGGAATCAACACCGTAACGGAGGAGACTATTTTTAAAAGAAGAAAAACTACCACAAAAAGAGGACATAGTCTTAAATTAGAGGGGTAAAGGTTTAAAAATAATTTCAGGAAGTATTACTTTACAGAAAGGGTAGTAGACACATGGAATAGCCTTCCAACTGAAGTGGTAGAGTTTATGCATGCGTGGGATAGGCATAAGGCTCTTATCTGCTGTCACATTCTATGTTTCTATGTTATTTAAACTTATTTTTATCAGTGCCCTGTCCTGGCTTCCATTTACTGATTATCAGAGAGTATGTTTATCTTGTTTTTCTATTTGGTATTTTGACTTTGGCTTGTTCTTGATTATTCTTATTTCTGGTATCCTTGTTCTACTGGCTTGTCTCCTTGGTACTGTCTCATTCTGTATCCCTGACCTCGGCTTATTCCTAACCATTATTTTCTTATTTACATTAAAGACACCCTATAGTCACTAGAACAACTACAGCTTATTGTATTTGTTCTGGTGAGTAGAATAATTTCCTTCAGGCTTTTTTGCAGTAAAGACTCTCTTTTCAGAGAAAATGCAGTGTTTACATTACAGCCTAGTGATCACTCCACTGGCCACTCCTCAGATGGCTGCTAGAGGTGCTTCCTGGGGCTGTGTTGCACACCGTGCAGCACTGTCTTTCAGTGTCTCCACCCTCTGCATGCAGACACTGATCTTTCCTCATAGAGATGCATTGATTCAATTCATCTCTATGAGGAGATGTTGATTGGCCAGCGCTTGTGCTGGCTCTGCCCCTGATCTGCCTCCTTGACAGTCTCAGCCAATCCTATGGGAAAGCATTGTGATTGGCTTACAGAATCACTTCTGATGATGTCAGCCAAGCAGGCAGATCAGAGGCAGCAGCTGCAGACTTGAATACAAGTACGATTTTACTATATTTAAGAAGACAAGGGAAGGCTATATGGTGGTTTTAACACTATGCACTCAGGAATACATGTTTGTGTTCCTGACACCTATTATTCTTATTATTCTTATTATTATTGCCATTTATATAGCGCCAACAGATTCCATAGCGCTTTACAATATAAGAGGGGGGGGGGATTAACTATAAATAGGACAATTACAAGAAAACTTACAGGAACAATAGGTTGAAGAGTACCTTGCTCAAACAAGCTTACAGTCTATAAGAAGTGGGGTGTAAAACACAATAGGACAGGAAATAGCAATCAAATAAGGTGTGAGAGAGCAAGAGACAGTTATGTGAGGTAGAGGTTACTCTGGGAGGTCATAAGCTTTCCTAAAGATATAGGTTTTAAGGCACTTCTTAAACGAATGAAGACTAGGGGAGAGTCTGATGGCGGTACGCAGGCTATTCCATAATGAGGGAGCCGCCCGGGAGAAGTCCTGCAAGTGTGAGTTGGCCGTACGGGTGCGAGCAGCGGACAGGAGAAGGTCACGGGCATAGCTGAGAGATCGAGAAGGGGCATACCTATGGTTCTGTGAAGAGATATAAGAAGGGATAGAATTGTTCAATGCTTTATAGTTATGGGTTAGTACTTTGAATTGACTACTATAGGATACAGGAAGCCAATGAAAGGACTGACCAAGGGGTGAGGTGTGAGAGGACCGACATGAGAGGAAAATCAGTCGGCAGCATTCATTACAGACTATAGCGGGCAATACGTTTTTTTTGGGAAGACCAATTAGGAGAGGGTTAAAATAATGTGGGAAATTACTAGAGCATGTACAAGCTCCTTAGTAGCGTCTTGCATAAGAAAGGGGTGGATTCGGGCTATGTTTTTAAGATGGAATCTATAGAATTTGGTAACATACTGGATGTTAGGCTCAAAGGTGAGGCCATAATCAAGTATGACGCCAAGACAGCATGCTTGCAAGGATGGACCGATGTGGATACCACTAAGTTGAAGGGAGAGCTAAAGAGGAGGATCAGTATTAGAAGGAGGAAAGACAGCAAGCTCAGTTTTAGAGAGATTGAATTTCAGAAAGCAGGAGGACATCCAGTCAGAGATGGAAGAAAGGCAAGCAGTGACACATTGCAGGACCGCAGAGGAGAGGTCCGGGGAGGATAGATATATCTGGGTGTCATCAGTGTACAGGTGGTAGTGGAATCCAAATTAGGTAATACGCTTACCAAGAGAGGCAGTATAAAGAGAAAATAGAAGGGGACAGAGCCCAAGGGGACTCCAACCGAGACAGGAGGTATCATTCGAAAAGGAGACACTGAATGAGCGTTGGGAGAGATACTAAGAAGACCATGAGAGGACAGAGTCACAGAGACCAAGTGATTGAAGAGTTTGAAGAAGGAGAGCATGATCAACAGTGTCAAAGGCAGCAGAGAGGTCAAGAAGAATTAGTATGGAGTAGTGGCCTTTGGATTTAGCTGCAATTAGGTCATTAGTAACTTTGGTAAGAGCAGTCTCAGTAGAGTGGAGGGGGCGGTAGTCAGATTGAAGAGGGTCAAGGAGAGAGCTGGAATTGAGGAAGTGAGACATATGGGAAACACTATAGTGTTCCTTTAAGTCTGGCCACTCTAAGCCTGGTAATACATATATTTCTGAGACATACATTATTTTAGTGTTTGGTCTTAGTATATTCGTGACACAATTCCTGACAATTCTCACTTTAGCGAATAACCATGTGTGTTTTTTCATGTATTTCAAAGTTAATATTTTGGGTACTGAGCAGATGTGCATTTATATTAGCATTTTTTTCTGTTACATTGTAGTCGCAGTGCTTATTTGTACTGTCTAACTGTCTAACTGTCCAACTGATGAACCAGGAATCATTAAGTCCCTATACCTGACGTTACAAGACCTTACGTTACAAGTACTGTTAAAGTATGCGGAGCAGTGAGATTGTGATCACTTCAGCATCATTAACAGCTCATCAGTGGCCATTAACATGTCGATGTAATTTCAAAAGGGGATTGTCTTTTCCTCTGTTAGGTGCTCGTATTCTGTAACCTTTTCTTTTGGAACATGTTAAAGTTAGTAAATTATTTTATCCCAGCTAGAATTCATAAAGCATTCAGCGCAACGCTTACACGAGCAGTAATAATTACACAGCTGTAAGAAGCAAGATTATGTAAAAGAGTAATATGAAGGAGCCTGGGCTAATAAACAACGGATTATTAAATTTAGTTTAACAATTAATATTTAATCTCTGTTCTAATAGCTTTTGCTTTATTATGCATCCTGAATTGTAGGCGAGGTAGATTCAATTTTATCTGTAGGGGACTATTTTTTTTTTTTTTTTTAATTGACTGAGCCTCCTGCTTGATAAATGTATTTATTTCCTCTACAATAGACTTTGAGAGCCACAGATTGTGTGTTACCACTCACGTATGCAGTCTGTAATGGAGTGTAAGTGAATGTGCTAAAATGGAAAATTGTGGAAAACTGACCAAGAATGTCAATGTTAGGTTAAAGTAGCAGAACTGGCAACATTCTCCAATAGTTAAGAGAAAAAATATAATAAAAATATATATATAATAAAAATTACTAAAGTGCCAAAGGTGTTTTTTACCCACACAGTTCTAAAATTGTTGGTTGGACACTGGAGAGAGTGGGAGTACTGGAGTGTCAAGACTTTTTAAACCATAACTACTACAATGTCCTGTATTGGATATAGTTCTTAAGAGTGTCCGCTTAACTGTTGTGTGACCAGAAAGGTTCATAGGGCAATGGCTGTTCAGATCTAGTAGTTGTACACTGGCTGGTGGCGATAGGATAATGATATAGCAAATAGCTTCAGAAGTGCCTGTGGCTGATCCCCAAAAATTGGAAAAATTAAGGCTTTCCACTGTATTTTCTATGATTTGCACAGGAAGAACTAACGAGCAGCATTCTGGTGTTCTAGGAACAACTCTGCATGGAAATAGGCATTGGGAACAAGTCTACAGCAATGTCAGCACCGCTAGAGGTGACAGCACTAGAAGTGTAATTTCCTGTGTAGTGAATAATCCCAATGTACTTTTTTTAAAAAAAATTTGGAAGAGGAATTTTAATGTTTATTGTTTGATTGTTTTCAAAAAATTTATTTATTGTCAAAAAAGCATACGAGTACAAGTTCACCTTTTGAGACAGTTGGTTTGCAAGCAAAGTTAGACATGAGGTATACATGGGGTAAACAGATGCTGGTTAGCCATTGGAGTACAATATAGTGATATCTTCACATTACAATCTATTACAAAACCAAAATAATCCCAATGAACTTGTTGTGGCGGCCACCTAATGAGAGCAGGGGTTTCCGCCGCCAGAGATGTCTTTTCCCCCTAGTATGAATAGTGCTGAAATATTCCCAAGCAGTAATCCAAGCGGTAAAGAAGCAGGTATAGCAGTTCCCTGCAAGCACGAGACGAGGCTCTGTGTTGAGGGTGAAGCTGAACTGTTTTAATGGGAGCCACAGCTGGCTTTATATACAAGTCCCCATGCAACGGGTTTCTCCTTAAATATTCCAGGGGCAATCCCCACTGGACCTGAGAGTAGACTGCAGAAAAGTACACGCATATTTACATTATCTCTCAGGTCCAGGACATACATTACTCAAACACCCCAAAACACATAGTTAACAGTGTGGTACCCCCTTAAATACTATATCCCCGGATAGCTTGGATCTGAACGCCCAACATATCCGAAATGTGCTCAGATCCCATGATTATAATGCAAAACGTTACCAAGGTATAGTTTTGACCGACCGCACACAGGCGCGTGCCCAAAAGAGTTCCATGGATTCAGGCTGTACGATCGGTTTCGAGAATACCAAAATATAACAAAATACCGAAAGTGTATGTTCGTATCAGGGTCAGTCGTGCGCCGCTCTAGTGAATCCAATTAAACTGAACATGTGTGGGGCTGGAAGTCCCAGCGGTGTTCGCGCTGTCGAGTGGCCGGTTTTAGTTCCATACACTCGAAGACCAAACACTGCTGGCCGCGTTCATGAAGTAAATTACGAACAACAGCCGACCACTTAGAACGTTGGTAATTGCGGTTTTCGAAAGTGTGAAAAGAGGTCAGCCAGGTTAATGAGCGGCACACAACTGTTCTGGGTGGTCAATCCATTCGGTAGATAGTTTGGTATACGAACCAAGTTTTTCAGTTTGTATGGGGGTGTTCGTATACCGAACCAAGAAAAACGATAATCCGTGGGCAGGGGAATCTGTCACACATGTGAATAGGGAAGTGGTCCTTTTTTCAGAGGTTCCCACTTAGCAAACAGGAAATTGGCCTGGCCACCTATTCTTTCATTTTAAAATTACCTTATTGTGTCCCTGGGTGCCTATCATTGCCTCCCATTCAATTACTTCAGCCATTCCTTTGTGGTCACATACCTACATAATCTGTGGTGGCTCAAACGTCAATGATAAACATGTAGTGGGAATGATGACAATCAGGATAGAAAATTAAAACCAGAGGATTTATAGTGATAGCAGATGTATTTCATCTAATTGAGAGACTTTTTTTTCAGATGCCATTTAGTACTTTTTACAGATTAACTTTTCATTTTGTAACCAAAACTGACTTCGAAATCTACTTTTTGTTTTCTCTCTTTAGGAGATCAAGTTCTACACTCGCCTAAAGGTGACCTCTCGTGGGAAGAAAGAACACTGCAACTTCGCTAGTCTATCTGTACTGATGCAGACCATTTAATCTCTTGCTTGATTAACCAGACCTTTAATCTCTTGAAGGTTAAAAGGAAACTCGAGGCACCAGACCAACGTCACCTTAATGCACTGCTTAGGGTGCTTTGAGTCTCCAGGTGCTGTCCCTCTGTTTAGTTTCAAAGTGATTTTAATTGGTTATTCACTAAATATATTCTCGTGCCTCTGCTTCTCCACTGGACAGTAGCTACATTTGCCAAACCAAATCATACTAGCAATGGGAGCCAGTATTAGGGACCCAGGCACTCTTAATCAGTGTCAAACCGATGGGGGGGAAAAAGTTCAACAATGAACAAGAGGTTGGCACCAAAATCACTTCAATTAGATAAAGTGATTATGGTATCCAAAGTGTCCCTTTAAACTTTCCAACACTTTACACGTCCAAATTGCTTAACAAACACTTCATGGGGATATGATATGTAAAGTGACCGGTCTGTGGCTCCCATCCAATACGTGTCTGGTGCTAGATTTTTACATTTTGCTGGAAAATATAGATATATATATATAGATTAGTAACCAAAGTAATAGATTTCACTGGATCCCTCATTTTATTTCTCAATACACTTGCCAGTAAAGTCACATATGAAGATTACCTAATGCCCAGTCTGGACCTTGCTTAGGTGTAGTAAAACATGTATGTATAGTTTAATTCATACATTACCTAATTATTTCTTTGATTAAAAAATATATTTAAGTGTACAGAAGATGATTTGACAGATACACTTTATATTAGGATTATATAAATATTTCCCTAAGGTGGAATCTGATCATTTCCCTCAAATCCAGTCTAGATTAAAGGCCTACAATATGCTTCTAGGTATACAAATTTTCCACTTAAAAGGTAGATCTTACACTGATTTACCAGCCTGGTCTTTAATTCAGTCCCCTGCCCTGAGCTTGCCCTTTTACCCAGTCATTTTAGGGACAAAGACATTTAAGAAAAGTAAACTAAAACCTATCTGTACAGCCAGCCTTCAAGAAAGTGCCAAATACTAATTGATGAAAGTTTTTCTTTATTAAGAACCATTGATTTCTCTTTTAATAATTAAGATAATTTAAGTTATTCTGTGATAAACATGTTGGATGGAAACTTCACACAGGGCTTTTGCAAATAAGGCTTTAAAGCAAGGGGTCCAATCTTCCGCCATGTTTTTACTGTCAGGCCCTAATCTGGGATGCTCCCAGCTGAATATCCGGCAGCAGCAAAGCAGGAAACATTGGTTCTGTGTCCTTCTGGGTAAGGAAAACCGAGCCGGAACCCTCAATTTTACCAGGTTCCCTGAAATGGCATTGTAAATTAATGTTGGTGAAATACATTATTTGAGAACGCATAATGCAGAAATCAGAAGAAAGAGCAATAGAAGTTAACTTGTTGGCGCTATGTTAATACCAGTAATAAGAACATGATCTAATAGTAAAGCTTTACATACAAAAGTCAGGCAAAGTAATTAATTGTAAATATTGTAAAATTATTCTTCCGTGCTGAGAGGAGATTATCATGAGGGGTATTATAAGATACCGACAAGGGAAGTAAGAGTAGAATATAATTAGGGGTAGAGGGTGGACATTTTAAAGCAGCACTGTCATGCTGTACTTACCTTTCTTCTATTGTTTCCTCTTTTCTTCCTCTCTCAGAATCCGTTCTTATTTTCTTAGTAGGGACAACTTTGGCTTATGTATTTTTGCTACGCTTGACCTTCTTTGACCAAAGAAGGAGTTTCAGTCTACTTAATTTCCTGTGTCAAGGAGAAGGGGGAGCACTTTCTCTGACACAGGAAATGGAGTGGACTTAAACTCCTCCTTTGGTCAAAGAAGGTCAAGCGTAGCAAAAATACATACCGTATATATTCGAGTATAAGTCGAGTTTTTCGGCACATTTTTTGTGCTGAAAAACCCCAACTCGACTTATACTCGAGTCAATGTCTGTATTATGGCAATTTACATTGCGATAATACAGACAAGGGGCTGTGTAGGAGGGGGGCTGGCAGTAAGCGTTTACTTACCTCTCCTGCAGCTCCTGTCAGCTCCCTCCTCCTACGTGCCGGTCCGGTCAGCTCCCCTGTCAGCTCACAGTGTAAGTCTCGCGAGAGCCGCGGGGTCATAGCGCGGCCGTGAGACTTACACTGGGACTTACACTGTGAGCTGACCGGACCGGCACGGAGGAGAAGGGAGCTGACAGGAGCTGCAGGAGAGGTAAGTAAACACTTCCTGCCAGCCCCCCTCCACTGAACTGCCAATGCCACTGGACCACCAGGGAGTGAGAGCCCCCCTCCCTGCCATGTATCAAGCAGGGAGGGGGGACGAAAATAAATATAAATAATAATAAAATAATATTTAAAAAAAAATAATAAAATAAAAAAATAATACTAAAAAATATTATTAAAACAAAAAAATTCATACTAAAATTATAATAATTAAAAAATAATAATAAAAATGCCCACCCCCCACCAAGGCTCTGCATCACACTTTGCATCACACACACTGCACTCATACACACACACTGCACTCATACACACACACTGCACTCATACACACACACACACTGCACTCATACACACACACACTGCATTCATTATATACACACACTGTAAATAAATATTCAATTAATATAATTTTTTTAGGATTTAATTTTATTTAGAAATTTACCAGTAGCTGCTGCATTTCCCACCCTAGTCTTATACTCGAGTCAATAAGTTTTTCCCAGTTTTTTGCGGTAAAATTAGGGGCCTCGGCTTACATGCGGGTCGGCTTATACTCGAGTATATACAGTAAGCCAAAGTAGTCCCTACTAAGAAAATAAGAACGGATTCTGAGAAAGGAAGAAAAGAGGAAACCATAGGAGAAAGGTAAGTTCGGCATGACAGTGCCGCTTTAAGAAGTAAATAGGGAAGTAAGTGGAGTAACAAGAAGAGAAAGAGAGGAATAAAATTAGGGACCGAAACAAGAAGTAACAGAATAAGAAATGCTGGGGAGATATTATAAGGAAGGCCAATAGCAGATTTCTATATCTGGACACTAAGAATGGAAGGTAAATCCATTAAAAGGCAAGACTTACCGTAATGGTCGTAAGACGAGTTATAGATATTCATTGTCCATTCAATCCATTACTATCATTTAATCAAAGTCGTGAGTTGATCACTTTATGTAATAACATCTCCTAATAATGACCTGGAGATGACTTACATGATATCCGTTCTCACAGTACCTCATTTCACATAACACAACCTGTATCTGTCTCACCTGGGCCGCTCTTCTCTTTCAGTTGTGTTCAGCTTCAGGGCCAACGTTGGACTCTTCTTCCTGTAATAAGACAGCCCGAGTTACTCAGAAATGTTTTCAGCGTCCTTTGGTGGTAATGCTGCTTGCAAATTGTCCAGTATCTGACCTTACATTCACAAGATCACTTTGCATGATCACACAAGGATCTCAACCCAGTGTCAAAAGTGCCTTCCTCCCACGTCCACAAGAAAAACGTGGATTTCATACAGGGATTCCCTCTCAGCATCATGAGTTGCCCTCTTCCCACATTTCTCACGTGCATCACCTAGGAAAGGGGTCCTCAAACTGTGGCCCTCCAGATGTTGCTGAACTACAACTTCCATGATTCTTTGAATTACATAGATGGGAGTTGTAGTTCAGCAACATCTGGGGGGCCAGAGTTTGAGGACACCTGACCTAGGATAACCGCTGTCCGCTGGGATCTCATTTCATAATTGCATAATTATTTATGAAGGTGGATCTCCTATAATAAAAACTGGCCTTTCACTTGCACTTACTCGGGAGACCTCAGCGAAAGTAATCGTGGTAACTATGCTAATTAATGTTAAAGGACCACTATAGGCACCCAGACGACTTCAGCTCAATGAAGTGGTCTGGGTGCCAGGTCCATCTAGGGTTAACCCTGCCTGCTGTAAACATAGTTTACATATGGGTTAATCCAGCCTCTAATGGCTGTCTCATTGACAGCCGCTAGAGGCGCTTCCGCGCTTCTCATTGTGATTTTAACAGTGAGAAGACGTCAGCGTCCATAGGAAAGTATTGAGAATGCTTTCATATGGACTGACTGAATGCGCGCGCGGCTCCTGCGCATTTGGCAGAAGAGGGAGGAGAGTCCCCAGCGCCAAGGGAGCACGGCGCTGGAGAAAGGTAAGCCTTTAACCCCTTCCTCCCCCTAGAGCCCGGTGTGAGGGGGGCCATGAGGGGGGGAAGGGACCTATTAACACTATAGTGCCAAGAAAACGAGTTTGTTTTCCTTGCACTATAGTGGTCCTTTAAGTGATCACCCATTATTATTTAATGTTATGACTTCACCCAAGGAAACATGTGGTATAATGTTTACAGGGCTGTCTATAATATGAAAAGGACCCTGGGCAAAGCATTTTCTTGGGCCCCCTGGGCCCTGTCACTGCACCTCACCTCCCCATTACGCCCAACCCGCAATCACACTGACAGACATACTGACACATACACACACAGACAGACATATTAAAACATTCGCAGATACATACTGACACAAAAATATATACTGGCAAACATATTGACACACATTCAGACATACTGATACACTCACAGACACACTGACAGGCGTATTGACATACACAGACATACTGACATACACACTGAGACATACTGACATACACACACACACAGTATGTCTGTGTGTGTTAGTATGTCTGTGTGTGTGTATGTCTGTGTGTGTGTATGTGTGTATGTCAGTATGTCTGTGTGTGTATGTCAGCATGTCTGTGTGTGTCTATGTCAGTATGTGTGTATGTCAGTGTGTGTGTGTGTGTGTGTCAGTATGTCTGTGTATGTATGTCAGTCTGTGTGTGTGTAGGTCAGTATGTCTGTCATACTGACATACACACACACACACAAACAGACATACTGACACACACACATACTAACACACACACATTTAGCCACCCTCCAGGTTCTTACATTTTTATGGAGGGTGGCTTCCCTGGGGTCCAGTGGCAGGCTGAGGCAGTTGGGAGTTATCTTGAAGAACTCCCCTTCTCCCTGCCTTCCTTCCTCCCACACGGCTATTATCTCCGGTGGGAGGAAGTGACACACGGTACTCACTTCCTCCCAGCCGGTACAGGAAGGGGCCCTTAGTGCATGGGCCACCCGGGTTGCCTCCTTAGTTGGCTGGCCGGTGCGGCTGCACCGCCGGGACATGGAGGCTGCTGAAATCGCGGGGCCCACGGGGCAGCTGCTCTGGGGCCCCCCAGGAGCAACTGGGCCTGGGGCAGCTACCCCGTTTGCCCCGCGCTAAAGACGGCCCTGAATGTTTATCATCTCTGTTCTGCTGAATGCCACTTTCTCCAGTTTCTAACATTGTACGTTAATGAAGCGTTATTTATTTGGGTATACAGAAAATTGTGTCACCTGGATTGTAAGTTATTCATCTTCGCAAACAGCAGTCGGAGAACTCTCTCTTTCTCTTCCCAGGTCAAATCCTTAATGTCAACTTTCCCGGCTTGTAGATGGTTCCTGAGATGAGAAGAATGCTCATAAAACATGTACCAGCGGCCCTAATTTGGCACGTAAAATTATTTTATAATACAAGTAGGATTATAACCCACAAACTATATGAACATTAAACACACTTCCTAAAACACTGAGCTCCAACCTGAAGAAGGCATTGTTTACAGTTATAGTAATATTTACAATAAACTTAAAGGGACACTATAGTCACCAGAACAACTACAGCTTAATGTGGTTGTTCTGGTGAGTATATTAGCTCAATTCGGGCATTTTCATGTAAACACTGCCTTTTCAGAGAAAAGGCAGTTTTTACATTGCCCCTAGGGACACCTGCACGAGCCACTGGAGGGGCTTCCTGGCTCAGGGCTGCACCGTAAGCAGCCTGCCGTTCAGCATCCCCACACTCTGCATGGAGACGCTGAATTTCCCTTAATAGAGATGCATTGATTCAATGCATCTCTATGAGGGGGTCCCGATTGGCAAAAACTGCATTTGGCCCCGCCCCCATGCCGATTTTAGCCAATGCAATGCTTTCCCTATTGGGGAAAGGGGGCTTAGGGGGGGTAAGCCATCTAAATGGTGGTTTTTGCACTATACATGTTTGTGTTCCTGACCCTATAGTGATCCTTTAAATAAGCTCATACTTTATATACATGTTAATAAAACTACCTATGTTTACTATATTTGGAGTCTGCTTTTTTTTTTAAATTTATAATCGTCACCAGGTGACCATATATTACGCATTTTATGGTCACTAACTATAATATAAATCCAAACTTGATCATTATTGCTTGAAAACAAAACACCCAAAGTTAATTCTTAATTTTCAAATAAATTAGGTTTTATTAAATGTACATTTGCTAAATGTAAATGGGTTGAATTACTTTGAGTTACAGCCAGGGCCGTCTTTACCGCGGGGCAAACGGGGCAGCTGCCCCGGGCCCAGTTACTCCTGGGGGCCCAAAGCAGCTGCACCGTGGGCCCCGCTTGCCTCAAGCATTTCTCTCACCCGCCAGTGCAGCCACACACTAAGGAGGCCCACCGGGTGGCCCATGCACTAAGGGCCACCCGGTGGGCTTCTGTCAGCAGGGGCCCGGTCGTGCGCTCTGGCGCTTTAAGAGCGTGACCGGGCCCTCTTGCTTTTCGGCAGCCGGCTGGGAGGAAGTGACGGCTGCGCATCACTTCCTCCCATAAAGAGAGGAGCCGCGCGGGAGGAGGAAGAGGCAGAGCAGAGGGGGTCTGGGCCGAGCTAGCCAGACCCCAACTCCCAGCAGCTTCAGCCACCCTCTAAGGTAGAAAACTGGGGGGTGGGTTTTCTAGTGTAAATTTTGTGTGTGTGTGTCAGTGTGTGTGTCAGTGTGTCTGTCAGTGTATGTGTCCGTGTGTGTGTCCGTGTGTGTGTCAGTGTGTGTGTCAGTGTGTGTGTCAGTGTGTGTGTCAGTGTGTGTGTCCGTGTGTGTGTCAGTGTATGTGTCAGTATGCCTGTCAGTGTGTCTGTGTCAGTATGCCTGTCAGTGTATGTGTCAGTGTGTCTGTCAGTGTGTCTGTCAGTATGTGTGTCAGTATGTCTGTCAGTATGCCTGTCAGTGTGTGTGTCAGTGTATGTGTCAGTGTGTCTGTCAGTATGTGTGTCAGTATGTCTGTCAGTATGCCTGTCAGTGTGTCTGTCAGTGTGTCTGTCAGTGTGTCTGTCAGTGTGTCTGTCAGTGTGTCTGTCAGTGTGTCTGTCAGTGTGCCTGTCAGTGTGTGTGTCAGTATGTCTGCCAGTGTGTGTGTCAGTATGCCTGTCAGTGTGTCTGTCAGTATATGTGTCAGTATGTCTGCCAGTGTGTCTGTCAGTATGCCTGTCAGTGTGTGTGTGTCAGTGTGTCTGTCAGTGTGTGTGTCAGTGTGTGTGTCAGTGTGTGTGTCAGTGTGTCTGTCAGTGTGTGTGTGTGTGTGTCAGTGTGTATGTCAGTCAGTGTGTGTCAGTATGCCTGTCAGTATGCCTGTCAGTATGTCTGCCAGTGTGTCTGCCAGTGTGTCTGTCAGTGTATGTGTCAGTGTGTCTGTCAGTGTGTGTGTCAGTGTGTGTGTCAGTATGTCTGTCAGTATGTCTGTCAGTATGTCTGTCAGTATGTCTGTCAGTGTATGTGTCAGTGTATGTGTCAGTGTGTCTGTCAGTGTGTCTGTCAGTGTGTCTGTCAGTGTGTCTGTCAGTGTGTCTGTCAGTGTGTCTGTCAGTGTGCCTGTCAGTGTGTGTGTCTGTATATCTGTGTGTGTATCTATATGTTGTCATTGTGTGTGTATCTGTATGAAGTCCGTGTGTGTATTTGTGTATCTGCCAGTGTGTCAGGTGTGTATGTGAGTCTGTGTAACTGCATGTGTCAGTGTTTGAATCTTTGTGTATGTCAGGATGTGTATCGGTGTGTCTGTATGTGTGTCAGTGTGTATCTATATGTTGTATTTGTGTGTTTCGCTATATCTGTATGTTATGTTATTAGTATGTGTGTCTGTGTATCTGAATTTGTGTCAGGTTGTGTATCTATGTGTCAGTGTGTGTATATCTACTTGTGTGTTTGTGTGTGTATATGTGCATACATCTCAACATTCACACGCTAACACTACACACAAATACACCCCTGCATTCAAGCTTCAGCACTACATACAAATACACGTCTGTGTTAAACACCAACATTATATGTATACACACCCCTGCATTCAAAAACCAACACTAGACATAAATTCATGCTTACATTCAAACGCCAACACCACATACAAACATATTCCATACAAAAACCTGTTTACATTGAAACATACAAAAACTGCTTAGTGTTAAATACAAACCTGCAAACATGGGTAAATGGTAGAGCCCCAGCTGTCAAGGTATTGCTGGAGTTGTACGACAGATGGGGATCTACCTTTTAAACATCCTTGCAATAGGGAGGCCCAAAAAAATATTATTGCACCTCTCTACTTTAGGTTGCCACTGTCTTAAGGGTGATAACGTGATTGCACGCCTGGGGAGGGTGTACAGGGTCCAGGGGGCCCAAGCAAATGCTTTGCCCAGGGTCCAATCAATATTGAAGACGGCCCTGGTTACAGCTCTATTTTGACTTTCTCTAAAATTATAAGATGTGAGGCAATAATGAACAATGAGTGGTAACTAAAACATACCATTTCTCTGCATCCTGGAGATCTTGGTATACATCGTTTGTGCTGTGCTCCTTGTTGTGAAAGGTTCTAATCTTCGGATACAAGTCTTTCCCCGAAGCAGCATCTTTCATCTTGCGCTGGTAAACTGCCTGGGCCTCTCTGCGATAATGACTTCTACTGGCTATGATCTCTTGCTTGACCTGGGTCAGGGCCTCCAAGAAGAAATGTTCCACATCTGACCGTTCCCTCAGGATATTTGCACTAAGCTTCTTTATGCGGTTGATCTCCCGTTCCTGCATGTCTAGCATCTTCTGAAACCTCTCTGCATTCCTTGCTTCTACTTCGATGTCACACTCTTTCCTCTGAATCTGACCATCCAACTCCAGACTCGTCTTCTGTAGGTCAGCCTCCAGTCTCATGATATTCTGCTGCAAGTCACGTATCTCAGTTTTCTTCCTGGCTGATTGCAAGGCCTTTTTCTTAATTAGCATTTCATTGGTTTCCTGTCCAAGAGATGTAATGGGCAGGAATTGGATGAAATTGTTAAGACAATTTACCCAACTTCAATGTATATACTTCTTGTTATGTGCTTTTGGATCTACAAAAATGGACATGTCTAACCCCTTGTCAAGATCAGGATTATTTTGGTATAGTACTCATTAGTTAGGACAATACATCTAAGTATTGTCCCAATTTTATATCTACTAAAAATGCTTAATCTATTGTTGATAGATCTTTTGGCACACATTCCTTAATTATTTTCTATTTCTCTTACATAGCAAGTGTGTTTTGTTGCTTTTTTATTTTTATTACAGGGTTACTCCAACCAAAAAATTATTTTAACATTGTTTTTTGTTGCAGTAATGCAACAAAAAAGAAATACAAATAAAGTACATACTTACCTGTGCTCCTCCTGTGACTCATTCCTGCCATTGGTTGTCTGTCGCCAGCGTGCTGATGAAAGGCGCCCAAGATTTAACATAAGCCAGCCTGAAATTCTCGTCCTGTGCTGTAATGTGCATTTTCTCTATATGTGAAGTGTTTCAAACTGAAATGCTACACATATAGACTCCAAACACTATGACCACTTGACATCACTGGAGTAGCCCTTGAATTGGTTTGTCCATACCTCTCTTGTGGACGGGGCGGACTGACCGGTCGGGCACTTCGGACATGGTCCGAGGGCCCGGCCGGGAGGGGGGCCCGCCATCAGGGGGCCCGCCCGCCCCTTTAAATACTGCAGCCGTCTGAGCGCTCTCTTAAGAGCGCTCAGGCGGCTGCAGCTTCTCACCTCCCCTCCTCTGTAGCGCTCGCCGGTCCGCGGTGCCCGGCCGGAGTGATAGGAAGGTGCTCAGTGTGCACCTTCCTGTCAGTCCGACCGGGTACAGGAAACAGAAACTCCTGTTCCGCGTGGAACAGGAGTTTCTGTTTCCTGTACCCGGCCGGACTGACAGGAAGGTGCACACTCAGTGTGCACCTTCGTATCACTCCGGCCGGGCACCAGACCGGACAGCAGCTCGGCCACGCTACAGAGGAGGGGGTGGGTAAGAACAGAGAGGGAGGGGGTGGGGGTGGGGGTGGGGGGGCATGAACAGAGAGGGAGGGAGGGGGTGGGGGTGGGGGGGCATGAACAGAGAGGGAGGGGAATGAACAGAGAGGGAGGGGGATGAACAGAGAGGGGGGGATGAACAGAGAGGGGGGGGATGAACAGAGAGGGGGGGATGGGGGGATGAACAGAGGGGGGGGAATGAACAGAGGGGGGATGAACAGAGGGGGGGGAATAACAGGGAGGGGGGGAATAACAGGGAGGGGGATGAACAGAGAGGGAGGGGGGGAAATGAACAGGGGGGGGGAAATGAACAGAGAGGGAGGGGAGGGGGGTAAGAAGAAAGAGGGAGGGGGTGGGTAAGAAGAAAGAGGGAGGGGGTAAGAAGAAAGAGGGAGGGGGGTAAGAAGAGAGAGGGAGGGGGGTAAGAAGAGAGAGGGAGGGGGGTAAGAAGAGAGAGGGAGGGGGGTAAGAAGAGAGAGGGAAGGGGGTAAGAAGAGAGAGGGAGGGGGGTAAGAAGAGAGAGGGAGGGGGGGTAGGAAGAGAGAGGGAGGGGCGTAAGAAGAGAGAGGGGGGTTAGGAGAAGAGAGGGAGGGGGTAAGAAGAGAGAGAAGGGGAGTAAGAAGAGAGGGAGGGGGTAAGAAGAGGGGGGAGGGGGGTAAGAAGAGGGGGGAGGGGAGTAAGAAGAGGGAGGAGTAAGAAGAGGTGGGAGTAAGAAGAGAGTGAGGGGGGAGTAAGAAGAGGGGGAGGGGGGGAGTAAGAGGAGGGCAATTGCCCCCTCCCCTGTCCGCAGGCACCGTGCGGGCAGCTGTCAGGGGAGGGAGGAAGAGAGGACCCGGGGCAGCCTGCAGCTCCTCTGGGTCCTTCTTGCACGAGCACAGATCGTTGCCGCGGTTACCACGGCAACGTTACGGCTCTTGCGAGAGTAAACTCTAGCCCTGGAGCTACGGGCTAGAGTTCACTCTCAACACTGTGACCACCAGGGATTCCTGGTGGTCGCAGTGGTGAGAGTGAACTCTAGCCCCATAAACACACTGCCCCCCCACACACCATACACATTCACACACTGCCCACCATACACCCATACACATTTACACACATTGCCACACACACACACATACACTGCCCACCCATACACACACAGCCCCCCATACTAACATTGCCACACACATACACAGCCCCCTCATACACACATTGCCCCACACACCCTACACATTCACACACTACACCCCCTCACACACACTGAACCTTTCACACACACTGCACCCCTTACACATTGCACCACTGCTCCTATACCCTACTACAGCCTCATATCTCAGCAGACCCCAGGTAAGTTGTCAAACTGTTCTTAAACGGTTTGACTACTTACTCTGAAAGGGGGGTCTGGCCCTCCTGGCACCATAACGACTACACAGAGCAGTAGTGGTTATTGTGCATGGATTATTTCTTTAAATAATCTACAAGTGCCCCAGTAGCCAGCAAGCCAGCCAGCCCACAGGCCGGCCAGCCAGCCCACAGGCCACCAGTTAGGCTTACAGCCAGCAAGCCTGCAGCCTGCCAACCGCAGCCAGCAAGCCAACAGCCTTCCAGCCGCAGCCAGCAAGCCAACAGCCTGCCAGCCGCAGCCAGCAAGCCAACAGCCTGCCAGCCGCAGCCAGCAAGCCAACAGCCTGCCAGCCGCAGCCAGCAAGCCAACAGCCTGCCAGCCGCAGCCAGCAAGCCAACAGCCAGCAAGCCCACAGCCTGCCGGCAGTAGCCAGCAAGCCCACAGACTGCCGGCAGTAGCCAGCAAGACCACAGCCTGCCAGCAAGCCCACAGCCTGCCAGCCGCAGCCAGTAAGCCCACAGCCTTCCAGCAAGCCCACAGACTGCCAGCCAGCAACAGTAATTAAGGTAAGAGGAGCTAACTTGGCCTAGGTATCAGCAAGCTATGTTGTGTTGCTATATTGTGAATAGGAACCAGAGTGTTGGAGAGACCCCCCTCCAGGCCCCATTAGACTCCATTGTAGTCTCTAATGGGACCTGGAGGAAATTCTTTCTAACACTCTCTAAAGGACACCGAGATAGCCTCTGCTAGACAGACCCCCCTCCATGGCCCATTAGCCCTCAATTGTAGTCTCCACTGGGGCCTCGAAGGGATTATTGCACTTTTGTTCCTTGTGTCTAAAGATTGTGTAGGGTGTGGCTGGAGGCGGTGCATGGAGGCGGGACATGGGTGGCGCTTGCTGCGGAGTATGGGTGGGGCCTGTAAGGGGGCCCTTGATTTATTTTGCCCGGGGGCCCTGAGGGTTCTCAGTCCGCCCCTGCTTGTGGAGAGTTAAACGGACACTGTGGGCACCAACAACAATTTAGGAGAATATGATCGGTATTTCCTCCTTAATCATGCTTTTCCACACATTTAAATTAATATACATGCATGCACACACACTCCTGCCACCCCCCACCCGATAAAATTTTAAGTACTACACTACCAGCAGGAATATAACTTACTAGTGTGGAATTTCCACTCGTCAATGACGAGTGGATATTGTGAGCCTAGTTTTTATATATATATAATAATATGATATAATAATATGGTTTGCAGCTTCCTAAAGATTACCCTTCCCCCACCATTGCCATTTCCCGACTGGCATATGCACATGTAAAATTGAAATAGTTTATGTGCTAACAGCAAATTCAATTGATGGTCATCATAACTTATGAAAATTAGATCAGCATTAAAATTAAATTCCAAATGTAATTTCCATCCATGATTATGATTGGTTCTTCATACCTGCATTGGTGACAGATTTGTACTGCAATCCTATCACTGTAAACAAGAAGATCTGGTTAGTACCTTGTCCAGCAGAAGTTGAGCTATCTCGTTCTGTAGAATTTCTTTGGTTTTCTTTAACTCCTCTACCTCATTCAGGAGAAATGAATATTCCTTCTTTAGATGAACATTTTCCTTGAAGACATTTCTTCCAGACTCACCCAGCTGCCTGTTGGTAGGTCAATGGAGCAGGGTCTTAAACGAATGCGCCAAGCATCATGACCACTACAACTTACTGTAGTGTTTATGGTAGCAGGCATACCCCATATCCTCCATCTTAGGAGTCAAACCATTTTTGAACTGTTTGACTTCTTAGCTGGGGTCTAAGACACTGCTTCCCACCTCAACTACTAATGCCGGAATTTCTGACTCTTTGGCATCAGTTGAGGAGAGAGCGGCGCCCAGAGGACCCCAGGTAAGAAGTCAAACTGTTAAAAAAGGGTTTGAATCCTTATAATGAGGGAAACAACTATGGGAGACAATGATGAAAGGCCTTAATGAAGACAGCAACCACCCTTTACTAAAATGGCCTGTACATAATCCGGCGAGAGGTACTTATACACCATTCAAATGCCTCTGGTAGAAAGAAAGCCGAATTTAACTGAATGACATTGCCACAGTGCTCTAAGCCAATCATCATCATCCAGTTTGGCCAGAATTGAAACTGGTAATTAGTAAGTGTAAAGTCTCTATTATCCATATGGCTGTGGGGTGCGACCTCCAAGTTCCAACGAAAACCATATTTTGTTGTCCAATCTGTCGCAAGCAGGACAGCATGCATAGCCTCATTCCACCATAGTGCTTAGAGGGCCCATTTACGGCAATAAAGAACTAAATTAAAACCTACACCATGTTTTATTATAGCACATCCTCTATGTCTCTTTTGCTGGCAGCTGAATGAGGATTGAGATATAGGATTGAGAGTGGCAGAGAATCCACCCTCTGTTACTACAGGTTTACTTACTTGATGGCCTCGCTGTGAGCACTTTCAGCCAACACCACTATCCGTTTCTCTTCTTCCATCTTCATACGATGCTGGAAGAGAAATTCAGATTTCTCACAATTACTTAAACTAGATTGAATGCCAGATAGCTGAATAATTTGGTTCCTAGCATGTATACAGTAACTAAATTTGGAGCTTAAATCTACAGGAGTATTTACTAATGGTTACCAAATTTGCCATCTATGTGAACATCTATTATGGAATAAAACTATCGATAATTGGAAAGAATCCAAAAGAGAAACAACGGAGTTTGTTTTTTGCTAAAAAAAAGACCTTCAAATTGCTTCCACGCGACAGTTTTCTAGGTTTCTATGTTAACAACAATGCTTTAGGCAGGGTAAACTGCCAATTATCATAATAGCATATTCTGAATGCTTTGCTTAGGACATACAATAGCAGTACATACAGAAGTATTATTCATTATTCTCATTATTAATATTATAACCTGGTTAACCTATATAACCTGGAACCCAGTTGCATACATTCACAAGAAGCAAGTACAAGACACAGCATAGATTGAACAAGGCTACCCAAAATTTAATCCAAATGAGATTGATGTCATGTAACAGGGACTATAGGCCTTTCTCCAGGGTTGGAATGAGGGGATGGCATGCTTGTTGGCTATGAATATCATATATCATAGAGACTTTTAACCCCTTAAGAACCAAACTTCTGGAACAAAAGGGAATCATGACATGTCACACATGTCATGTGTCCTTAAGGGGTTAAAGAGATGTGAATCTCGGCCAGAGAGTCAGAAATATCACAAACACGCTGTCGGGCTAAACAAGAACCACAACAGGGAGATTGCGATACTTAAACCTGGGATTTAAATAGTGGATGCATAATTACTGTTGTGCCACATAATAAAAGAGCACCAGAAAATGCGAGGATGGTGGAACACTGAATTTGCATCATGCGCAACGTCATCAGCGGATGCCTAAGAGGCATGTGGTGATGTGTCATTCGGGTACGACCACGAATAGACGTACACTGGCAGCGTATGGCATCGTAGAGAGACCACAATGGAGCGGCGTTTGGGGTGTGACCAGGGTTGTGGCCAGGAGCGGGGCTCTATGGAGAGATATTTTAGGTGACTTACTAATAACAATTTTTTTTAACAATTCATTCAAAAATATCTATTGTTTTATTTGCACAGACTGATTCCTTTTTTTTTTTTTAGCAACCACGTCGGGATCCGAATCCACAGGCTGCAGGGTCCAAGACCGTGCCCTTACCACTGCACTACTCCTTGGCCTTAAGTTCTAAACACATTTGTAGTTTAAAGACATGTTAATGTGGGTTTTACTGCAGTGAAGCTCCGTTATACACTCAGACACACCAACAATACGGAGCTCCTAGAAAAGAGGAACATTAGGACAGAAAAGAGGGACAGAGGAACTTGAGCCCAAAATAGGGACTGTCCCTCCTAAATATAGACACTTGGGAGGTATGCCTGTACCCCAAGCTACTCCCTACAAGCACTTGGATAGGAAATAAGGAAGTGTGACTTTCCAGGCTAATAATGCAAGATGTGTGGTTGAACTGGGGATTCCTATGGATTTTGTCAAACTGAAAATGGTTTGACAAAAATCTAGACTGAAGCTATAGCCTTATGCTCCTAGCATAAGCAATACAACACACTATAGCGGGCATGATGATTGAAGTGTCCATTTGCTCACACCTGGTAAATCTTCTGGACCAATAAGCAATAATCCCTCAGGATGCTGATGAATCCAGTTACCTTTAAATCATGATCTGACACAGGCATGTTTCTGCAAGACACACACATTAAGGAGATTGTCCTGTTGCCTGGTGATATTTGCCGTACCTGAATGCATTTGGATATGTTTTATTTCAAAAATACACACAGATAAGAAAATTCCCCAGGAATCAGTGAGATAAACCATCTTTTTGCACTTGCTCAGTGACAACAGAACCAGTGATCCAGATCAATCATTTACCTTGTCTTGAATAAAGCGTTTCTCCATGATGCTCAGAGTGACTTCGTGAGCCTTACTTTGCGTTCTCAGATTTTCCTTAACCTATAGGAAATCGAGATAGGTTAATCCTGGTCTGCAAGCTGGGATCAGCCATAATCACTATATAAGATGAGAGTCACACATCCATTACAGTCACTAAACAAGTCGATGATATGTGAAACCGTATACCCATTACAGGCTGAGACAGTTGGGTAATAAAGTCAATATGTAGACTGCATCAGTCATTCAATAAAGTTACTATATAGGTTGGGCTAGTCAGGGAATAAAGTCAGAATACATTCACAATACAGGCTGAGCCACAGTCAGAATACATTGACTATGCAGCATGGCGACAGACAAACAATACAGTGAATACGCAGACTGGCCAAGACACAGAATACAGTGAATATACACACTGGCCGAGAAACAGAATACAGTGAATACGCAGACTGGCCAAGACACAGAATACAGTGAATACGCAGACTGGCCAAGACACAGAATACAGTGAATATACACACTGGCCGAGAAACAGAATACAGTGAATACGCAGACTGGCCAAGACACAGAATACAGTGAATACGCAGACTGGCCAAGACACAGAATACAGTGAATATACAGACTGGCCAAGACACAGAATACAGTGAATATACAGGATGGCCCAGACACAGAATACAGTGAATATACAGACTGACCCAGACACAGAATACAGTGAATATACAGACTGGCCAAGACACAGAATACAGTGAATCTACAGGCTGGGCCAGACACAGAATACAGTGAATATACAGACTGGCCAAGACACAGAATACAGTGAATATTCAGGATGACCCAGACACAGAATATAGTGAATATACAGACTCTCCGAGACACAGAATACAGTGAATATACAGGATGGCCCAGACACAGAATACAGTGAATATACAGACTGGCCAAGACACAGAATACAGTGAATATACAGGATGACCCAGACACAGAATAAAGAATATACAGACTGGCCGAGACACAGAATACAGTGAATATACACACTGGCCAAGAAACAGAATACAGTGAATACGCAGACTGGCCAAGACACAGAATACAGTGAATACGCAGACTGGCCAAGACACAGAATACAGTGAATATACAGACTGGCCAAGACACAGAATACAGTGAATATACAGGATGGCCCAGACACAGAATACAGTGAATATACAGACTGGCCAAGACACAGAATACAGTGAATATACAGGATGACCCAGACACAGAATAAAGAATATACAGACTGGCCGAGACACAGAATACAGTGAATATACACACTGGCCGAGAAACAGAATACAGTGAATACGCAGACTGGCCAAGACACAGAATACAGTGAATATTCAGGATGACCCAGACACAGAATATAGTGAATATACAGACTCTCCGAGACACAGAATACAGTGAATATACAGGATGGCCCAGACACAGAATACAGTGAATATACAGACTGGCCAAGACACAGAATACAGTGAATATACAGGATGACCCAGACACAGAATACAGAATATACAGACTGGCCGAGACACAGAATACAGTGAATATACAGACTGGCCCAGACACAGAATACAGTGAATATACAGGATGGCCCAGACACAGAATACAGTGAATATACAGACTCACCCAGGCACAGAATACAGTGAATATACAGACTGGCCAAGACACAGAATACAGTGAATATACAGGATGACCCAGACACAGAATACAGTGAATTTACAGACTGGCTGAGACACAGAATACAGTGAATATACAGGATGGCCCAGACACAGAATACAGTGAATATACAGACTCACCCAGACACAGAATACAGTGAATATACAGGATGGCCCAGACACAGAATACAGTGAATATACAGACGTGCCCAGACACAGAATACAGTGAATATACAGACTTACCCAGACACCGAATACAGTGAATATACAGACGTTCCCTGACACCGAAAACAGTGAATATACAGACTCACCCAGACACAGAATACAGAATATACAGACTGGCCGAGACACAGAATACAGTGAATATACAGGATGGCCCAGACACAGAATACAGTGAATATACAGGCTGGACCAGACACAGAATACAGTGAATATACAGGCTGGGTCAGTCAGCCAAAACAGTCACTATACAGGAAGGGGTCACTCAAGTTGTTTGTTATATGGGTCAGGCTCACTCATTATACATGTCCAAGTCAGTACAATTTATATAAACAGAATACTAACCTCTTCTAATTCTTTTTCCAGCTCAGCTTTCTGCATCCTAAATTCTTTAGCCATTTTGACCTCAGACATAAATGCACGCATTTCCTTCTCTTTCTGGATATATTTGTTTTCTAGAGCAGAGATTACTTCAACCTATAAAAAATAATGTTAAAAACAATAAAATAAACATTTAGCAAAGGACTGGTAGGAAACATACACAAGTCGCTTACAAAGATGGTGATTTTAATCCTTGTTTTATACATGTGTACACATGCTGATTTAACCAACCTGGCTATAAAGATACTGGTACTTGTGTGCACATGCTCTGCATAAAGCAGGTATTCATATACCTATGTGCACACACTCTTTAAGAAGCTATGTATTATTATACTAGTAGGAACATTCTATATAAACCTATAGATTCTGATATCCGTGTGCAAACATTCTTTATAAAATGATAGATTCTGTTTCCAGTGTGTACACATTCTATATAATAATACCAAGGTGCACACAATTCTGTATAAAGGTATAGATTAATGCCAATGTATACATATTCTATTTAAAGCAACAGATTCTGAAACCTGTATACACATATTCTGGATAAGTTACAGACTCTAATAATTGTGGACACATGCTCCGTATCAAGCTACAGGTTTTCACTCCCATTTACAAGCATTGGGTGTATAATAGCTATAGATTCAGATTCCTGTGTACACAAATCAGTATCGAGCTATACATTTTCATCTATAACAAACTGCCTAGATGTTGAAAATGTTTTCATTACCACATATTTCACTATTTCCACAAAAATAAAGTTGGGTATGAAAAGTATAATCATATATAGCAGCCCTTAAAGGAACAATCCAAGCACCATAACCACTACAATCTCGTTTAGAAGTTATGGTACAAGGAGTGCTCTGTCGATCTCCCAGAGTTTCATGGTAAGTAGTTTACAAACAGTTTGGCAACTTACCTGGGGTCTACTGGCCTCAGTCTCCTGTGGAGCTGGAGGTTCCAACTGAGGGCCAATAAGCTAGCTCAGAGCAGGGAGCTTCCAGCTGCCCAGTAGGAGGTAACTGGCACCAAGCGGACCCCAGGTAAGTTGTCAAAATGTTCACAAATGGTTTGACTACCTACCCTGGTAAGGTGCCAAGGCACTCTTTGGACAATAACCACTACAGAATGCTTGTTGTGTTCTGTTAATATTTAGATACATTTATCAAACTACAAAATGTGGGTTGATGTACTTACTAATTTATTCTGCTCTTCCTCAAAGATTTTCTTCTGTTTTAGGATATCATGCTTTAATTCTTCAATCTTTACAGAAAAAAACCCAGAAACAATAAAGATATGGAACTAATTAAAGAAACATAACTAATAGAAAGCTATACAAAATGCTAAATATTGATATTAGGGTAAAAAGCTATAGATATACCGAGAGACTAGTAGAAAGCTGTACACAATTGGGCTTGTGCCAAATACAGATAACCATGACCTGGTTGACCAAACTAGGCAACATGGCACCATTCCTCACAAGAACCCATTAAAGAACAAATACCAGATATGAATAAACCATGGAAGTGGCTGGCAGGTATAACAAAACAACACAATCAAACCAAATACAGATAAATCAAAACCCAAAAAGCCTTTGCCAAAGTGACCAAGAAGCACAAATGCAGAAGACTTCTTCTTGCCTCCAATGATTTGCTAGTTTTCTAAGATTGAATAATGACATACTTTTTACTCAACCTCGAGATTGAAGCTCTATTTTTGATGTTCCAAATAAGGCCTTCTAACGGTTCCATTTATGCTGTTATAATTGAGGAGAAGCCTCATGCCAGGCATCTATAGTAAGATATATATGGATGCCAAGAACAGGTACATTTTGGACTCGGTAATAGCTTAATTTTATGAGCCTTATATATTTATAAACCAAAAAACGGGCAGGTTGGTATACATAAGGCACTCATGTCAATGCAGACAAACCAAAGGCTGGAAGATTGTTAAACACAACAAGGTACTTATGAGAAATACAGATAAACTGGAACTGGATAGGCACCACGTTAGTTTGAAATACAAGAAGAGAGAAAATTAAATGATAGAATGGATAATAAGGCAGCCATGAGGTGGAAGACAGAAAGACCATATAGCCAACTGGTGTTGTTTCCAAATGATATATCTACCAAATCTATGGACTCGTTTTTATTTTTATATCTCAAAAGAAAAAGAGCTTTAAATAGTAGAGAACACGCTGAAAGATAAAACAGGATTACAATACCATTTCATCTTTCTCCTTTTCTTGCTTTTTCATAAATCCGACAACGTCCACCATGTCTTTTTCCACCTGGTATCGCCTCTGCATCAGATTTTCATTGGTCAGTGCAAGAGTTTGGGCAGCTTCGCGATACTCCATGCGGGAGGCTTCTGTGACCTTCAGACGTGCCTCCCATAGCGAAGCATTTGCTTTGGCTCTTTCTACCACGACCCCTTCATTTTCGGTTTTCACACGCTTCTTCTTTCTTTATCATGAAGATAATTCTTAATTGTATTCTGGATATCTTAAATAGTTTAAAGAAGAAGCACTTTCTGGTTTTCACTAGAGTCTTTTTTAGCCCTGAGCTTGGTATTGGAAGATTAAATAGGGAGGGTAAAGTTCCAGCTCATCCATTTTATCCCAGGCAACTTTAAAGGGACACTATAGTCACCACAGAACAACTACAGCTTATTGAAATTGTCCTGGTGAGTAGAATAATTCCCATTAGGCTTTTTGCAGTAAACACGTTTTTTTTTAGAGAAAGTGCAGTGTTTACATTACAGCCTAGGGATACATCCACTGGCCACTCCTCAGATGGCTACTAGAGGTGCTTCCTGGGGCAGTGCTGCACAGTGTGCAGCAGTGACATTCAGTGTCTCCACCCTCTGCATGGAGACATTGAACTTTCCTCATAGAGATGCATTAATTCTGCTCTGCGTGGAGACACTGAAGGCTCCCCATAGAGATGCAATGATTCTGTTCTACGTGGAGACACTGAAGGCTCCCCATAGAGATGCAATGATTCTGTTCTGCGTGGAGACACTGAAGGCTCCCCATAGAGATGCAATGATTCTGTTCTGCGTGGAGACACTGAACGCTCCCCATAGAGATGCAATGATTCTGTTCTGCGTGGAGACACTGAACGCTCCCCATAGAGATGCAATGATTCAATGCATCACTATGAGGAAATGCCGAATGGCTAGGGTGGTATTTCCTGATTGGCTGAGATCATCAATTCTGATTATCTCAGCCAAGGAGGCGGATTGGGGGCACAGCTAGCACCAGCAGACCACTTCGGCATTGGAAATAAGGTGAGGCTTTTACTTATTTAACCCCTTAAGGACACATGACATGTGTGACATGTCATAATTCCCTTTTATTCCAGAAATTTGGTCCTTAAGGGGTTAAGGAGGGCAAGAGGGGGCAGGGACCCTACATGTGTTTTTAACACAATAGGGTCAGAAATACACATTTGTATTCCTGACCCTATAGTTTTCCTTTAAGATTGCAGTTTATGTTTCACATTTACCAGAAGAAGGAAGATAAGTTTATCCATATCAGTAGTTACAGGAAATCATGAAAACTTTTTTTTTGCTCAAAAAAAATAACAAAAATCACTATTTAGTAGATATACCCCATACGAAAACATGCATGCATTTAATTATGCATTTTTCCTTTGAAATATATGTAAAAACAGCTTGCAATAGCTGCAGATATCTAACCCGGCCCAGACTTTCTGTGGCTGTCCAACCACAGACTTCCCAATTCAGCTCAATGAGAAGTGTTTGCAAAGCAGGTGCTCTGTGCAGTTTCTGCCTCTTAAGTTTAGTTCCACTGAGCTAACCAAATCAGGAAGTAACAGGATCTGAGGTCTGTCTGAAAGGGGTGTGTAACAAGGTTAATTTATTAATGTACCAATTTCTACTGAAATTTGCATTTTGTATAATTTAAAAAAAAAAAGTGGACACTCTCTTCACACATAAAGTATGTCAGCAAGTGCTTTAGGGGTCCAAAGGGAGGCTATTGTGCATGTGCGGCAAATTATTATGCTGCATCCGTCAGCATTTCCTCATAGAGATGCAGTGAATCACTGTGAATCAATATGGGTAATGTTCAGCATGAGACACTAAATGCCAAAGCTGCACAGTTTGAAGCACTGCCCCAGGAAGCACTTCTAGTGGCCATCTGAGTGACTGCCACTGGTAGTGTCCTTAGGGAGCAATGTAAACACTGCCTTTTCTTTGAAAAGGTAGGGCTTACATTCAAAATCCTGCAGGGACTGACTATACTTACCAGAAAAACTACATTCAATTTTCCAACCTCTCAATTTAGAGATTTACATACAGCTGAATGCAATTTGATATGATATATTTTATTATTTTACTGTAACATAAATAGATGGACAGATAACGAAAGAAGTTTATATTGAACAAGAGTATAGCAGTAAAATGGGAGCTATTAGTAAACAGGTAAATGGAGGTAAATGTGGAACGTGTGAGTAATATGGGTGCAATTAGTATGGGGTAAGTAGGTGGT
Organism: Pelobates fuscus; assembly: GCF_036172605.1. NCBI lineage: Eukaryota > Metazoa > Chordata > Amphibia > Anura > Pelobatidae > Pelobates > Pelobates fuscus. The sequence goes on along the minus strand of NC_086329.1, from coordinate 43,126,372 downwards.
ATGTATGGAGGTAAATGTGTAACAGGTAGGTAGGGCAGTAATATGGGTACAGCACTGAGTATATAGTAGGTAAGTGGTATTGGTGCAGTATGGAGGTAAATGTGTAACAGGTAGGTAGGGCAGTGATATGGGTACAGCACTGGGTGTATAGTAGGTAGGTATTGGTGCAGTATGGAGGTAAATGTGTAACAGGTAGGTAGGGCAGTAATATGGGTACAGCACTGAGTATATAGTAGGTAAGTGGTATTGGTGCAGTATGGAGGTAAATGTGTAACAGGTAGGTAGGGCAGTGATATGGGTACAGCACTGGGTGTATAGTAGGTAGGTATTGGTGCAGTATGGAGGTAAGGCAGTGATATGGGTACAGCACTGAGCCTGAGTGTACAGTAGGTAGGCAGTATTAGTGCAGTATGGAGGTAAATGTGTAATAGGTAGGTAAGGCAGTAATATCGGTACAGCACTGAGTGTATAGTAGGTTGGTAGGTGGTATTGGTGCAGTATGGAGGTAGATGTGTAACAGGTAGGTAGGGCAGTAATATGGGTACAGCACTGAGTATATAGTAGGTAAGTGGTATTGGTGCAGTATGGAGGTAAATGTGTAACAGGTAGGTAGGGCAGTGATATGGGTACAGCACTGGGTGTATAGTAGGTAGGTATTGGTGCAGTATGGAGGTAAGGCAGTGATATGGGTACAGCACTGAGCCTGAGTGTACAGTAGGTAGGCAGTATTAGTGCAGGATGGAGGTAAATGTGTAATAGGTAGGTAAGGCAGTAATATCGGTACAGCACTGAGTGTATAGTAGGTTGGTAGGTGGTATTGGTGCAGTATGGAGGTAGATGTGTAATAGGTAGGTAGGGTAGTGATATGGGTACAGCACTGAGTGTATAGTAGGTAGGTAGGTAGGTGGTATTGGTGCAGTGGTTATTGTAGGTGGGTAGGTAGGTGGTATTGGTGCAGTGGTTATAGTAGGTGGGTAGGTATGTGGTATTGGTGCAGTGGTTACAGACAGTAGGTGGGTAGGTGGGTGGTATTGGTGCAGTGGTTATAGTAGGTGGGTAGGTAGGTGGTATTGGTGCAGTGGTTATAGTAGGTGGGTAGGTGGGTGGTATTGGTGCAGTGGTTATAGTAGGTGGGTAGGTAGGTGGTATTGGTGCAGTGGTTATAGTAGGTGGGTAGGTGGGTGGTATTGGTGCAGTGGTTATAGTAGGTGGGTAGGTAGGTGGTATTGGTGCAGTGGTTATAGTAGGTGGGTGGTATTGGTGCAGTGGTTATAGTAGGTGGGTAGGTGGGTGGTATTGGTGCAATGGTTATAGTAGGTGGGTTGTATTGGTGCTGTGGTTATAGTAGGTGGGTAGGTGGGTGGTATTGGTGCAGTGGTTATAGTAGGTGGGTAGGTAGGTGGTATTGGTGCAGTGGTTATAGTAGGTGGGTAGGTGGGTGGTATTGGTGCAGTGGTTATAGTAGGTGGGTAGGTGGGTGGTATTGGTGCAGTGGTTATAGTAGGTGGGTAGGTAGGTGATATTGGTGCAGTGGTTATAGTAGGTGGGTAGTTTGGTGCAGTGGTTATAGTAGGTCGGTGGTATTGGTGCAGTGGTTATAGTAGGTGGGTAGGTAGGTGGTATTGGTGCAGTGGTTATAGTAGGTGGGTGGTATTGGTGCAGTGGTTATAGTAGGTGGGTAGGTGGGTGGTATTGGTGCAATGGTTATAGTAGGTGGGTAGGTGGGTGGTATTGGTGCAGTGGTTATAGTAGGTGGGTAGGTAGGTGGTATTGGTGCAGTGGTTATAGTAGGTGGGTAGGTGGGTGGTATTGGTGCAGTGGTTATAGTAGGTGGGTAGGTGGGTGGTATTGGTGCAGTGGTTATAGTAGGTGGGTAGGTGGGTGGTATTGGTGCAGTGGTTATAGTAGGTGGGTAGGAAGGTGATATTGGTGCAGTGGTTATAGTAGGTGGGTAGTTTGGTGCAGTGGTTATAGTAGGTCGGTGGTATTGGTGCAGTGGTTATAGTAGGTGGGTGGGTAGGTGGTATTGGTGCAGTGGTTATAGTAGGTGGGTGGTATTGGTGCAGTGGTTATAGTAGGTGGGTAGGTGGGTGGTATTGGTGCAATGGTTATAGTAGGTGGGTAGGTGGGTGGTATTGGTGCAGTGGTTATAGTAGGTGGGTAGGTAGGTGGTATTGGTGCAGTGGTTATAGTAGGTGGGTGGTATCGGTGCAGTGGTTATAGTAGGTGGGTGGTATTGGTGCAGTGGTTATAGTAGGTGGGTAGGTAGGTGTATTGGTGCAGTGGTTATAGTAGGTGGGTAGGTAGGTGATATTGGTGCAGTGGTTATAGTAGGTGGGTAGGTGCAGTGGTATTGGTGCAGTGGTTATAGTAGGTGGGTAGGTGCAGTGGTATTGGTGCATTGGTTATAGTAGGTAGGTGGTATTGGTGCAGTGGTTATAGTAGGTGGGTAGGTGCAGTGGTATTGGTTTGGTGCAGTGGTTATAGTGGCAGTCACACGGTTGTTATTACCTCTTCCCTTTCTTTCCCTCCCCAGCTTTGTGTTTGAGTTTCGGCATGATTCCCCCCGAGACTCCGCTCTCCGATCCGGGATCACGGTCTGTTTATACATTGCCATAGCAACACGGTCCCGCCTACTCTCACATGGCCCCGCCCACTCTGACATAGCCGCGCCCACTCTCCGTGCTGGGACCGCCCCTTCACGGAAGTTTGTGCCGCCCACTCTCCCTGCAGGTTGTTACCAGTCCCTCACCACTACTTCAGTCAGTGCACCCAGACTGAAACATCATGTTATGCTCCACGGGGACTGTCCATAGTGTGAGGGCAGGAGGGGGGACTGTCCATAGTGTGAGGGCAGGAGGGGGGGACTGTCCATAGTGTGAGGGCAGGAGTGGGGGACTATCCATAGTGTGAGGGCAGGAGGGGGGGACTGTCCATAGTGTGAGGGCAGGAGGGGGGGACTGTCCATAGTGTGAGTGAAGGAGGAGGGGGGACTGTCCATAGTGTGAGGGCAGGAGGGGGGGGACTGTCCATAGTGTGAGGGCAGGAGGGGGGGGACTGTCCATAGTGTGAGGGCAAGAGGGGGGGACTATCCATAGTGTGAGGGCAGGAGGGGGGGACTATCCATAGTGTGAGGGAAGGGGGGGGACTGTCCATAGTGTGAGGGAAGGGGGGGGACTGTCCATAGTGTGAGGGCAGGGGGGGGGCTATCCATAGTGTGAGGGAAGGAGGGGGGGGGCTGTCCATAGGGTGAGGGCAGGAGGGGGGACGACTGTCCATAGGGTGAGGGCAGGAGGGGGGGGGGCTGTCCATAGTGTGAGGGCAGGAGGGGGGGGGACTGTCCATAGTGTGAGGGCAGGAGGGGGGACTGTCAATAGTGTGAGGGCAGGAGGGGGGGGACTCTCCATAGTGTGAGGGCAGGAGGGGGGGGACTATCCATAGTGTGAGGGCAGGAGGGGGGGACTATCAATAGTGTGAGGGAAGGAGGGGGGGACTGTCCATAGGGTGAGGGCAGGAGGGGGGACTGTCCATAGGGTGAGGGCAGGAGGGGGGGGACTATCCATGGGGTGAGGGCAGGAGGGGGGACGACTGTCCTTAGTGTGAGGGAAGGAGGGGGGACTGTCCATAGTGTGAGGGCAGGAGGGGGGGGGGACTCTCCATAGTGTGAGGGAAGGAGGTGGGGGGACTGTCCATAGTAGGAGGGGGGGACTGTCCATAGTGTGAGGGCAGGAGGGGGGACTGTCAATAGTGTGAGGGCAGGAGGGGGGACTCTCCATAGCGTGAGGGAAGGAGGGGGGGGGGACTGTCCACCATAGTGTGAGGGCAGGAGGGGGAGACTGTCCGTAGTGTGAGGGAAGGGGGGGGGGACTGTCCATAGTGTGAGGGAAAGGGGGGGACTGTCCATAGTGTGAGGGAAGGGGGGACGACTGTCCATAGTGTGAGGGAAGGGGGGGGGACTGTCCATAGTGTGAGGGAAGGGGGGGGGGCTGTCCATAGTGTGAGGGAAGGGGGGGGGACTGTCCATAGTGTGAGGGAAGGTGGGGGGGGCTGTCCGTAGTGTGAGGGAAGGGGGGGGGACTGTCCGTAGTGTGAGGGAAGGGGGGACTGTCCGTAGTGTGAGGGAAGGGGGCACAGTCCGTAGTGTGAGGGAAGGAGAGTGGACCAGGAGAGAGAGAGTTTTAGTGAGATTGTCAATGTGCCTGTCTGTGTGTATCAGTGTTTGTCAGTGAGTTAGTGCATGTATGTGCTTATAGTTACTGTAAAGTTAAAATTTCCTCCCTCAAAGGACCTATATTTGGATTTAAAAAAAAACAAAAACATACCTACATGTATCTATATATTAAAGTGCTAATGTTTAATAATTTATAGCCTTTAAAACATGGTCTTGCTACTAAGATGCTTGAGCAATTAATTAACACCTGGGTTGCTGAGGTTAACCATCTTGCCTTTCCCATTGTCCCCTGCTGTCTCAATTTTGGGGACACCTGGGAACTGTTCCCAACAATCATGGTACGAGCGTATGTTTATGGCACTACTATCCTGCAGGGAGCACTGAAACAGCACTACCTGCATGTCCATCCCTCAGTGGGCCTATTATTATTATTGCTATTTATATAGCGCCAACAGATTCCATAGCGCTTCACAAGGGTGGACTTAACTATAAACAAATAGGACAATTACAAGAAAACTTACAGGAATGATAGGTTGAAGAGGGCCCTGCTCAAACAAGCTTACAGTCTATAGGAGGTGGGGTGTAAAACACAATAGAACAGGAACCTACCTGACATTATTATAGGGACACTATAATCACCAGAAGAACGACTGCTTAATGTTGTGTTTCTGGTGTTTATAGCCTGTCCCTGCATGCTTTTAACTGTAAATGCTGTATTTTCGTAGAAAAGGCAGTGTTTACATTGCTGCCTAGTTACACCTGAAGATGCAATCACTCCGATGGCCACTAGAGGGATGTTTTATTTCAGTGCCACACATTATGCACCACCAACTTTCAGCGTCCACTGAACGCTTCCAATAGAGATGCATTGATTCAATGCATTTCTGTGAGGAGATGCTGATTGGGGCAGCGTGGAGCTTTGCTGTGCATGCACATTAGCATCCCAATGCTTGCTAATGAAAAAGCATCGGACTAGCTACAATCATTAAGACTGCTGATAAGTTTAAAAGGTAAGTTTAAACACTTGTAACTGAGGGGGACTGGAGACCAAAGCTGCTACTCAAGTAGTATGGTGATCCAGCCTCTAGTGCAGGGCTAGTCAACATTTTAATACCTACCGCCCACTTTTGTATCTTTGTTGATGGTAAAATTTCCTTACCGTCCAACAATGCCACAGTAACTAATTTTGTAGCACAAGAGTGATTTGAATTTTTAATATTTTTTGAAAGGTTTCAAAAAAATAAATAAATAAAAATGTACTTAAATATATGTGTCTGGGAGGTGCGGTGTGTGTGTGTGTGCGAGAGAGGTGTGCAGTGTGTGTGAGAAGGGTGCATTGTGTATGAAGGGTGTAGTGTATGTGTGGTGCAGTTTGTGAGGGGGCACTGTGTGTGGGTATTGTGTGAGTGTGTGAGGAGGGCTGTGTGGCGTGTGAGGAGGGAAGTGTGAAGGGTGTAGTGTGTGTGAAGGGGCAGTCTGTGTTTGTGTGTGAAGGGTGCATAGGGTCTTTGCTGTGTGTAGGTGGGTGAGATGTGAAAATCTATCTTAATGTCTTCACCTCCCTTCTTCTTTCCTTTTACCAGGGAAGGGGGACATAATGCTGCAAGCCCTGGTGGTCCAGGGGTGGCATGTTCACTTTAGTGTGCAGCTCCTCTGTCTGCAGGCTGACTCTCCTGTCCTCCTTCGAGCACAGCACTGTACCGGAGTGTTGCCATGGTAATGCATGGCAACTCTCCAACCAGCCTGCTCACGCAAGGAACACAGAACATGCCAGGCCCTTCCCTCCCTCTGCTGGAACTAAGGGCTTGGATTACCAAGGCTTGCTCTGCATGGGCCGGCAGGGGAGATGAAATGATCTCCACGGCCGGCCTTGGTCCACGGCCATCAAGGCCCACTGGGCGTTTTCTGCAGAACCCACCACCGCCCACCTGAAATCCCAAACCGCCCACTAGTGGGCAGTAGGGACCAGGTTGACTAACCATGCTCTAGTGGCTGTCTTCCTGACAGCCGCTAAAGGCGCTTCTCCGATGCTGAATGCGAAAATCGCATTCAGTGTGCAGAACGTCCAAAGGAAAGCATTGAGAAATGCTTTCCTATGGGCGAAATGCTTTCCTATGGGCGTTTTTAATGCGCGCACGGCTCTGGCTACGCATGCACATTCACAAGGGGAGGAGAGGTCACCAGCGCCGAGGGAGCCCAGCGCTGGATAAAGGGGTTTTAACCTAAGGATTATATAGTATCAGGAAAACGAGCTTGTTATGGTGACACTATAGTGATCCTTTAATAATACATTGTTGCAAACTAAGCGTGCCATATGTTTGTGAACTACATTTCCTGTTATGTCTAGTTTGCCAGGCCAAGGACAGCTCAGAATCTATATACACCTCTGCTCAAGAGTATTAAATATAGTTTGCATTGTAACAAATTAAAATCCAAATTATAAAATAAAGGCTATGTTGGCCATTCTAAATATATTTGACTTTAAAGGAACAACTATAGTCTTAGGAATGCAAACATGTATTCCTAACTCTATAGGTTTGGACTATCTATTAGGGGGTTCCCGACCCCCCTCAGAATGGAGAAATAAGGTATTTAATGTTACCTTTTATCGGTTGGCCCCGCGTTCATGGTTGAGATCATGAATCTTAGCGATATGAGCTAATCCGATGCATTGGAGGCTGTTGTGCATGCGCGGCAAAAAGTCAGTTTCTTCTCATAGAGATGTAATGGATCAATGAATCTCTATGGAGAGCGTTCAGTGACTCCATGCAGTGTAGGGCTTAGCGTACTGACTGAGTGTTCTCAGCCAATGAGCTGGCCCAGCTGGAACTTCCAGCTCTCATGGCAACAGATGGCATTTAAATATGTTGTGTAAAGCAGTGTAATATTTTATGTGATGTCATTATGTTGTTAATGTTGAAATTTCCTCCTCCCTCTAATCCCCAATTCACTCTGCAACCCCTCCTTCCTTTGATGACAGAATGACACATGACATCAGTTTGCAGAGGGACATTTTGGAAATTGATGCCAGGATGACGCTCAGCATCAATCGAGGGGACATGTGCAACAGGTAACCTGACAACACGTATATCTCGTAGGTACCAGAGGTGAAATTGAAAGTAACTGATATATCCCAGTTGGCTTGCCCTTGGCCCCAATCATTGCGACCCCCCCACCAGGCTTTTTCCCAATTTGCTCGATGGCCAGTCTGAGCATGGTCCTGGCTAATATTTAGTAGTTCTGGTGAAACTGTCACATTTAATTAATATAATTACGCACTCTGTGGGGATGGTAACCCACCATAATGATTTTTAATTCCTCATTTGCTGCACATGGGTAAGGGTCTACTTATACTATCCCCCTTCTCTAAATCCACATCTAAAGCGGGAGAGCGTCTCTCTCACTGCTGGAATGTTTAAAGGGCATAGGTGGATTATTCGGCAGGACTATTGTTACAAAAAAAGAGCTAGTGGGATAAATAGGAGGGATGCTATAAGATGGGGGTAACCCCTACAGAAATTTAGAAGGACTCCACTATAATTTACTTTATTTCACTGCTCAGGGGAGCTGAACTGCCCTCTATGTCCACTATATTCAATGTGGATTTGATGCGGTTTGTAGTTTTATGTGTGTAGTTATGGTACATAATGCGCAGTTCACTAAGTGGAGATTAGTCAAGAATCTGGAGTGGCTGACCAGTACTCCATTTTCAGTTTGCAGTACAGTGTGCATGGTGGCTATATGGCGTAATGAACTGGTAGTCTGTGGTATGGAGTGCCAGTAGAAAGTTTGCTGTGCAGAGTCGTAGTGGCAGTTTGTGGCAAGTTGTAGCTTGCTTTGTGGATTAGCAGTGGCATTGCTCTGCAGAGTAGTGGGTCCAGTTTGCTATGCATGGTGGTAGAAGTAGTGTCTGTGTGGAGTGCTAGTGGCAGTTTTCAGTGCTGTGTTTAGCAGGGTCCTGTTTGCTATGCAGAGTGGCTGTGTTCAGTTTTTGGATGTGAGAATGTGTGTAACTTGTTGAGTAAGAGAAGGCAGCATCGCACAGTCCTACAATCAGATCAATGGTGCTAAGAATTAACAGCACTGGCTGTTCAGTAATGTCAAGGACAAGGAACCTCCTAAATCATGCAAATTAAATTTTATAGAATTTAAATGGTGCATTATGTCAGTCGTGTAGGAAGATATCGTTTTAATTAAGCTGACACTATGAAAGGATGGATACAAACGTGATCATTTTTATGACTTGTACAAATCCAGATCTTTGAGCTAAGATATCGTTTGAGTCTTAGAATCATTTCTGGCATGAATAATTACAGGATTAGTCAGACACGGTGGGCAGAACACACCACAAGAAAGGAACGATAAGGAAGTATTTAATAAAACATTTCTATCAATGTTATCTGTACAAACTATGATCATGTTCAGATGGGCAGCTCTATCCAAAAAAAAAACTAGTTATCAAACAAATCAATAACTCGTGATACACGGAGGCCCGGTGAGGATAGAGCATTATATTGTTGTTGCGATTCTGGGGCAAAGTTCCGAAAGTGAAGCAGTCACCGTGGAAAGCAATGGAATCAGCTGGGACATTGATTTGGTTTGGTGCCTCGTCTTGTGCTCTGCTCCACGTGTGGAGCTTTGTTTTACATTCACGTTTTTATACAGAATCCCTAGTGTGTATCATGCAAAAGCTGCAATTTAGACAGACACTGTGGGGCTTAACATGACATGGTTCCCTTTTATTCCAGAAGTTTGGTCCTTAAGGCGTTAATTATAAAGGCATCGCTAACGGAAAAATTGGACAAAAGTGTGGAGAGATCGCCGTGCAAACAGTGATGTTGCTGGTGATTGTTCCATTTTTAGACCTCTGCCTTACGTTAATGTTAGTGATACCTTAACACATCATGATGACACACGAGTGCCAACTAAAGGAGGAGTCCAGGTACCATAACTACTACATGCAGATTAAGTCAGTTAACTTGCTCAGCCAACTAATAGTTTCAAAATTGGCATGTACATGTTATGATGCCTAAACTGCTCCTTTAACCACTGCAATTTGCGTGTAGTTTTACTAAATAAATGATGTATTTTACTGTGTCACTGAGAGATGCAGACTTGCGTATTCCATCCTCCACCGTCATACAGAGACTCGTTCATGTATGAACTCCAAGGTATCATCTTCGCAGAGTTACCCTATTCATTGAAGGCCTGCCAGAATGCTTTTCTCGTACCGGGCTCTTTGCAGGAATGCTCAGGAAAGGCTATTGAATTGTACTGTTTTAATAGGTCCTTGTATATCCAGCAATTCGTATATCAGCTGTCAGGGAGCTTACTACTGAGTACTGCAAACATGTTAAAAACCCTGTGGCCTTTATCTCTTATAAATATTCATCAGGCTGTCTTATTCAAAGTGCAGAATGTATGCGATATAAGAGGCTTAGGACTGTGCTTGGTTTCTGCATGAACTCAAGGTGTCTATTACTCATGGATGTAAATGATGGGCAGGTAATTTACAGAGATGCCCTTTTGACCAGCGGCATGTAAATGAATCAGACTGTTCTTTGAATTCTGTATCTGACACTGAATCCCTGATCCAATCCCCTAATTTAAACCATGCAGTGAATATTACAATAAATCCATGGGATTGTGCTCACACTTGATAAAGGGATAGAAATGTTATTTTAGCTGCTTGTGGATTTTGGTGACAGCAACCGATGCCTGCGATGAGTTCTCGGTCAGCATAAAAAGGCAAATTTTCATTAGAGTAGAGTACCAAAGTATTTAAAGGGACACTCTATGCAGATTGACCACTAAAGATCCTTGTTTTAGTTATGGTGCTGTGAACATACAGATGCCCTCTTACAGTTACGGTATCTGTCAAACTAACAAACAAACAGCGCCTTGTGATTTAGCCCAGCTCTCACTTGATAATTAAAGGGATACTCTAAGCACCAAAGGCTGTCAGTTTACTGTGCAGAGTAGAGGGTACAGTTTGTATGCGGAGTGTTAGATGAAGTTCTTGTATGAAGTCTATGCGACGCACACTACATGCAGATACTAATCTTTGTGCAACTCAAAGTACCTTGTACAGTACTTTGCAGTAATGCTCCTTTAAAGGGGCACTCCAAGCACTGATGTAGTGGCTATAGTGTTAGGAGTGTGCTGACACTCTCCCATTGTAAGAGTAAAAAACATTTTGTTACGTTTTACAACTCACCTGGGTCTTGTCAGGTGCCTGTGCTGGATTTGCTCTTCCGCAGCAGGAGAAGCCAGATGTCACTGTTTAGAACAAAGCAGAACCACAATAGAGTTTGCAAGAATCGATGACCTCCAAACCTTCTTTGTCCTAGGGATAAGCATAACCACGTAGCAAAGCTAGTGGGTATGTGGCAGCCAACCGGATAAATATTTTGCCGCGCTAAAAAACGCTCGTGCTGTGCTCCTGCACAGCAACAGCGTTTTAGCCAATCAGGTGATCAGGACAGCCGTGCAGCTCGCGGCAGCCCTGATCACCTCAGATTTTAAAATCGGGATACTGCAGATGGTTAACTCATCCAGAGACAAAGAACCTCCTAATGTAGGATAGAGATCAATGTACACGGTACTAAATATCATAAAGGAAAAGAGCACCACTCCGCATACAATCTGTCAATGTGAGGGGGGTAACAATGATTTATTTACTCAATCAAACATGAACTTACTCCTGTGAAAGGGTTATGTCAACAGAGTGGAAAGGCAATATAATAAAGTAACAATAAATTAGAAACATTTCTGAAGTACTGACAACTAATAGTAACAAACGAAAATGTAAAAAAAACAATCTTTGATCTTCAAGGTGAAAAAACAGTGCTAAAATAGTTTGATATCTTACCATCAGAGGGCACCAGGCGACTCCTGACACCATAACCGCTACAATGGACTGTAGTTGTTATGGTGTATGCAGTGTGCTTTTGAATAAAGGACATATCTGTCTAGATGACAATAGCACTTACTCAGTGCTGTGCAGTCACTTACCCTGACCTCGTTATTCCCAAGTAAACATGAAAGCTGTGCAAAGCAAAACGGGGAGTTCAGTATTTTAAAGAGAGAATATTGGGGGCGGAGCCAAGCAACCGACCTGAATGGCCGCACGCCAAGCAAACTTTCCAGCAAAACAGCACTTTGGGCCCGATAACGAGGACCCAGCTGAACAAAAAAGGCATTAAATTGACCCACGGACTGCCGCTAACGACATGGGTCGTAAAACCAAGAAACCGAAGCCCGACAACCCACGGCAACACCAAAGTATAGGTGACATGTGGAAACAAGCACTCGGCGCCCAAGGCCCAAACATGGCCGCGTACGACGGTTACAGCTCAGAAATATCCGACGAATTCACTGCAGAGGCAGAGATGGTGACTCCACATACGGGGATACCACCCCGCCAGTCACCTCCGAGACCCGACTCATCAACGGTGACCGTCTCGGTCATGAAAGGCCTCCTGGCAGAGCTCCAGCTAACGATACAGGCCGACATGGCCCAACTGCGCACGGACCTGCAGGGCCTGACAGGCCGCCCAGGCGCATTGGAAGCAGACTCCCAGGGCACCAAGCAACATACACAACGCTTGCAGCAAACGGTCCAAGCCCTCACACAACAGCACCTTACCTATGAGCAGCGTATAGCAACGCTAGAGGATCAGAGCCGCAACCGGAACATTAAAATCCGAGGAATCGGAGAAGACATAGCAGAGACTGAGCTCTCCCACACACTGAGGAGACTGATACAATCGCTTCTACATCCCAAGCAAGCCAGGCAGGTGCCCATAGAACATATGCTTCACTTGCCACGAGCAGCCAAGGCCCCAACAACGGCCCCACGGGACCTTACAGTCCGTTTTCAAAACCACAGAGACAAGCGGGCGGTAATGCAAGCCACACAAAACCACTCACCATATCCGTTCGAAAACATGCAGCTTTCCTTCTATGCGGATCTGTCAGGGTCCACTCTGGCATGGCGACGTACACTCCAACCCTTCACAGCCCTCCTACGCCAGCATAAAATTCTCTACCACTGGAGAGGTTCGCGCACACTGCTCATCAACCATGGGACTGCAGCCTACAGTCCGAGACTTGCAAGGGGCAAATGAACTGCTACCGACACTGGGTATCCCTTCGACCCCTCATCTCCCACCGGTGTCCAACACTACGCTGGCTCACGGCTCCACCTGGAACCCCGCGACAGTGGTCCCATTCGTCCCCAGAGGCGCAGAGACAGCAACCAAACCAGCAGCCAAGACCTGAGGCGGCTCCGAAATCACCAGGTTTACCAACCGCCATACCTCAGCAGCACCACTTGCTGCATCTGCTGAACTTGCAAACCAACCATGTCGTTGTTCTTGTTCTTGTTTTCTTTCTTTTGTTTTTTGTTTGTTTTTTTGTTATGGAACGCCCACACTAGCACCTGCAGTCATGGGGACCCTAAAGCGACTCACATATAGCTCCTTTGATTATCACCCTCCCCCCCGGGGTAACAGGGGCCACCTAGCATACAGCAGACGGGAACACCAGACCACCCGCTACCGCTCATCACCAGGGGGATAGACGCTAACATATTAGAACCGGCCCTTCAGTACATACAGCCGCTGTGAACCTAGGCCATGAGACATAGCGCGGCTTCCACCAACATAACACAGCCCCAGCGTAAGACAAAACACAGTAGGCCACCAAGCTCCAGACCCACAGACTAAACCACTTACACTCAGGCTGACAACTAGTACCCCCACATCAGCTCTATTCCCACTGCACTACAGCTATGTGCCATGAGACTGTTTCTCTTTTAATGTTTTAATGTTATGTGCCAAACGGTTACCAGCTAAACTGATGTTACTACTACACCCAGCTTATCCTAACCTACAAACAAAAAATGTGCATTTCTCTGCAATGTCACTGTGATAACCCTGATGCTCAAATGATGAGTGCTGTTGTGGCACCTGATATATGCCTGTAACCACCTTTGCACAGAAAAATAAAGAATTAAAAAAAAAAAGAGAATATTAATTATATAAAATGGAATTAAAGGTAATTATGGGTAAAATTTAATTTTCTTACGTTGACCGCTACATAATGAGCATGAGAGCCAGTGATTAGCAGATGGGTTAAATCCATGGACAGGAAGTGCGGGATAAATACATTAAGGAAAGGAAGGCAATGAAATCAGGAAGAAGACGAATGTGCAGTCAGAATATTTATATAATAACGGAAGCGGTAATATCATTAGTGACGAGCGTCATGTTGTAGTAGTTAAGTCAGTTTTCTTAGTTCCTGAAAAGGTCTATATTTTGAGCAATAAAAATAGCTCAAGGACTATATCATCATATGTCTAAAATAGTCTTGTTTCAACGTAAAATGCAGGGCATTTTAGTTCACACAGTTTGGGCTTAAATTAAAAATGTTAACGTTCAGACATACATGGTGCTAGCAGGCATGCTACCAAATGTGCAGATTGTATTTTAATTTGTTTTAAAGTTTTAGCCCCTGCTCCACCTGTCAGTCTGTCCGGTGTATTAGACCTGTATGGGTAGCATGAGGACTAAGCAGAAAACTGAATGTCAGTCCCTCCTAAAAGCTGTTTTTTACTCTCTTTCACTAAGCTACTCCAACAGGAAGTGTTTTGTGGGGTAGTGAAGCCAGTGTGTTGGAGTCATGTCTGAGGATTGCTATGCTTGGGGAAGTGTCGCCAAGAAGGGCCAATCGCAGGGGAGAAATAGCGTAGAGTGAGTGTTGCAACAGTGTAGCAACCAGAGACCCACTGAAAACTGTGATGCTGGAGCAAGGAGCATCAATGGTAGCGTGCCACGGACCCATAGTAAACAGAGATAGTGATTCCCATTGCTTACTCCACCTAATATAGGAGGAGTATACTGATCCCATTCCTTCTTTCATCCATTAGGAAATTGAAATAAAAAAAGAACTCTGGATATAAAGAAGTCTCTCAATTTCTAAATAACTCAGCATTATATCTGGTAGATGCTCCATTCTTGTTTTACTTAATTACTATCGAATAATTTTAAGTGTCCATTGAATATCTAAAACCTCTTGCATTGAAACCCTAACTATGGCCTCAATTTAATGTTTGTTTTTTAGAAAAGCCTTTTAAATGATTTAATATTCTTGGATACATTCATGTTTATTTAAAAAAAAAATATTAAATATTTTTTATAGAGATGGTAGCATGTTTCAAATGAAACATAGTGTCAGTATACATCAGCGAAAAATTAGACACATTACATGTTGCAATCAGGTCTGATAGAAGACATCTTGCGATTGCGAACTACCGTGAAGGCAGCATTTTGTAACCCACACATTCTACAATAATCTGATTAAAGCTTTTAGCCAAAGGACACAGTGGTCTTAATATATAGTAATATTGTCTCTTCTACAGCTACCGTTCGCAACTACAAGAACACGCGCCACTATCATTGGCGCCAAAATGTACTAAATCCCCCGCCCGGGGTTCTGATTTGCGACTTGAAGCTGGCAACGTATAAGCCTTAATATACAAGTAAACGTTCAATCTATAAACTGCTTTGTTAAAAATCAGTATTACAGAGGCGGAGCCTAACAGCCAAAGCGGACGGTCGCACGTTTATGGAGCTCCGGTCTGCGAGGAGCATAACCCACCGATTTTCGACACCTAAGACAAACAAACGGGCCTCAAACGACCCCCCCAACTCACTTCAGACCCATGGGGAAAAAATCGAAGAAACCTCGGCAAGAGGCACCCCGATTGCGCATGAGCATTGGGGATATGTGGAGACAGGCCCAAGGCGCCCACGGACACAACATGGCGGCCATCACAGGAGACTGCTCAGACCTTTCGGACGACTTCTCCTATGGCACAGAAGAAAACTACACGCCTGCTCCGGCGCTCCCACCACTGCCGCCTCCACCGGCAAAGCAAGACTCAGCTCCGGTGACTACTACAATATTGAAAGAGCTGCTGGCGGATCTGCAAAGAAACCTACAGTCAGATATGGCCACGATACGCCAGGATCTGAAGGGCCTGACAGGCCGCATTGGAGAGTTAGAAGCCACCTCACGCTCCAACACACAGCAGATCACGGCCTTGCAACAGGAGGTCAGTGAACTGAAAAAGCAAAACCTTACCTACGAAGGCCGCTTTGCCACGCTAGAAGATGCCCGCCGTCGGAACAATTTAAAAGTACGGGGAATACCCGAAAACGTACCAGACGCTGAGCTCCAACACGTGGTGAGAAGACTGTTAACAGCCATACTGACACCCAAACAAGCCAAAACAATTGTGGCGGAGGGTGTCTTCAGGGTGCCCAAATCGGCAAAAGCACCGCCAACGACTTCCAGGGATCTAATAATCCAATTCCAACACGGAAAGGACAAAGCAGCTGGGACAGCAACCCATAGGCCCAGACCGGGACTCTTACGCCTAAACACCCGTACCCACGCAAGGCACAATAACCCACACCCCACTGGTGTGCTGCTGAACTAGGACTGTGACATAAGCTGAAACCTCAGCCACGAACTCGACTCACTAGCACATCTGAAGTCAATGACTAGACCTGAACACGAGCCTGGGGCACCGGGGCTTCCCCACCCCAGCGGCTCGACCACAGCCCCCCCAGTGAATCCCGAGTAAAGGAAGCAGCAGATCCGGGACTCACACCGTCAAATGGAGTGGGCCTCACAAGCGTCCTGGACACTCGCAGCGCAACCCCACTAGCTGCAGCCTACACATCACCTGCGGCTACGAACACTCCTTATTAAGCTAAGATATGTTACTCATGCGGTTTCATCTATAATTGACTTAACCTTGATAGATATACCTTTCAACATAATATGTATAGAGGGGCCTCACTTAACATGTCTAATATTTTCCCTTATGTGGCCACAAATTTATAATGTCCAATAACAGGCTCCACCTTCGCTATACAGAGGCGCTATAAGGGCTAGCATCTGCCTCCCTACCTGTCACGGTTCTCACCTGTTAGACAGACAGCCAGACATGGTCGCTCCTGGAGTTCCCAACAGGGGACTTGAACCGGGGTACTTATCAGTCCTAGTCCTGCTTTCTGCCTCTGAGCCACAGCAGCTTTACACAGAGACTACTGATTCCGGTCCTGTTCATCCTGGCATGGCTACTACACCGGGGGCTGCACCTTGACTTGGCTGTGTCTCACCTGACTCTGATCGGTCATCAGCAGGGTATTTAAACTCTGCCTCGCCCTGTGCTCAGTGTCAAGTCTTTGATCTTGTGTTCCTGTTTTGTACCAGTGTTCCTGTTTATCTACTTCGTATTATTGACCCCGGCTTTTGACTCGTTGTTCCTGACCTCTGGCATCCTTTGACCTCGGCTATCCCACGACTATCCTGCTGGTTCGGTCCTTGCCTGTACTGCGTATTGGTACTTTATCCTGCACAGCCCCTGTGCACAGACCCACAGGCCAGGTGAATTCTTACCTGACCACCTCGGCCTGTGGCTATCTGCAAGGGTGAGCAACATATCTGCGCTACAGACTCCCAACTCAGGTAAGACCCTGACAAAAGACTTGACCCATATGGAGTCCGCAGAGATGCACTCCAGCAAGTGTCCAGCCTGGCCCAGACTGTTTCGGAGCTGCAGCAAGAAATTTTATTTCTTAAAGGCGCAGTACATCCAGCCCCGGAACCAGCTTATCCGGAACCGTTTGTCATCATGCCCGACAGATTTGATGGTAGCTGCACGTCCTTTCAGTCATTCAAGATGGATTGCGAGGTGTTGTTTTCTTTAAAGCCTTGAACTTATGCCACAGAATTCATCAGGGTCAGAGCGGCTATCAACCTGTTGTCTGGACGCATCAAAGTTTGGGCTCACCAAATGTTTTTTTTTGGAAATCTTTTTATTATGATATTTTCATGTTGAGAAAGGCACTCAATTGGTAAACAGTAAGAAACTCGCAGGTTTCTGTTCTCTGTAGGCAATGTTAAGATAGTGAAGCAAGTAGAATTCAACATACATTTCAATAGAGAGACCCGCGGGTCTCCGGGTATGATAAGAATAGCTATCCAGCATAACATTTACAGCGTGAGTATTATATATTGCGAGACGGTAGCTTTATACAGAATAACATGTATGTATCATATTAAAAGTTTCGATCAACAGGATTATATGCAGTAAACAAACATTGGTTGCATACGGGGTAAACCGCTCCCAACACAGAAACATGAGTCACCTAGCACTGTATTACACGAACAGTAGGGTACGGTGTCAAGGAAGGTATAGGAAAGATGGGTTCAGACTCCCAGTGAGTTCTGATTTGTGGGTCAGTTAAGTTCTCACAAAGTAAACCTAACACGTCGCGTTAGCGGGTGTAGTCACGTATCGTGGTTAGCGTCACTGTAAGGTAAGAATCCGGTCGTATAGGGATACATTATTGAGGTATGAGTGGCCCTCATATAAGGTCGGCACGGATTGGTTCCCACGGTTTGGCTGCGTATTGCCGCGGGAGGGTGTCCTACAGTCCTTGTCAATAGTGTGCTAATCTATGGTTGTTGCTCCTCTTGGCAGAGCCCGCAGTGCGCGGATATCCCAGGATGTGAATTACATAAGTTTGTTGAGTACAACGCAATTGTCAGGCATGAGCTGTGGAACCATGTCATTACAGTGTGTTTCAGCGTTAGCGTGAAGTTAGTTTGAAGTGGGTCTACGTGGTACAGGACTTTCAGCTGCGGACGTGTGAGGTCCCAGATATTTATTCGTGTGGTAACAGTGTGTGCGTCTGGGCGCGTCTCTCGCGCCCCAGAAACCTAAGCAGGTGAGCGGGTCCCGTGGCTCACCAAATGTTGCAGACGAAGAGTCCTGTCCTTGTCAGCTGGGAATCCTGTATTACTGCTATGGACTCACAATGCAAGACCACTATGCCCAAGCCAGCTCCACGTACTAAAAAATCGCGGAGTCTTCGTAACCAAGGAACTGAGTACCATCACCACACCCCAGTGATGCCCCCTTATGATCCAGTTCCCAGGAAAACTCCAGAGGTATCCTGTGTTCCACTTGACCCTGAGGAACCTATGCAAATAGGACTTGTCCACTGCAAAGTCACACCTAGGGAAAGGGACCGAAGGAGAAGCCATGGCCTGTGTTATTACTGTGGAGAAAAAGGGCATTTCATCACGCTTTGTCCTGTTCGCCCTCCTAGACCTCCAGCTCTCCGACTGGGTACTAATTTCCTTCGTCCAGTGTACACCGCATACCAGCCTAAAAAGCTACAAGGGAGCCGTTATTCTTGCCCATGCTTGGCTTCCATGGAAAAAACTACACCCCCCTGCTCCAGAGCCGCCTGCATCTACTGCCGAAGTTACTTCCTGTGGTACCACCGCTACTTCCTGCCCACCTGAAAAGGATTGTGCCATTGCTTCTAATGGCACTACGGTCCGTAAAGAAGACCTTGAAATGTTCGAAAAAGCATTGTTAGCTACGAACACTGTTCCTGCCGAAGTTGTGGAAGTGCTTGCCACCTGTACCCGGAACCTAAAAAACCTGGACAGTTCTTCAGCCGTACCAGAAGCTGGTACTGGGAAATCCCAAGCAATTAAGGGATCCCACACTGAGGACTTTGACTATGGGGATTCACTGGATTCTGATAGTGACCCTGGAGAGGTGTATTATTTCGATGGAGAACCTACTTACGCCCAGAGGTCGTTTTTAAAGGGGGGGGGGGTACTGTCACGGTTCTCACCTGTTAGACAGACAGCCAGACGTGGTCGCTCCTGGAGTTCCCAACAGGGGACTTGAACCGGGGTACTTATCAGTCCTAGTCCTGCTTTCTGCCTCTGAGCCACAGCAGCTTTACACAGAGACTACTGATTCCGGTCCTGTTCATCCTGGCATGGCTACTACACCGGGGGCTGCACCTTGACTTGGCTGTGTCTCACCTGACTCTGATCGGTCATCAGCAGGGTATTTAAACTCTGCCTCGCCCTGTGCTCAGTGTCAAGTCTTTGATCTTGTGTTCCTGTTTTGTACCAGTGTTCCTGTTTATCTACTTCGTATTATTGACCCCGGCTTTTGACTCGTTGTTCCTGACCTCTGGCATCCTTTGACCTCGGCTATCCCACGACTATCCTGCTGGTTCGGTCCTTGCCTGTACTGCGTATTGGTACTTTATCCTGCACAGCCCCCGTGCACAGACCCACAGGCCAGGTGAATTCTTACCTGACCACCTCGGCCTGTGGCTATCTGCAAGGGTGAGCAACATATCTGCGCTACAGACTCCCAACTCAGGTAAGACCCTGACACTACCTAGGCTTCCAACCTCACACTAAACGAGTTTGAGCCCTAGCACTGTACACCTGTTGTCTTAGGCGTTGTGGTCTAATGTGTCATAGCTAAACATATACCTTTCCTGTCCTCACAAGTAGTACTAGAGAACACAATTAATGACCGACACCACTACATATCAACATAATCAGCAGAATCTAATGCATACTTAATACACCCAATTGTTAGACTGACTAATAGTCCTAGCCGTGTTGGCACTATACGAAAGAGAAGCAATGTTTTAAATTACCTATATAATTAATCTTCTGTTATTTTATGTTATTTTTACTTGCCTACAAATGTCTATAATTATGCATAGCGTTCAAATAGTATTTGCAGATCCAAAACACGGGGCTATTTTTGCAGTCGATACGAATATATCCCTCTTACCAACTGACAACACCAGAAGACAGTAAAGAGTGACCCGCACACATGACCATAGCACGTCTTGGATAGCAATCTAGGCACACTGTTTAACTTAAGCGACTACCTAATCTAATCACGCTAGCATATTTAACTGTCTAGCGATCTGTACCCACACTACATACACGATAGACTAGAGCAGCATAAGGATACTCGACCACCTGCTTAAGGCAGATATAGAACGCACTGTCATCGAGATACAGTTTGATATACGCAGCTAACTGTTAAGCATCAATTACTCATTTTTATTTCACTTTACGTCCATTACCAGAGCCTGCATTACTATGTTTATTATTCAAGTGTTATACTATTATCTATAATGAAGCCTGTTTCTTTAACTTAAAAAAGAAAAAAGTGCAAATGTCTCTCATGCCATGACACTGTATACGAATGAATGTTTGAACACATTAAGCTGGTAGATGCTGTTGTGGCGCTACCAGCCTGTATGTTATTTCTATGTTGCACACTAAAATAAAGAATTTTAAAAAATATATATAATAATATTATATAACATACAATAATATAATACTTAATATTGCACAGTGATGCGTAGTACGGGTAATATACATGGCACTTGTAATTTCACTTTTACGTATATTTTTAATACTGTCAAAAATCATTTTACGTTTACCCCCAAAAATATTAAATAAATTGAAAATCATATCCAGAAATATTAATTTGAGGTCTATATTCTAAGAATGAAGAAAATATTTCATGGCATGATATTCTGATCAAAAAAAATAATAATCTGAGTATCATATAACTGCTTGAATTTCAAACTAATTGAAGTTCGCAAGGCTAATTTTATTAAAGTCAAGATGACGCATTTCATTTGCTCACCAGTGATATTTACTGAGGCCATACACCAAGCATGTATGAAAGCATGGAGACAGGATGAGGACAAGCTAAGAGTTATGATGTAATCTGATTTCTCTCTGTAATTTGCAAAAGAAATAATGAAAGAAAAAAAAATACTCATGCATAGTGAAATAGAACTACGGGATTGATCTAATTTCAAAAAGCATAAATAATGAACAGCAAAGTAAAATAACTTCTTTGCTTTTTGTTCATACAGTAAAAAAGAGAAAAAATCCTTGTTGCCAGGCATAGTTCCATTATTAGCAAATACACTAAAGATTATTTAATTTGTAGAAGACTAAAATTAACTTAGATAAAAAGATTAATGAATCTTTAAAAATGAATTAAAAATATATTTTAAAA
The DNA here is from genome assembly GCF_036172605.1 of Pelobates fuscus. Lineage (NCBI taxonomy): Eukaryota > Metazoa > Chordata > Amphibia > Anura > Pelobatidae > Pelobates > Pelobates fuscus. The sequence continues at coordinate 43,105,244 of NC_086329.1, read as the reverse complement.
AAATTTGAATAATAAATAAATATAAATTAAAATACAAAAGTCATAAATAAATTTTAAAAAAAATCAATAACAAACAAAAAATCAGATCGAACAGATCGAGTGAATTGGAACACAACATAATTTCTGGGCGGGCCAAGTGGTACGCATACGTCACTTTTTGAGTAGGTCAAATGCAATACCAGCGCTGGAATTCACATGTAATTTCTACGCAGAGTGTCACCTTCAGAGATAATGATTGGATGGGCTGTGAGGTTGATGGACCTATGGGAGAGGACAGAGGGGGTTTTAAATGACGATAGTGCCGGAAAACGCCAATGTCTCATTGTTCAATGAAGATTTCATTACTACAAGATACAGAGTCCCTGAAGAAGTCACTTAAAGGGACACTGTAGGCACCCAGATCATTTCAGCTCATTAAAGTGGTCTTGGTACAGTGTCCCTTTGTGACACTGTACCAAGCACTAAGTCAGTCTCTAGAGGCTGTCTACTAGACAGCCACTAGAGGGCTTCCTTGTTTGAAGCGGACCTTTGGTCCAGTATCTGATGCTGGATGTCCTCACGCTCTGCATGAGGACACCCAGCGTCAGATTTTCCCCCCTTAGGAAAGCATTGGTTCAATGCTTTCCTATGAGGAGGTCTATTGCGGCTGTAACATGTTCATTAGCTCCAGCTCGTCGTGGGCCATCGGAGGGGGCGGAGCATTGACCAGCACGAGGGTCATCGTCGCTGGGGAAAGGTAAGTTAAGAAAGGATTTTTAACCTTTTATTCACTAGGGAGGGGTGAGGCAGAGGGAGCTATAGTGCCAGGAATACAGCTTTGTATTTATCCCTTTAAGGTGACGAAACCCGTTGGGCGGAGAATATTGGTGACCTCACAATTGGTAAAGTCGACTATATGATTTTTAACTTGTTCTTAAATTACTTATAAATAAATGTGCTGTTACGTTTTTCCATATTGGTGTCCTGTACTATTTGATTTACTCTTTATTATACAGAGTCTCTCCCTTTCCATTTGGAAATTTTGTACATTGGAGCTGTGAAGAAAGGGGGATTTTATATGAAGGCTCTTTAATATCTGTGTCTGAGAGTGCAAACTCCACTCCATTACTTGTTTTTATTTTTTTATACCCTTTTAAAATCTGCTGCACTCATATATTTCTGTGTATATTGTGCAAGTTATGGGACCCGTGGAAATCCATGGGGAAGCAATCCATATTTTGATAAGTATTGTATTGTTTTTTATTACTGAGTGTGAACCACTATTATGTTTCTTTTTGTGTGCCAATTACGTAGGCCAGCCCACCAAAGGCAAACCATGCAGAGAGTGCAGTTTCAGTGCCATGAGCATACTGGGGAAAGTTCTCTGGTGTCCCAAAAGCAGGTCATCGGGGGAACAAAGTCAGGACAGAACCCTAAAATATGGACTATCCTACCAAAATAGACAGTTGGGAGGTCATGGGAGGAGAGCTGGAGTGAGGATGCTGCTCAGGTAGTGTGGGACATGAGAGGAACATGAGCATGGTGTCTGGACTCTGACTACTGGCTGTAGTTTTGCATACATTACACTTATCCAGATTTCAATTCACCACAATTTAATCAATGATTTATTATTGGGCTTTGGATATGCAATGTCTAGATAAAATAAACCCTAATGTGGATTATTTTAATTTAAAAGAAACTGCTGCTTCTTTCTGATTAAATATTTTGTGTCATACAGTTGTGCTCAAAAGTTTGCATACCCTTGGAGAATTGGTGATATATGTACAAATTTTAAAGAAAACATGAGTGAGCAGGCAAAACACATTTCTTTTTTTTTTAAATTTATGTTTTATTGGTGTTTTATGAAAGACATCAATAACCGTATTATATAGTGTGAATGCAGTAATATAAAATGAAAATGCAATAATATATAGTGAAAATGCAATAGTACATTCAACAACAGGTGATCAAGCAGTGTATGAGAAGCGTCCTGCACTATTGTGCCTCATACCAATACGCAGTAGCACCTTGCACCTTGCTCTGCGGCTTAGTCCCGTGGCTGTCTAAACAGTTTGTCTATCTGCAGCACTTTATTTGTAGGGTTCTGTTCGGTGTCTCTGGATGCTGGGGTCAGTCTCTTAATAGCGGAGCCTGTTAGCCTGTCTGGTCTGCGTTTGTTTCGCGTGGAGTTCTCCGTCCCTGCCCTTGTTTCTGTAGGTAGTTGGGTTTCTGAGTGTTGCAGTTTTCCCATGTCGATGAGCCTCAAAAAGCCGTCAGGATCCCCCTTTGAGGTAAGTATGTTGCTCTCACCGTTGATGTCTGTGATGAGGGATCCGTCCATACCCCAGCGGTACTTAATAGCAGCGTCTCTCAGTTTCCGGGCTATGGGTGCCAACTCTCTTTTTTCTATTAAGGCTGAGAACGGTGTGTCTGGGAATACTGCCACTCTGTGTCCTGCATGGTGCACCGTTCCCAGCTCCCTTGATCGGGTCAGTATGGCGGCTTTCGCGGAGATGTCTCGTGTGATCATTATGATGTCTCTGGGTGCATCTCTAGGTGCTGCCGCTGATTTGCGCACCCTAAACGCCGTGATGACTACAGTACCATTCTGTGCAGGGTTTGTGCCCATGGTCGCTGTGAAGTCTTGGGTGTAGGTCAGGAGCTCCACGTCATTTACTGTTTCAGGTACTCCTCTAAGGCGCAGGTTTTTCATCCTGTGCCTTGCCTCCATGGTGGTCACTGTGCGTCTGAGGTCTTGTACCTGTGTTGTAAGATCCTTTTGAGCCTGTTCCATAAAGCAAAGTTTATTGTCTCTGGAGGTCTCTCGGATTTCTAGGCCTTGGACTGCACGGCACACATCTTCCACTTCCGTTTGGACCTTTTGGAGATCCTCTCTCCATATTTGCCGCAGTTCTACCAGCAGCCTCCTGATATCCCCCTTTGTGGCTGGGGTCCCGTCGGCCCCGGAGTCTGGCGTGTTGGATCGCCCTTCCGACCGGGGTGAGGGTATATCCTCCTCCTCAGCTGAGGATTCTGAGGTGTAGCAGGCCTCAGGCGCCATCTTGGGTCTCTGGGAGGGAGCGAAAGCTTGCCGTATATCGGGTTGCCTTGGTGTAGACGAGCCCTGGGTCTTTTTTTGCTTCTTCCCCATATTCTCTTCTTGGGGGAGACAGCTTTTTCAGCTGGGTTCTTAATTAATTTTCTCGCGGTTTTGCTGTGTTTGTCTATATTCCGAGCGGAGCTCTGCATGGAGACGTCCGCTCGGTTCAGTCGCTGGCCACGCCACAATCATAAAACAAAACGTGTCAACAAAGTAAAAAATGAAATGACCCCTGTTCAAAAGTTCGCATGCTCTTCGTTCTTAATACTGTGCATTGCCACCTTTAGCATCAATGATAATGTGCAGTCTTTTGTAATAGTTGTTTATAATGCCCCTAATTCTTGCAGGTGGTATAGCTGTTCATTCGTCTTAACAAAATGCCTCCAGGTCATACTAAGTAGTTGGTCATCTTACATGAACCACATGTTCGAGATCTCCCCAGAGTGGCTCGATGATATTAAAGTCAGGAAACCTTTTTCTGCTGTAACCATTGGAGGGTCAACTTGGCCTTGTGCTTAGGGTCATTGCAGGGCCGGCGCGTCCATAAGGCGGCACAGGCGGCCGCCTTAGGGCGCACCGGCTCCGGGGGCGCAAGATTTCAGTGACCGGCAGGAGGGAAGCTCTCCCTCCTGCCGGCCACCATCTCCGCCCCCAGTGCGGCAGGGCTGCGATCAGGCGCTGCGAGGGAGCTCTAACCTCTCTGCTCTGCTCCCTCGCGCGCTGTCTAGTGATGCCGCGGGAGCCGGAATATGACGTCATATTCCGGCTCCCGCGGCATCAGCAGACAGCCCGCGAGGGAGCAGAGCAGAGAGGTTAGAGCTCCCTCGCAGCGCCTGATCGCAGCCCTGCCGCACGCCGCCCAGCAGCCCCACTGGACCCCAGGGAATGATCCACACCAGCTCTCCAGGTAGGGAGGCTGGGTGGATATTATTTATGTATTAAAATAATTTGTGAATGTATGTGATGTGTCTGTGTGTGTGAGTGTCTGTGTGTGTATGTGTCTGTGAGTGAGTATGTGTCTCTGTGTGTGTGTGAGTGAGTGTCTGTGTGTATGTGTCTGTGAGTGAGTATGTGTCTCTGTGTGTGTGTGAGTGAGTGTCTGTGTGTCTGTGAGTGTGTGTCTGTGAGTGTGTGTCTGTGAGTGTGTGTCTGTGTGTGTGAGTGAGTGAGTGTCTGTGAGTGTGTGTGTCTCTGTGTGAGTGAGTGTCTGTGAGTGTGTGTCTGTGAGTGTGTGTCTGTGTGTCAGTGTGTGTGTGAGTGTCTGTGAGTATGTGTGTGTGTGCGTGAGTGAGTGTATGTGAGTATGTGTCTGTGTGTGTGTGTGTGTGCGTGAGTGTATGTGTTACTGTGAGTGACTGTGTGTGTGAGTGAGTGTCTGTGAGTGTGTCTGTGTGTCTGTGTGTCTGTGTGTCTGTGTGTCTGTGTGTCTGTGTGAGTGTGTGTCTGTGAGTGTGTCTGTGAGTGTGTCTGTGAGTGTGTCTGTGTGTGAGTGTCTGTGTGTGAGTGAGTGTCTGAGTATGTGTCTCTGTGTGTGTGTGTGTGCGTGAGTGAGTGTATGTGTTACTGTGAGTGACTGTGTGTGAGTGTATGTGTGTCTGTGAGTGTGTGCATGAGTGAGTGTGCGTGAGTGAGTGTGTGCGTGAGTGAGTGTATGTGTCTGTGAGTGTGTGCGTGAGTGTATGTGTGTCTGTGAGTGACTGTGTGTGCATGAGTGAGTGTATGTGTGTCTGTGAGTGTGTGTGTGTGTAAGTGAGTGTATGTGTGTCTGTGAGTGATTGTATGAGTGTTGCATGTGAGTGTGTCAGTGTATGTGTGTGTCTGTCAGTGTGTGTTTGTGAGTGTCTGTCAAATCAGTGAGAGTATCTTTGTCATTGAGTCTGTGTGTGACTATCAGTGTGTCTGTCAATGAGTGTCAATCAGTGTGTGTGTGTCAGATCAGTGAGTCTCTGTGTTTGTCATTGAGTTTGTGTGACTGTCAGAAGAACACTAAGGGACAGGGAAGGGAGGGGACCAATAATGGACGGGGAGAGGGGGACTGGTTAAGAGGCACATAGGTGAAGATGTTATTTTTGAATGGGGGGGGGGGGCGGAAAAATACATTTTCGCCTATGTACCCAAAAATCCTTGCACCGGCCCTGGGTCATTGTCCTGCTGGAAAATCCAAGAGCGTCCCATGCGTAGCCTTCATGCAGAAGAATGCAAATTGTCTGCCAGTATTTTTTGATAACATGCTGCATTCGTCTTGCCATACATTTTCACAAGATTCCCCGTGTCTTTATCAATTCTTCACAGTGAGGATGGTATTCTTTTCATTGTTCTTCTTGTTGACCCCTCTCCAAACATAGCGGCTATGGTTGTGACCATAAAGCTCTGTTTTGGTCTTGTCAATCCAAATTACAGTTTGCCAGAAGCTGTGAGATGTGTAAAGGTGTTGTTGGGCATATTTGTTGTGCCTAATCATTAAATTCATGAAGCACCAATATCCAAAAAGTAATAATCAATACCTAATAAGGTTTATAGTGATATTGGCGGGCACACAACCCAGTTCGGATAGAGTACATTGAGTTATAGGAAAGAGAAATCACACAAAGAACAAGTTGAATACAAGAATTCACACTACACTTTATTATCCACAAAGGGATCTAAGCAAAGTAAGTTTTACTCTCATTTAAGTAGTTGCATGCATTTACTTCAAACAGCTTAGTATCTAGATATATCAGCTTAAGTATACATCACCATTAGAGAAGCTTGGTTGTCTCCTTGCCACACATGACTGGGGAGAACTCAGGCAGTCACTCGGAGAGACCCTCTCTTCTGGGAACAGCAGAAACCAGTAACACGTGTCCGCATTACAGGTGGGTAGTTCTCCAAGGGAGCGCAAGATTTCCTTAGTCTTATATACCTGTCTTCAAGGACAGTCAGTAGTTCCTTATCAGTGCAGCCCAGCAAAAGACCTTGATACAAGCAGCTGGATGGACCTGGCGGTTGGCCAGACTGTTCAGGACCACCAGAACTTATTATCTCTTATCTACAAGCTTTCTTTGTACTGTTCTAGAGATGGCAACATAAGTTTTTGATGGCAACATAAGTTTCTAAAACTGCTGAAGTGCCTTGTCAGCTTATAGTGCTGTGTCAGCTTAGTAAACAGCTGTAGTGCTGTGTCAGCTCGTAATAGCTGTGGCATAAAGCCTTCAAGCCTGCATCTAGTAATTGTGGCCTTCAAGCCTGCATCTAGTAATATGTGCTATGTGTGCTTACATGCTTACCGGTGCCATCTTAACTATCTATAAATGTTTGAGTTGCTCAATAGCGATCAATCAATCATACTCAATCACAATATTGTAACTAGCTTTTTAATGGCGCAGTAAAAGCTTCTTTCTGGCAACTCGACCATGCAGCTCATTTTTGTTCCAGTATCATCGTATTGTGCTTCTTGAAAAAAAATGTTTTTTCCCAGACCAGCCTACATTTCTTATGAGGTTACCTGTGGGTTTTTCTTTGTATCCTGATCAATTCTTCTGGCAGTTGTAGCTGAAATCTTTCTTGTTCTACCTGACCTTGGCTTGGTATCAAGAGATCCCCGAATTTTCCACTTCTTAATAAATGATTGAACAGTACTGACTGGCATTTTCAAGGCTTTGTATATCTTTTTATATCCTTTTCCATCGTTATAAAGTTCTATTACCTTGTTACACTGGTCTTTTGACAGCTCTTTTCTGCTCCCCATGGCTCAGTATCTAGCCTGCTCAGTGCATCCACATGAAAGTTAACAAACACATTGACTATTTATACACAGACACTAATTGCAATTCAAATAGCCACAGGTGTGGGAAATTAACCTTTAATTGCCATTTTAACCTGTGTGTGTTACCTTATGTGTCTGTAACAAGGCCAAACATTCAAGGGTATGTACATTTTGATCAGGGCTATTTGGGTGATTTCTGTTCTAATTGTGATTTTAAAAGGAGCCAAACAACGATGTGATAATAAATAACTTCAAATGATTACTATCCTTCAATAAAACACATTTTGTTTTTTTGCATGATCGGTCATATTTTGAAAATCAATGCCAAAATGTCACAGTTTCTGCCAGGGTATACAAATTTTTGAGCACAGCTGTATATATCACAATCCTTAACAATGAGGTTTATGTGATTCTCCTTTTGTTTCCATCAAGTATAAAATGATGAATTTGCCATTATAGCTTTCCACTGGGTTGTCATTGACCCCTAGGCCACACTATGGCATTATTTTCCCAGTAGAATGTATTATTGATTCAGAATTGACAAACTACTTTTTAAAAGTTGTTGGGGAGCTTAGCGCTGCCCAAGTATATGTGCATTTAAAAGAAGTGAGGTCTTAACTAGCTAACACTAAGGTCCTAATTATTGTCTGTACTGAAACAGCTGGGTGCCTAACCTTCTCAGGAATCTATCAATATAGCAGCGTGATGCTGTCATCAATTCCACATGCCAGCTTTTTTTTTTTCTAACATGTGACATCAGCACATGCCTTTATAAAGTGCAAAACTAACCTTGGTGTGCACAATATTTGATCACTGTATAGTGATGTTGAAACTTAATAAAAATAAAGAAAATTATGAATCTTTAAAATATTTAGTATTAAGACATTTGCCAAACCAGGAACCATGGAAAACTGAACATTTAGGCTAATGAGCTAATCTGAAAAAAAATATTTTGCTGCACCATTTCTCAGATTTACAGATTTATTTGCTAAAGTGAGAATTTGGAGTAAATTCAAAATAGATGGACTGGAAAAATTCCCAAAGTCATATATATATATGTTTTCAATTTAAAGTACTCTGGCCTTAAAGGAACATTATAGGGTCAGAAATACATGTTAAAAACACGATCTAGGTGGCTCCCCCCTCCCATTGACTCCCTTAGAATGGGTTAAAACTTACCCCCCACAATCTGCCTACTTGCTGACATCATCAGAACTTATTATTTTCGCCAAGCCAATGCTTTCCCACAGGGAAATCGGCAAGGAGGCGGGACAGATGCAAGGCTAAACGTTGCTTTGGCCAATCAGCACCTCCTCATAGAAATGTTCCATGCAGAGCGTGGAGACGCTTAACGGCAGTGCTGCACACTGTTAGCATTTTTGGCTTAAAATATATAACGCCCTTGTCAATCCTATACAATTTTCACTTAAATAAAACCTGTAACCACTTGCCCTAGCCTCAAAATTCCTACTGCGATCTCATTAGAGACCCACCTCAGGTCCACCCATGCTTCTCCTCTGCTGTTCACTGATTTGCCTTGCTTAGAGACACTTCTCCAAGCAGGGAGAATCTACTCAGTGACGCTGACATGCTGGATTCATTGTCAGCATACTGGCGTTTGAACAGCGTGATATAATGTCACTCCATTCCTATACTCACTAGCCAGCACTAGCAACCACAGTGCATGTGCTGTGGTTGCTACAGGTGGAGAGCAGAAGGACCACCTGTTTATGTTCCACACTCTACACTATTGAACAAGTTGTTCCGCCTCCAGATTGGCAAGTCGCCCAGCAAGTCCAGAACTGGGTGCCAATCGGGAAGGTGCAAAGAGAGACCCCCATTTCACACCTAAGAGTCACTGCCTCCAGATCGATGAACAAAGTGTGACAGGAGAGACAAGAACTGTGCGCCGATTGGGTATTATTGTGATAATGGCACACAGTGTTCACACTGCACAATAGCTATTGTAATATTGTAAACACAAGTTGCAGTCAATTTTCATTTTGTATAGCGTATTTGTTATCTTTGCTATGTGTAATTATACCATTTTCCTTTTAGAATGTAAACTCGTGAGCAAGATCCTCACCATTGCGTGTTCCTTGTCCTGTTGTAATCATATGTATGTCGTGTCAACACACTGTAAAGCTCTGTGGAATATAAAGGTGCTTTATAATAATAAAATTAAAATGAATAATCTGTGATACAATCTGTGTCACCACCCTGACACCATTCTGGCCCTGCTTGCTCACATACTGATTATATTTGTTAGAAGGTATGGTCTAATTACCATTCTAACTGCAATTATAAAGAATATCAAAGTTCCAATTCGTTTACAAAATAAGTAGCATAATTATATGGCGCCCTCTGCTGTCCAATATTGATATTCCAATTTGCTGAACTTCCAGATAAAGAGAATATAAATAAATTTAGAACTGCAAAAAGGCATGGATAGGTAATCTCCAATTGTAATGGACAACGAATCCCATGACTCTTGTTGCTATATCAGGATGTTACAAATTCGTCAAAACTCTTCTCTTTAATGACTGTAATGATCAAGGTACTGGTATTCAGTTTACCATTCCTCAGTGTATGTCCCTCCTGTTTATTTATATTATTATTTTATTCATAAAGTTGCCAGTATATTCCTTAGAGCCATATAGTTAAAGGAACACTATAGTCCCCTAAATTACTTTAGCTAAATAAAGCAGTTTTAGTGTATAGATCATTCCCCTACAATTTCACTGCTCAATTCACTGTCATTTAGGAGTTAAATCACTTTGTTTCTGTTTATGCAGCCCTAGCCACACCTCCCCTGGCTATGACTGGCAGAGCCTGCATGAAAAAAAAAATAACTGGTTTCACTTTGAAACAGATGTAATTTACCTTAAATAATTGTATCTCAATCTCTAAATTGAACTTTATTCACATACAGGATGCTCTTGCAGGGTCTAGCAAGCTATTAACATAGCAGGGGATAAGAAAATCTTAATTAAACAGAACTTGCAATAAAGAAAGCCTAAATAGGGCTCTCTTTACAGGAAGTGTTTATGGAAGGCTGTGCAAGTCACATGCAGGGAGGTGTGACTAGGGTTCATAAACAAAGGGATCTAACTCCTAAATGGCAGAGGATTGAGCAGTGAGGCTGCAGGGGCATGTTCTATACACCAAAACTGCTTCATTAAGCTAAAGTTGTTCAGGTGACTATAGTGTCCCTTTAAGACATAGCAACACATAGGCTGGCATGCCTTGGGAACAGGAACAAGAACGTGAGATGAGTCCCTTTTCAAACAGGTTTACTGATTAGATGAAGTGGGTATAGTTCCAGAAACGTTCATGTGCAATCAGAGGAAGTATAGAGTTTGTGAGTGATGGTTGGTGCACATAGAGTTATAGCAAAGCTCTAGAAATGGCATGAGCTGAGTGTGAAGCCTTAGGCAATCTCCTGACTCTAGAGCTGCCTCTGTGTACAATGTATCCAGAATAGATGGGACGTAGAATGTTGGGCTTACAGACTGTATGTAACCACCTGTTATGGACACGACAAAGAAAGTAACCAATACTCTTAACTAATCTTCTAAGGCGCACATAACTTTTGACACTCTCTCAAGAAAATGTTTTCTTTTGGTCCTATGTTGACCACCCTCACCTATCCACTTTTATCTTGGAGTCAATGCCACTGAGTACACTATATACCAGCTGTTCTATTTTACAGAGATGCTCCCTCTGCATGATAACATGCCTACAATTGTATTTCTAAAGAACTGTCACCTATACAGAGGAATTATGATATTTTTAAATAACAATATTTTTAACCACTAGAAAAGCTGTAGTCTTGAGGAGAAGACAATGGTTCCTACTTTGAAGGGTGGGTAATATTCACTTAACCTGTTCCTCAAGCAAGTGATGTCAACATAACCTACGCAGCTCTAATAGTGGCTCTCTGCCATCTACTATATCTGATGCCAAAATGTCTTATACTACATTCTACTGGGCAGACTACAGCTGTGTCCGCAAATGAACACTTACACCTTTTCCACTCACTGATGCTGAATTTATGCTTAATTGCCTTTTTTTTTTTGTTGTTTATTTATCTTTACAACTGTTGGAGAAAGTTGCTGTTTTGATGTTCTTGCAATCCTTAAGGGCATTTCTTGTTATGACATTCCTGATAACAATCTTGTTTTGCTAGTTTACTGGGGAGGTGCCCTGTGCCTCAGTTGGCACAGATCTCTCTTAAATGATCTGTCTTACACCGAGATAATGGCTGAGCAACGCTAAATAGGAGAATAATGCCAGAGCGGCACTATTGGGGTACTATAGACAAAATCTGCCGAACTGCCCGCCGCTCGGGGTGTTGCGGTTGGGGTCACGGCTCTTTGCCCACAAAGGAGCCCTGACCGGTGCACGCTTGGGGTGCTGGGGTGGGTGCCCCAGCCATAGGGAGGGCGATGAGGCTTGCCATACCTTATTCAGAAAAAGGCTGTGGGGCAGGAGAGATGGTACGGCCGACAACTCCATTGAGAAGTGTAACGGCACGACAGCTTAATTGTTATGTATTCTTTTCTAAGATTTCTTGTTACCTGTTTATTTTTTCTTTTATTTTCTCTCTTTATTGTGTTCATTTTTACGATAATGATGTAAAACTTTGACAGATGGCAACCAGGCCACACATAACCATATAACCACATAACCATGAATCTTAACGCTATTAATTTTCCTTTCTGTATCTAACCTATTGACAATACAAGCCTTGATATACTTTATGAATAACAACTTCTGTCACTGCAAAAATAAAGAATTTAAAAACAAAAAAGATCTGTCTTATCCAGCACTTGTAAGGAACAAGAGTGCAGAGATGTTAAAGGAACACTAAAGTTACCCAAAACATCTGTGACATGGTCTGATTGAAGTTTCCTGTAATTGTAACCTTGCAATGTAAAGCATTGCTGTTTTGTACGTATATTAATGTGTCCATGTTGCTGTGCATGTGCATCAATTTCCATTGCACCTGTATTATTATTATTATTATTATTATGTTATTTATATAGCACCATCAAATTCCGCAGTGCTTTACAATGGGTGGACGAAAAGACATGTAGTTGTAACCAGACAAGTAAGATGCACAGGAACAGAGGGGTTGAGGGCCCTGCTCAATGAGCTTACATGCTAGAGGGAGTGGGTAAAATGACACAAAAAGGTAAGGATAATATTAGACTAGTGACAGTTGCAGAAGAGGAATCAGTCGGGAGCTATTAACAGTTCAATTTATACGCTTTTATGAAGAAGTGGATTGTGATGAGACCAATCTTGCCACTGCGCATTGGAGGAGCCTGGTTGCCCGCCTGCTGCCTTTAGACTATGGCCCCATGTTGAAACGCTTGATTTTCCCCTGCAAAGACACGAAAGCCGGGTCATTCGGTACTGGCCCTATTTGAACAGATAGCTATGCCACGGAGCCCATTCGTATAACGAAAGACTATGTGAAAGACTTTGGCTCTATGGCAATTGAACTGTATGTATGTGATCTGAGCGCCATTCAGTAATAATGTGCGCTCAGATCTAAGCTATCTGGGGATATGTTGAATGTACCTGTTTTATGCAATAGCTGCACAGTTATATATTTTTATGTATTTTATTGTCTTTTGCTACCATGTGTTCAATGGAGTTTTGCCTCTGTCCTTGGAGATAATTTGATTACTTCCCAATTATCTCCAGGATAGAAGACTTTGTGGAACTGGTTTTGGGCAGAAAAGCCATGCTTCATTTGGTCACAAAGGACTACGATCTATCTTTTGAACCACTGGACCAATTTGTTTGTATTTGGAGTATGCTGATTTCATGAACTGTAAGCCATAATCATCGCACTTCTGACAAATCACGGCTTGAACTATCTTGCTTTGCATGTAATGCGTCTATCTCATATATTAGTTTCCCCTTTTACGTTGCATTACTGAAATAAAACTTTTGCACGATATTCTAATTTTTCGAGTATCACCTGTACACACACACAAATATTCACATGAACTTGTTGATATAGGACACATACACATTCACATGACCTCACTCTGATATACCACACGTATGAAGATTCACATGACTTATGTTGACACATTCACATGAACTCACACTGACATTGCAGTCAGTGCTACCCTAATTTACAGGATATGAGAAACCCAAAAGGGAGGGTCAATAATAGACGTATTACCAGACCTTAGAGTGGCCGGACTTTACGTTACACTTTAGAATCAAATGTGACATTTCGCAAATGCTCTTTATAAAAGGACGAACCATTCGAGCAGACAGTGTCCGAATTTCTATGGGAAGTCAGGTTGAGCGGTGCATTCAGCTGCCCGTCCTTTGAGAAGGAGAGATTCGACAGTGTTGGATGGGTAACTTCAACATGTCTAGGTCCCACCTTTGCTACATATGAACATTCATATGAACATACACTGACATATCACACAGAAAACATTCACATGCAGTAAAATAAGGGAGGGGGACCTAATGTCCTCCCCCCTGGCCCCCACCCCTGAGTGGTGGATGGGGGCCCTAAATACTAATGGGGGGGACCTAACGTCCTCCCCCCTGGCCCCCACCCCTGAGCGGTGGGTGGGGGGCCTAAATTAGATTAAAGGGACAAACCAGGCACCCAGACCACTTCTGCCCATTGGAGTGGTCTGGGTGCCAACTCCCACTACTCTTAACCCTGCAAGTGTAATTATTGCAGTTTCTTATAAACTGCAATAATTACCTTGCAGGGTTAACTCCACCTCTAGTGGCTGTCTACTAGACAGCCACTAGAGGGAACTTCCTGATTTATAGCAAAGATTTCCTTTGCTAGAGCGTCGCTGGATGTCCTCACGCTGTGTGAGGACCTCCAGCGTCGCTCATTTCCCCATAGGAAAGCATTGAAAATGGGGGGTGGGAGGGAGAGGGGACCTGCAGTGCCAGGAAAACGGATTGTTTTCCTGGCACTGGAGTTTTCCTTTAAGCGGGGGACCTAATGTCCTCCCCCCTGGCCCCCACCCCTGAGCGGTGGGAGGGGGCCCTAAATACTAATAAGGGGGGACCTAATGTCCTCCCCCTAGCCCCCACCCCTGAGCGGTGGGTGGGGGCCCTAAATACCAATAAGGGGGGGACCTATTGTCCTCCCCCCGGGCCCCCACCCTGAGCGGCGGGAGGGGGGCCCTAAATAAATATGTTACCCCCCCAGGTGACTAGGGGTCCCCAAACCCCTAGTCACTCTCCTCCCAAAAAACAAATAACCCCTACCTACCCCCCTCACCCTACAAATAATGAGGGGGGGGCATTAACTAAGTACCTGTAAAAAAAAAAAAAAACTTACCATTTGATGTTTTCTTTCTTCTACAATCTAAAATCCCAAAAAAGGCCAAATAAAAAATCCATAATAACCGATGCCTGGGGGGGTAACATATTTATTTAGGGCCCCCACCCGCCGCTAAGGGTTTGGGGCCAGGGGGGAGGACATTAGGTACCCCCCCTTATTAGTATTTAGGGCCCCCCACCAACCACTCAGGGGTGTGGGCCAGGGGGGAGGACATTATGTCCCCCCCTTATTAGTATTTAGGGCCCCCATCCACCGCTCAGGGGTGGGGGCCAGTGAGGAGGACATTAGGTCCCCCCCCTTATTCTAATTTAGGGCCCCCACCCACCATTTAGGGGTGGGGGCCAGGGGGGAGGACATTAGGTTCCCCTCCTTATTAGTATTTAGGGCCCCCATCCATCGCTCAGGGGTGGGGGCCAGGGGGAGGACATTAGGTCCCCCTCCTTATTAGTATTTAGGGCCCTCACCCACTGCTCAGGGGTGGGGGCCAGGGAGGAGGACATTAGGTCCCCCCCTTATTCTAATTTAGGGCCTCCACTCACAGTTCAGGGGTCGGGGCCGGGGGGAGGACATTAGGTCCCCCCCCTTTTTAATATTTAGGTCCCCTACCCACTGCTGAGGGGTGGGGGCCAGGGGGGAGGACATTAGGTCCCCCCCTTTATTAGTATTTAGGGCTGCCACCCACCGTTCAGGGGTGGAGGCCAGGGGGTAGGACATTAGGTCCCCCCCTTATTAGTATTTAGGGCCCCCACCTGCCGCTCAAGGGTGGGGGCCAGGGGGGAGGACATTGGGTCCCCCCCCTAATTAGTATTTAGGGCCCCCACCCACCGCTCAGCCACAGACGGTAGATCGAGTAGGGGCAAAAATTACTAATACTAAGTAATTTGTACTTAGTATTAGTAAATTTGGCTGAAAGACCAATTTAGGTCTTTCAGCCTTTTGGTAGATAACTCCCTAATACTGTGGGAATTAGGGAGTTATCTACTAAGCGGCTGCAAGAGAAGTCCCGAAGTGCCGAAATGTTGAGGTGCCGAAGTTTCGAAGTGCCGAATTGCGCGAGTCCCGAATTTTCGAAATGCCGAACCGAAAGTTTTCCCCATGCACATGCCTAGTTGGTAGGCATATCATTTATGGAAAGTGTAACCAACCATCATCCATAGAGCCAAGACTCAGTACCCCTGGAGTACTCACTATAAAGACTGCTAATTGGCCTCCTCCTGTACAATGTATTTGGGAATAACATTTAAAATGTCATTGTGGAAGATAAAATATTATCTTGGCTACCAATAACATTTTTTCACATTTAGCATAAAAATGAACACATTGTAACCTTAATAAACATTTGACTGATCATTTGTTTGCTTTCCTCAGCCCCATTAAAACTAGAATATTTAGTTTTATCAGTGATTTACTAAAGTGGGATTTCAAGGTGAATTTCAAATTTAAGGCCAGAGTAGCGGAATGGAAGTATTGCTGGCTTTTTCCAGTTTGGCTACTTTGATCTTAGATTTAAAATTCAGTTTTTAAACACCTTGAATTCTCACTTTATCGAATAACCCTGCATGTTTTCAGTTCCACTTCCTATTAGATTGTTAGTTGTAGTGATTAGCACTCCCAGTGCTATTATGTTTATTCACTAAGCTTGTGGGGACATTTACAAGGCAATTGGAGATTGAAAGCCAACGCTGCAAAGGTGGATAAATAACTGCACTTTCTGCAGTTGCCAGCTCAGATACTTTGGGTTAAAGTGTTGAATTCTCTTATTAATATGTTATGTTCTGAAACTGAGATTTCAGAAGTCAGATGCTGTCTGGGGGACGTTAAGACCGGCACTGGAGGCTGACTAAGGGGTTAGACCAGGGCCGCCACCAGAAATTTTGGGGCCCCTAACTCAGCTCAGGGTCCGGGGCCCGCCACCAATCCCACCCACAGGAATACACACACAGACACACACACTGATACAAAAGGACACAGATACACACACACAGTTCCATACTAACAGACACACATACTGAAACAGACATACACGCATATAGGCATACATACTGAGACATACACACATACATACAGACATACAGGCATGCATGAGGACATACAGACACATATATAAACACTGACCTACATTCATAATGACATACATACATACATACATTCATACTGGCATACATACATATATACATACCTATATACATACATACAGACATACTGACAGGCATACATACATACATTCATACAGACATACAGACACTGACATCCAAACACACACACATACACAGATATACATTCCTAATGGCATACAGACATACATTCATACTGACATACATGCATAAATACAGACATACTGACAGACATATATACATACATGCATACATTCATACATACTGACATCCATACAAACAGACATACATTCATAATGACATGCAAACAACATTCATACTGACATACATTGATACTGGCATACATACATATAGACATACATGCATACATTCATAATGACATACAGACATACATGCAAACAGACACTGACATACATACATACATACACATACATACATTCATAATGGCATACAGACATACATACATACATTCATACTGACATACATGCATATATCCAGACATACATACATACATGCATTCATACATACTGACATACATGCATACTGACATCCATACACACATACACACAGACATATGTTCATAATGACATGCAGACATGCATTCATACTGACATACAGACATACATAATGACATACAGACATACATTCATACTGGCATACATACATATAGACATACATGCATACATTCATAATGACATACAGACAGACTGACAGACATACATACATACAGTCATACAGACATACATGCATACATACACTGACATCCATACACACACACATACATACATACATACATACACAGACATACATTCATAATGGCATACAGACATTCATACTGACATCCATACAAACATACACACAGACATACGTTCATAATGACATACAGACATACATTGCTACTGGCATACATTCATATAGACATACATACAGACAGACATATATACATACATACTGACAGACATACATGCATACAGACATAATGACATACATTGATACTGTGATGTAATTCCAGTAAAATACAAGTTTAGCAGGCTAAGATTGCCACAAGGCATATGTATGTATATGTGTTTGTAGTATCAGTTAGTTAATTACACGTAGCTAAGATACTGTTATCACTGTACTGACCAGGTGCAGGAATGTAAGAACTGGAATTACGCGTCCCTCTCCTTTGTATCAGATGAGCCACGTGGTTAGACCGGATGGATGAGTTTAGACTCTATTTATTAAATAGGTTAAGGGTATGTGTGGGTGTAGTTAATTGTGGGAGGAGCTACAGTGCTATATAAGGAATGTACTCTATGTATTCAGTACTCAGACTTTGCTGTATTTTGGTGACGCTAGTCCCTCTGAGTCCCGATCGGTGATCCAATAAAGAATCTCTTCCTTCCTGAAGAAACCTGTGTCCATCTCTCTGTGCTTGGCTTCCGTCAGTTTCTCCGGTATCATTTGGTGCATTGGCCGGGAAGCTCATCGTTCAACGGTAGCTGAGAGGCAGAGGCGTGAGACGGTCTATCTTTGCCCACGTTCTCTACGGCTGCACCCCTGAACTTCTGCGTGGACCTCCCTTCGTCTCGGCGCCACTGGTCTGTTGTCCAGGAGATCATCGGCCTCTACGTGAGAAGTGCTGGGGTGTCCCCGTCGATGAGTGTGAACTCAGGTTCAGGAACGAGGAGGTAAGACAACTGCTGTTTTAGACGGCAGGACCCACTAGGGGTATACCGATTGTGCGGTAGGCCCAAAGGGGTTTTGAATCTGTGTATCTGCCCCCTCTGTCGGAGGGAAGGAGCGAAGGCGCACCGCTCGATCGAACGCTCTTTAGTCAGACCGTTTGATTTGGTTAGTCAGGCGGGGTCCTGGTGTAAATAGCCCTAGCCGGACACCGGTGTCTTGTCTAGACTAGCGTTCTAGGGTGTATATTACGTTCGCTAGGTCGGAGGGACCGGGAGACTAAGCGGCGCCTGTGTAAATTCGGTTCGCTAGTTCTCATCCTATCTGGGCTAAGTGGGAAGGCGTGTAAATTTGGAACCCACTAGACTTTTGATAGTGCGACTAAGAGGCGCCTGTGTAAATTCGGTTCTCTAGCTCGCTATATATGTGGTGATTGGGCAGTGTGGCTAACCAAAACGGGTGTATATAGTTTTAGGTAGTCCATTCAAGGTACTGGCCAATAGTTTAGTTGGGAATTGTAAATGTGTTAACGATTGTTTTAGTAAAGTGTATATCTTGTTAGATAGCGCGAGCTCAGCCGTCTAGCGAGAGTGTTAATAGTGTGTTGCTGTATTATAGTGCACGGTACCATAACCCTGTATATTTACTGACATTATATAATAAGTACTAATCATTGTCGTCCATTGCATGTTTAACACCATAACCACTAATAATTGTATTGTGACCTTAACTTGTGCTTTGACCTATGCTAACCGTACTGTAACCGCTATTTGTAAAAGACGATGTTACTGGGGTGTGTTATAGACGGGTAATTCGTATATAGAGAATTATAGCGTGGGTGACTGTATAGTTACGCCAAAGGGCATAATATTGATTATATAGTGACTGGTGTAACAGCTGTGTGTGTACGGGAATTCCCTGAGTGTTTATTGTTATTGTGTACGTTTCACTTGGTAACCGTACCACGTGGTGCTGTTGCCAGAGGAAACGGGTGTGACTGTTGAATAGTACGCGTGTATAGTATTCGTTGTCGACGACGTTCCATTGTTAAGTATGGGTGCGTCGCAGTCAACGATTCCGGATCCCTTAGGATGTATGGTTAAGAATTTTAAAAAGGGATTCAAAGTTTGTGATTTTGGGGTAAAGATGTCTCCTGTACGTTTGGTCACTTTGTGTACTAGGGAGTGGCCTACTTTGGTTGCGGCATGGCCGCCACGTGGCAGTTTGGATCCAACTCTGGTACAGCGCTTACACGTGGCTGTATCGGGTAGGCCTGAACTTTACGGCCAGTTTCCTTATATTGACTGTTGGAGACAGGCCGTAAATGACTCGCCAAAATGGCTCCAGACATGCCACGAGGAGCAGTGTCGCCTCATGGTAGCTAGGACTTGCTCGTCCACTAGGACTGGTGTTAGGCCCATTTTGGACACGCCCCCTGAGTCCGAGATCCCTTTGCCGCCCCCTTACTTTCCGTTAAGAAGAAGTGACGCAAACGCAGGAAGTCCTGCACCCCTCCCCTCATTACCCTCATCCACTTCCGCTTCCTCCTCCAGTACAGGATCCACCCCCCCTCGTACTAAATCTCCCCTTCCGGAACCAGAATCCACCCCCATTAGAAACGAATATCCTGATTTGGCGCCACTTCAGACTTCCGGTCAAGCTTCATCTAGCTCGGCTCGAAGTGTTTTATTTACGACCTTTTCCCAAAACCGACCTCCCACATCCCCATACCCTATCTCTCCCCGACCGGAACCCATGACTGACGCCTCTCTACGTAGCCCCATCCAAACCCGACAGTTGACTGGTGCCCAACAATTAAAGCACTATCAGATGCCTCTTCGTCTGAATCCCGGGTCAGCTTATATCGATGCCGCAGGTCAAATGGCACACGCTGACCCAGTCTTCGTATATGTCCCATTTACCACAACCGATCTTTTAAACTGGAAGACCCATAATTCCTCGTATACTGAGAAACCACAAGCTATGACTGATCTGTTCACCTCAATAGTACAGACGCATAATCCGACATGGGCTGATTGCCAGCAGTTACTAATGACTTTATTTAACAATGAGGAAAGGACAAGAATAAATCAAGCAGCCATTAAAGCATTAGAGGATAGAGCCCGTGCTTTGAACCAAGCCAATCCAGCAGCATGGGCCGCGACACACTATCCCAACACCGATCCCGATTGGAACGTAAATGGTGCTGATATGGTTCAACTCAGAGCCTATAGAGACGCTATAATTGCTGGCATGAAAGCCGGAGGAAAGAAAGCCATTAACATGTCGAAGACAGTTGAGGTGATCCAGAAAAGCGATGAAGCGCCCAGTGTCTTTTATGACCGATTATTGGAGGCATACCGCTTGTATACCCCCTTTAATCCGGAAGACGCAGACAATTCCCGAATGGTTAACTCCGCCTTTGTCAGCCAAGCATACGGAGATATTAAGCGCAAGCTACAAAAGTTAGAAGGGTTTGCAGGTATGTCCATCACCCAACTAATGGAGGTAGCAAATAAGGTCTATATGAACAGGGATACAGAAAGTAAGAAAGAGGAAGAGCGCAAGATGCGTAAAAAGGCTGATATGCTAGCGGTAGCGATCGCAGGCGTAGATAAACGGGGCCCAGATAGAGGCAATAATAGATGGAGTAGGGAGCCTTTGAGTAGGGATCAATGCGCGTATTGCAAGGAAGAAGGGCATTGGAGGAACGAATGTCCGCAAAGAGAGCAGTACGAGAGAGACCAACCCAGGGCAGGCTACGGAAACTTTAGAGGTAGAGCGAGAGGTAGAGGAGGCCCCGGAGGGAGTAATGGTTATAGAGGGAGTAATGGGAACAGAGGAAGTGTTAGGGAAGACAGGTATATTCCAGCAGCGCAAAGGTCCCGCGATAGAGAAGGTAGGGACTTTGTAGGATTGGCTGACACTGTCATGGAGGACTATTGATACCGACCGGGCTCCATCCCCCTTGGTCGAGCGGAGCCTATGGTCGATGTATCAATAGGGGGGAAAAGGAGTGCGTTCATGATCGACACTGGTGCTGAACATTCAGTGGTGACTAATCTAGTTGCTCCTCCATCTGGAAGGACTATTACTGTGATAGGAGCAACTGGAAGAAGTGCTGAAAAACCGGTTCTTAAAAGTCGATTCTGTACATTGGGAGGCCACGTAGTAAAACACCAATTCCTTTATATGCCTGAATGTCCAGTCCAATTGCTGGGACGTGATATGCTATCAAAATTACAAGCGCAGATTACGTTCCTACCAAATGGAACAACATCCTTAAAGTTTAATGGACCTTCAGGTATTATGACTTTATCCGTACCAAAGGAAGAAGAGTGGCGACTTTATACAGTGTTGACTAGCCAAAACCCTAGGAGTGATGAGACATTGTTTAACATACCAGGAGTTTGGGCAGAGAACAACCCACCAGGACTGGCCCGCAATATTCCACCAATAAAAATTGAACTGAAACATGGGGTTTATCCAGTGAGCCTAAGACAATATCACATTCCGCAGAAGGCTAAGAAGAACATCCAATCCTATCTGGATAAGTTCATACGGTATGGTATCCTAAAATTCTGTACTTCCCCCTGGAACACCCCATTGCTGCCTGTTCAAAAGCCCGGTACAGATGAGTATCGACCTGTACAGGACTTAAGAGCAGTCAATGATGCGGTTGTTAGCATACATCCAGTTGTACCCAATCCATATAACCTGCTTGCTTTAATTCCGGGCGGGGCTACTTACTTCACAGTCTTAGATCTCAAAGATGCCTTCTTTTGCCTCCGAATTGCCGCAGAAAGCCAATGTATTTTCGCTTTCCAATGGGAGAACGCTGTAACGGGCTCAAAACGCCAAATGACTTGGACAAGACTGCCCCAAGGGTTTAAAAATTCACCTACCCTATTTGGTTCAGCTCTAAGTCAAGATCTACTGGATTTCGAGTCTATCCCAGGAGAATGTGTATTGTTACAATATGTAGATGACTTGTTGATAGCAGCAGTTACAAAAGAAAAATGTCAGCAAGCAACGCACGATCTACTACATATTCTCTGGAAGGCAGGATACAAGGTGTCCAGGAAGAAGGCTCAGTTGTGTTTGCCAACTGTCAAGTATCTGGGATTCCATATCTCTGAAGGTCAAAGGATTATGGGGCCAGAGAGAAAAGAAGCTGTCTGCCAAATACCAATACCCAAGAATAGAAGACAAGTGCGAGAATTCTTGGGGGCAGCAGGCTTCTGTAGGATATGGATTCCCAGCTATGCGATACTGGCAAAACCTCTGTACGCAGCCATCAAAGGTACAGAGCACGACCCCTTCTTATGGACCCAAGAACAGCAAACGGCATTTGAAGATGTGAAGAAGGCTTTGATGAGTGCCCCAGCATTAGGTCTACCTGATCACACACGACCATTCTACTTATATGTACACGAGCAAAGAAGAATGGCTGTGGGAGTATTGACACAGTACTTGGGATCATGGCAAAGACCTGTTGCCTACATGTCTAAGCAACTGGATGCAGTGGCCAGCGGACTTCCACCTTGTCTAAGAGCCGTAGCTGCAGCCGCCCTGCTAGTAGCTGAAGCCGATAAACTCACTCTGGGTCAAGAACTTTATGTACGAGTCCCACATGCAGTACAGACGTTGTTGGATTACACAGGAAATCATTGGTTTAGTAACAGCCGTATGACCAAGTATCAAGCAATGTTGTGTGAAAACCCAAGAGTGCATTTAGAGACTGTAAACACCTTAAATCCAGCTACCCTTTTGCCGCAACCTACTGAAAGTCAACATGATTGTTTGGAAGTAATGGATGAAGTATTTTCAAGTAGACCAGAT
Organism: Pelobates fuscus; assembly: GCF_036172605.1. Lineage (NCBI taxonomy): Eukaryota > Metazoa > Chordata > Amphibia > Anura > Pelobatidae > Pelobates > Pelobates fuscus. The sequence goes on along the minus strand of NC_086329.1, from coordinate 43,082,448 downwards.
CTTCGTGATTTTCCCATCCAGAACCCCGATGTTCAATATTACACCGACGGCAGTAGTTATGTGAAAGAAGGGATCCGCTATGCAGGATATGCAGTGACAACAATAGACAAGGTGATAGAAGCTCGGCCACTGGCGAAAGGAACATCAGCACAAAAGGCAGAATTAATAGCACTAACACGAGCGTTACAATTGGCTGAAGGTTTAAGAGTAAATATCTATACGGACTCTAAGTATGCGTTTTTAACCACTCATGCCCACGGAGCTTTGTATAAAGAAAGAGGACTACTGAATTCAGAAGGCAAAGAAATCAAGTACGCAGCTGAAATCCTACAACTATTGGAAGCAGTGTGGGAGCCGAAAGAAGTCGGTATCATACATTGTCGAGCGCATCTGAGAGGAGATGGTGATGTAACCAAGGGAAATCGGATGGCAGATAGTGCAGCTAAGCGTGCTGCTGAATCAGGAAGACAGGAGTATGTGGGGCATATAGCTGCTCTTATACCAACTCCACTGTCCCAATGGACTCCAGTTTATACAGCTCAAGAAGAGGAGTGGTTAAAGACTGAACCGGGAAAGTATTTGGAGAACAAGTGGTATCAGCTAGAAGATGGAAGAATAGTCATACCAGCATCACTAGCGGTAGAAATTGTCCAAAATTATCACAACGGGACACATTCTGGGAGAGACAGTACTGAAGAATCTCTCAGGAAACATTTCTACATACCAAGATTGTCCAACTTGACTCAGGCCATTGTACGCAGATGTGTAACGTGTGCTAAGAATAATGCAAGACAAGGACCAGTAAAGCCACCAGGAGTCCAGTTTATGGGGGGACTCCCCATGTCCGATCTACAAATAGACTTTACAGTAATGCCTAAATCGGGTGGACATCGTTACCTGTTGGTAATTGTGTGCACCTATTCAGGCTGGGTAGAAGCATGTCCTACTCGTACAGAGAAAGCAGGAGAAGTTGTAAGATTCCTGCTACGAGAAATAATACCCCGATATGGACTACCCTGTTCTATAGGATCGGACAATGGTCCAGCTTTTGTTCATCAGTGCCTACAACAACTGACTCATATGCTTGGTATAAAGTGGAGGCTTCATACTGCATATAGACCCCAGAGTTCTGGTAAGGTAGAGAGAATGAATAGAACTATAAAGAACCAGTTGGCTAAAATGTGTCAGGAAACCCAACTTAAGTGGAACGTTCTCTTACCCATAGCTTTATTGCGAATCCGCAGTACCCCTACCAGAAGGATGGGCCTCTCTCCTTTTGAAATCATGTATGGGCGACCACCTCCCGTACTTGGTAACTTAAGGGGGGACTTGAGTCAGTTGGGAGAAGGAATTACCCGGCAGCAGGTTGTAGAGTTGGGTAAGACTATGGAGGAGGTACAGAAATGGGTACAAGATAGATTACCTGTGAATATTTATCCCCCTGTTCATAGTTATCATCCAGGAGACCAAGTGTGGATTAAAGAGTGGAATAATGTACCGTTAGGGCCCAAGTGGAGAGGTCCTTATGTTGTTCTTTTGTCTACCCCTACAGCGATAAAAGTAGCCGAAGTAACTCCGTGGATACATCACTCCAGGGTTAAACCAGCAGCAGTCGATTCTTGGCAAATTACAGCAGATCCAGAGAATCCCTGCAAGATCCGGTTGAAACGCACTACTCAGTCGGAGTAACGAGGAATTATTGTGGATTACAAATTTTATTGTTACAGGTGTGAGTGAGAAGGCCATAATAAAGCCTGTCCGCTTACCAACACATAGTGTATAAGCCAGGAAAGTCTCGAAGGGACACCTGTGAAGACGAGCAGAACTCCATTCCCTGCAGCCCTCACATCCTGGAAGCTGAGGTTCCATCGCACGGACGAAGACTGAGGATGACGGCGAAAGATGTGCTTTTGATTGTGTTTATTTATATGTGTTTTTATATTCAGGAAGGTAGAGGTACCGACACTCCTAGCTGTGAGGTATGCATTAAGACTACGAGAACAGGTAACCATATTTCCCAAACCCTAATTTGGCATTCACAATACGAATGTAAAGGAGAGGTATCAAGATGTAGATACCTAAATATAGACTATAGTGTGTGCCATTTAGGAGTAGGAGAACCTAAGTGCTTCAGTCCAGAGTATCAACCTCGTACAATTTGGTTGACTCTCAGGAATGGAGATCCTCAGGGGACCCTAATTAATAAGACGGTGTTAGAATCCGTACATTCTTCGGGTGTTCTGCTATTTGATGCATGTAAGGCGATATCAAGTGGTAGAAAACCGTGGAATGTATGTGGGGATCTTAGATGGGAGAGGACGTATGGGTCTAATGATAAATATATTTGTCCCAGTAGTAAAAATAAATATGTGAGTCCTAGATGCCCAAATAAAGACTATAACTTTTGTCCATATTGGTCTTGTGTGGGGTGGGCGACTTGGGGACAGACAGTAGATAAAGACATGATAGTGACTAAGTTGCCGACTAGCCCTTATTGTAAGTCTATGGAATGCAACCCAGTCCATATACTTATTAATAACCCCGACAAGTTCCTAGATAAGTATGGAAATTTATTTGGGTTTCAGATATACGGGACGGGTTTAGATCCTGGGACATTATTGTTTATAGGAATAGAGACTGATACGGTATCCTCCCAGACTCATCAAGTATACCATTCCTTTTATGAAGAGATGAGTATAGATAATAAGATCCCCCATAACGCTAAAAACCTGTTCATTGACCTAGCTGAAAGTATTGCCGGTAGTCTTAATGTTACCAACTGCTATGTGTGTGGAGGTACTAACATGGGAGACCAATGGCCTTGGGAAGCAAAGGAGGTAATGTCCGGTTCTGAGGCAGTTGACCAACTAATATCTACACAAGCCGATTATCATTTGAGTGTTAGAGGTAAATCTGAGTGGAGATTAAAGACCTCCATCATAGGTTATGTTTGCATAGCAAGGAAAGGAATAATGTATAATACTTCTGTAGGAGAATTAACTTGTCTAGGGCAAAAAGCTTATGATGATGATACTAAAAATACAACTTGGTGGTCGGCTTCAAATGTCTCAGAACCATCTAACCCGTTTGCTAGATATGCCAGTTTAAAGGATGTGTGGTTTGATTTATCCATCACATCTACCTGGAGAGCCCCAGCAAATTTGTACTGGATCTGTGGTAAGAAAGCCTATTCGGAGTTGCCACAGGACTGGGAAGGGGCATGTGTGTTGGGTATGCTCAAACCATCCTTCTTCTTGTTACCGATTGAAACAGGTGAGACTTTAGGTGTTAAAGTGTATGATGTGAATCATAGGAAGAAAAGGGGACCCTTAGAGATAGGCACCTGGGAAGATAATGAATGGCCTCCCCAGCGTATCATAGATTATTATGGGCCAGCCACGTGGGCAGAAGATGGTACCTTTGGTTATAGAACCCCAATTTATATGCTCAACCGTATTATAAGATTACAGGCGGTGGTTGAGATTATTACTAATGAGACCTCACAAGCACTCAATCTTCTAGCGAAGCATAATACCAGGATGAGGACAGCAGTGTACCAAAATAGATTAGCCTTGGATTACCTTTTGGCAGTAGAGGGAGGTGTATGTGGGAAGTTTAACCTGAGCAATTGCTGTCTTCAAATAGATGACGAAGGGCAAGCAATAGCTGAGCTTACTAGCCATATGGTTAAACTAGTGCATGTGCCTACTCAGGTATGGAAAGGGTACAATCCAAGTAGTTGGTTTGGTAGCTGGTATGAGTGGTTTGGAGGGCTTAAGGCAGTGGTAGGTGGAGTCCTACTGATTTTACTGTTGTGTCTACTCCTACCGTGTCTTATACCCTTAGTAGTTAGGTCTGTGCAAAGCCTGATAGGAAGTATAGCAGAGAGGAAGGCTGCTGCACAGATAATGGCGATATATAAGTATAAGGCTCTAGATCAAGGAGAACCAATGCAGGAAGATGAGTGTTAAAAGATTCACATCATAAGATAAGTCTGGTCTGGTTCATGGTAACCTGAGGTATATGCAAACCAAGGTTAAGTGATGCCTCAAGTAATTGTGAAATATCAGAGGCATCAAAGGGGGGAATGTGATGTAATTCCAGTAAAATACAAGTTTAGCAGGCTAAGATTGCCACAAGGCATATGTATGTATATGTGTTTGTAGTATCAGTTAGTTAATTACACGTAGCTAAGATACTGTTATCACTGTACTGACCAGGTGCAGGAATGTAAGAACTGGAATTACGCGTCCCTCTCCTTTGTATCAGATGAGCCACGTGGTTAGACCGGATGGATGAGTTTAGACTCTATTTATTAAATAGGTTAAGGGTATGTGTGGGTGTAGTTAATTGTGGGAGGAGCTACAGTGCTATATAAGGAATGTACTCTATGTATTCAGTACTCAGACTTTGCTGTATTTTGGTGACGCTAGTCCCTCTGAGTCCCGATCGGTGATCCAATAAAGAATCTCTTCCTTCCTGAAGAAACCTGTGTCCATCTCTCTGTGCTTGGCTTCCGTCAGTTTCTCCGGTATCAATACTGGCATACATACAGACATACAGACATACATTCATAATGACATACATATATACATACATACATAATGACATACATACACACATACACACAGCTCATTTTTCAGCCACCCTCCTGTTTGTTACCTTTTTTTGCAGGAGGGTGGCTGGGGCTGATGGGAGTCTGCGCGGCTCCCTCTTCACTGGCGCGTGCTCCTCCCGCGCGGAGTGAGCTGGGATGAAGTGACAGCAGCACTTGCTCTGGCTGCATTTTTTTTTCAAAAAGGGCCCGGTCATGCTATTACGCGGCCACAGCGCTGACCGGACCCCTGAAGATAGGGACCATCGGGTGGCCATAAGTGCATGGGCCACCCGATAGGTCCCATCAGTGTGCGGGCCCCGGTGCAATTGCACCGGCGGCAGTTCCGCTGCTACACGTGGGGCCCCCTGATGCGGCCCTGGGTTAGAACAGGGGTCCTCAAACTCCGGCCCCCCAGATGTTGCTGAACTACAACTCCCATGATTCTTTGAATTACATAGATAACCAAAGAATCATGGGAGTTGTAGTTCAGCAACATCTGCCAGGCCAATGTTTACTAATATGTTTACTAATATTGTTAATTCACGAAATAAAAATAGGCCTCACCAACAGAAAATAAATAAATACATGTTTTATTTACTTCTCTGAGTGTTCCAACTTCCAATGTTTACTTTAAAACAAATGATTGAAAACTACTTAATTTTTTATTTACATTTTTTTTATTTCTGAAAATAAACACACATGAGGTTTCTTTTATAGTCTCCAGGCAATAATCCCTCCCTGGTCACACTGGTGATCAAACTGTAATGTTTGGTAGGAGCAAGCGGCCATTTTCATCTTCGCTTTTCCTGAGTCACTTGGTGTGGTGGTGTTGGGGGGCGTGGTCTCCGGTTTGGCCGTGCCAACGAGCCGTCCAATGACGTAGTTCCGGCTTTATTGCCGATAGAAGGAGGCAGACATGGTGAGTGAGCATCTTTGTGGTCTGGGGAGAGGCCGAGGATGGGTGCAGGGACAGGGCAGGTCAGCCCACGGGGGCAGCATGGGGGGGAGAGGGGACCCAGGGGCATCAGTGGGTGGGCAGGTCCTGGTCTCAGTGCTGGGGGCAGGAGAATCCATTGCCCTGGCAGTCACTGCCCTCTGGGTCTGTTTATATATTGAATTGTTCCATTTAAAGCCATAGCTACACCTGGCAGGGGGGCATTGCTAAACCCTGAACCCAACTAGGTCCCCATGTGGGCACAAATGGCCAGCTCACAGAGTCCCCATGTTGGTCACATGACTGATGGGCAGCACATGAAAAGTGTTGCCTAATATTACATTTTTTTTCATGTGTTGTAAATCAAGAGGAAGAAATTATGTTATTTGTGTCCAGGAACATATGGTGGGTCTAGCAGCCCAAGCTTGTTAATGTGCTTAGCTATATTTACCACTTTGACCAATAATTAGGCCAATATTTATACATTATTATACATTAGATCTTTCTGCAGGTATATATTATAACTCCCCCGCTGTGTGTGTGTGTGTGTATGTGTGTGTGTGTGTGTGTATATATATATATATTAAAATAGTGGTAGCGCGCACACGTTTGATCTTTTTAGGTAAACTGTGCGTTTTCAGTTCAGAATCGTGGCTACATATATGTTGGACTCACAATTTCATGCTATTGGTATATTTCCAAATGTAAATAATGCATAGCAGTAGTTTTACCCTCTTTTGTTTGTTTAGCGCAGGTTTCTGATTTCAGTTATTTAGGGAAGATCCAAGTTAAAAATGCATTTTAATGCATATGAAATTGATCATTGATTTTGCAGTTATGCTGTTCCTCCTTTGCCCAGCATGAACTTCCTTGTTTAAGAAGTGGTTTATGCTCACCCTTAAAGTGACAACTTGATGAAACTAAATCTACACTTGTATAGTGTCATGTGTACTGTCTCCAGTTGGCCGGTAGTGCAGTAGGGATTGCATATTATTTTTATATCCGTATAATGGTGTCTTGTAAGAGGTTCTAATTCTACGCTTGGCAGTGCAGATGTATATAAGCCATTTCCTATGATGATCCACAAGTATTTACGTTGTTTGAGTTCTCATGGGAAACGTAAATATCAAGTCCATCACTAACTGAATAAAGCAATGTCTGGTGCTGAAATCATAATTGACAAAAGGTTAACAAAAACTTTTCTTCAAAATGCATACTAGCACCCTTCTTGACTCAAGATAAATCTGGCCGACCCATTTTTTGACCCATTTTGCTTGCTCTCTTTCTATCTAGAAGCATAAACGTAATTATTCCTTTTTAAACACTCTAACCAGAGTTGTATTGAATTCTGACATTATTTTTAGTCTTTCCCAACTCTGTGTCAAATCCAGAGTGCTTGTGCTTATATCTTTGTGATAAAATTTATTTTTCGATGGCAAGGCTCACAATTTCCTCCAGCATGCTGTAGCCCTGGCACCCAATCAAAAACAGTGGCCAAACAGTCACCAGGGACACAAGTTTTGCATAACGTTGCTAGTTTTTTTTTTAAAGTGACTAGATTTGGTATGTACATGTGAAAGACTTTTACCGATGCACTGTGCCAGCCAAATTCATAGCTATTATGCAAAGGATACAAATATAATTATTATGGATAGGTTGGTTTTAAACCAATGACTGTAAGCACTAATGCCATTTTGAGCTAATTGAATTGGTTATTGGGCCTATGGCCCTGTCCCTCCATTTCATTTCAAGAAGTTTAAAGGAACACTATATAAAATCGTTTGGATGCCACGTGCACCCCGTTTTAATCCTGCAGCTGAAAACACAATGTTTTCTGTGCAAGGTTAACCTGTCTCTAGTGTATGGCAGCCACTAGAAGCACTTATGTGAAATAGCAGAGTAAAACGCACAGCCTGCCAACGCTTTCCTATGGGAAAGCATTGGATTGGCTGAAAGCATTGACCTCCCTAAAGGAGACCGCTTTTGTGGAGGAGACCGGGGCATGAGGGCTGAAAGGTAAGTAAAGTGTTTTATTTTGTTTTTAGCACTGGCCTGGCTACCTAAACTGTGACCAGGCCACTATAGAGTTAGGAATACATATTTGTATTCCCATAACTACAGTGTTCCTTTAAATGAACACTTCAAACACCTCAACTACTACAGTGCACTATAGTGTTTATGGTGCCATAGTGCCAATCTCCCAATGTAAGTAATCAAATGGTTTGTGAATGTTTTTACCTGGGGTCTGACAGGTGCTAGTCACTTCCTCTATGAAGCTTTCATCAGCTATCCTGCATGATCTCTCAGCCAGTGAGCTAAGCCCTGCGCCACTGGACTTAGCTGAATGCAGAGAGCTTCTGGTTCTCAAAGAGGAGATGCCCGGCAGACCTTAGGTAAGAAGACAAACCGCAAATGATCTAACTACTCCCATTGATCATTTGATTTCTCTATGCTGACAGCCAGGTGCAAAGCTTATAACAATAAATGACATGGAGCTAAGATAGAAGCTGTCAGTGGCAGGAGAAAGATTGTGTGGATTTCTTCATTTGATTTTCTTTCTCAAAATATTTGTTAAATATAGGGATAAGTAAACCTATTAAAAACAAACAAAACCTGGCTAGTGACATTTGCTCTTTAAGGAACAATCAAACACCAAAACTGCTATTTTGTGCTGTAGTGTTTATAGTGCCATGAGTCCCAACTTTAGGGTAAAACTGCGGTAAACCAGTTTAATCCTGGAAGGTAAGGCAGTACCTGCACACTCCTGCCTCCATAACTTTAATGAAGTGAAGTTTTCATGATGGTGGGAGTGTTTTTTTAACACAAGTTATAGGTGGTCTTCTTCAATGATGTAAATTCCAGAGAAGTGATCCTTCCTGTTAATGAGAGCCAATTGGAGGCAGACTTGCCCCACCCGCTGTTTGAGTATGCCAAGCCTGCTGAGATAGGATTACTGATGTAGCTATTCCAATAAATGCAACCCACTGATCTTCTGCAAAGCAGTATCCAAAACACTGGCCAAAACGTACACATTTTCTATAGATATACTCATAAGGGTATGATTTTTCTCTAATTTCAGGGTCAGAGTCAAAGTGGAGGACACGGACCAGGTGGAGGAAAAAAGGACGACAAGGTACGTAACTGAACATTTTTCTCCAGTACTGTAGATGTCATGTCTTATGATCTAGAAATAATTGTGGGTGCCTTCTTCATTAAATTTAAAGGACAAGAAGAAGAAATATGAACCCCCAGTACCGACCAGAGTGGGCAAAAAGAAAAAGAAGACGAAAGGTCCAGATGCTGCCAGCAAACTGCCTCTGGGTATGTAGGAATTGTATAGCTTGATTGCTGTCTAACGTTGCCTAATGCTTCTAAGGGATTATTCACTGAACAGTGAAGTTTCTTTGCAGTGTTTAGTGCTATTAGGGGCTGATTTTTAAAGAGCTTCCCTGTACCCCACATCTTTACCCATTTGTTTATTTAAAGGCATAATGCAGTTAGGATTAGCATAGAACAACCCATAATGCCTTATTTAAAAGCATAAGACTATTTTTGATAATAAAGTTTGTTTTGTGGGTTCTGTAGTCGGGAGACTACCAATGTTGGTCACATCCTCTGAAGTAGATATATTAGCAATTTCAATTCAGGGTGACTTAATAAGTTAGTCCCAGAATTAACTAGAGACTCCCGAGATGCCAAAAAAACGCAAACCTGTCTTTCTAATAAACTTTATAGAAGGGATGCTCTTCTATGGTAATTTTCATAGTCCTGCTGATCACCTGATATTAAGAAAAATAAATATTCATTTTTGAGTGATTTATTTTTTTATTTTTTTAGGTTCTGTAGACAGCCACTAAAGGAGGACTTAACCCTGCAAGGTAATTATTACAGTTTCTCAGAAACTGCAATAATTAACATTGTAGGGTTTAAGTGGTCTGGGTGCCTACAGTGTCCCTTCAATAGCCATCAGAAAAAACAAAACTGCCACACAAGTGTATATTTATATGAAGTAGACATCACGGCTATGTACCTAAGAATATTTTGATACATTTTACTTAGACTAAATAGATTTTTAACATTAACACAAATAGCAAGGTGTTTTTTGTCAATCTTTATTTTTGACATGCAAATTATGATAAAAAGCTTAATGAGCCATAACAGCATTCACAAGCATAAAAAATCCAGTAATCCGTAATCAGAGGACGTAGAGTTCTTCTCCAGTCCAGTGTCGATTTGGATAGGACTGGATAGAATGTTGGGTCATGTTCCTCAAACCAGCATGGAGACTTATTATGAACAGCAGCCATGAAAGTAAGGTGCTCCTGCCCGTTCTGGAATCAAATGATGACATCCCTGTTGGACCCCACATTGGCCCTGGGTGAGGCTGGAATTCTGTACCAGCTGTCTAGCAGCATACCTGTAGCCTGTTTGGCAGGGAAGAGGTGTTGTAGCAGTCACCTGAAAAAAATGAGGAAGTTTGGTAGCCGTAATGTCGTCCGCTATGCCTCGCACCTTCACATTGTTCCACCTCCTCCTGTCCTCCATTACTGCCATGCGGTCTTGCGGGATGGCATGGTCGCGTTGCAATGCCTGCATTGTGTTATCCAGGGTAGTGAGTCTGGTGTCATGAGCCGCTGTGGTCAGCTCTGCCTCGTGGAGATAAGCGGACATCCCTCCGATTTCCTCACAAATCTGGCCTATGTCGGCTGCGATGTTCCGCCGGAGATTGGCCTATTAGCATACCCTCCGTCACCGGCGTGCCCATGTTAAGGGTGCTGATTCTCTCACCATCTGGGCACATATAGTTCCCAAGTCATCCAGGGAAGCCTCACTGGAAGATCGGGAGGGCCCATCAGAGGGAAACGCCATGACGGGCCAAACAACCAATATTGGTGGTCGCTGGTGGTTTTTCTGCTTTGTATTTTTTGTTTTTGCGGTAGCTTCCCTACATTTCTTTACTAATTTGCAGGTACGCCACTTCTTGGTTTTTCTGCTCTGCCAGTGACCACCTCCTGTTCACTGCTTGCATCCTTACTACTAACGCATGCTTGCGGGTGGCTCCTGTTCTTTGGAACAGCCTGTCTGCCCCATATCAGACTCTCCTCTAGTCTTCAATCATTTTAAGAAGTCCCTCAAGATCCATCTCTTCAGAAAAGTTGACAGCTTCCCAGAGTAACTTCTGTTTCACAAACCCATCTCTTGCTCTAGTGCAGGCTTCCCCAAACTCCGGCCCTCCAGATGTTGCTGAACTACAACTCCCATGATTCTCAGCCCATCTAGTTAATTCATAGAATCATGGGAGTTGTAGTTCAGCAACATTTGGAGGGCCGGAGTTTGGGGAAGCCTGCTCTAGTGGATAAGAGAGACTCCGACTTGGGTTGTTAGAGCTGCCTTATTGCATTACCAATATTTGTCAAGCACTGAACTCTGCATTCTGGTGCGGTGTGTTTGTTTTTTTTGTCTCTTGCTCTCTTTTAAAGGGAATCAGTCTTTCCTTCCAATTCTGCTACTTTACCACCTTCTTATAGTTTGATTGCAATCCCCCTGATACCATTCCTGTTTTTTTATTTTTTTTATACCCCATCTCCTCTAGACTAAGCTTTAAGCTCATTTTGAGCAGGGTCCTTGTGAACCTTTTGTTCTTGGAACATTTTGTAATTCTCGTTTTCTTGTTAAATGCTCCCCTGAATAAATTGGTGCCAAATGAATGCCAAAAACAATACTGCTGGCCATGTATGGAGAGATGGCTTGAGCAGTAAAAACCTGAGCAACTTGACCATAACCATCTTTATTACACAAAGTGAAAGACCTAATCCATCCTCATTCATATATATTAATGTGTTGTTTTACTGATTCTATGTTTCTCTCCTTCAGTGACACCACATACCCAGTGCAGGTTGAAGTTGCTGAAACTAGAAAGGATTAAAGACTATCTTCTTATGGAGGAAGAGTTCATTAGAAACCAGGAACAGATGAAGCCACTGGAAGAGAAGCAGGAGGTAATAAACACATTCTGTGTTTTTGCTAGTGTGGGTTACAGGCCGATGCTGAGGGACCCAAAGCATCTAGCGTAGGTATAACATGTAGGTTATTTTACAGTGAGTCCATGTTTTATAAATCCTTCCACACATAAAGTAGATGGCATGGCTTCTATTACCTTTCCCAAACAGCTTGAGCATGTTACTCCACTCTCCAGACAGAAAAATCCTGTTTTTTTTTTTTTTTCCTCCAATTTTATTATTGAGTAATTCACATAATAAGCTGCCTATCCTGGAATTCACAGCGCAAACCGTAATTCAGGATGTATTATAACGCAGCATCCACTCCAGTCTGTTTTTCTGAATAATTAAATACCCCGTGCACTAAATGTCATGTATGTATATCTCTCTTGATCTATCACACAAAGAAATTCTATTGTTCAATTGTGGGTTTTCTTGGTTTTTGTAGGAGGAGAGGTCAAAGGTAGATGACCTGAGAGGAACCCCAATGTCTGTTGGTACACTGGAGGAAATCATTGATGATAATCACGCCATTGTGTCCACATCAGTGGGATCCGAACACTATGTCAGTATCCTCTCCTTTGTGGACAAGGACCTACTGGAACCCGGCTGCTCTGTGTTGCTCAACCATAAAGTGAGTTCCTAAAATTGCTACATATTGAGAAGTTGTTCTTTAAATTTTATATGTGTTTTATTTTTTATTTATTTATTAAAGAAATACTCTAAGCACAAAAACAATTTTGGCTTAATGAAACAGTTATAGTGTATATATCATGCACCTGCAGTCTTACTGCTCAATTCTCTGACACTTGGGAGTTAAATCACTTTGTTTCTGTTTATGCAGCCCTAGCTGTGACTGTCACCACCTCCATGGAGAAACATGGTTTTATATTTAATCAGATTAGGTTCATGTTCAATTAGTACAGTTTATTTACTTTAGCAGTTCTTATCTCCTGCTCTGTTAATAGCCCCCTTAAAGTTCAATTAACAGCTCAAATTCTACATGAAACACAAAACTTTAGGTGCCAGTAGGGAGGCTGCGTGATTCTCAGCCTGGAAAGGTGGCTGGCACTACGTAAGCAAAGTGATTTAACTCCTAAATGGCAGGGAGACTACAGGGGCACAATCTGTATACCAAAACTGCTTCATTAAGCTAAAGATTTTTTTGGTGCTTGGTGTCCCTTTAAATGGGATCTCTTATTTTGGCATTCCACGCATTGGGTGCAGTATGTCAATTGGTTAAAGAAACACTATAGAACAGGTATAAAAATGTGTATTCCTGACCATATAGTGTTAACAATGCAGTGTAGCCTCTCTAGCCCATTTTACAAACTTTTAAAAATCACCTTTAACCCCTTAAGGACACGTGACATGTCATGATTCCCTTTTATTCCAGAAGTTTAGTCCTTAAGGGGTTAATCCAGCTCTGTGCAGGTCTGTTGGCGCTTACCCAGCTAATGCGCCTCGCCTTCTTAGCTGACATTATCAGAATTAATGATCTGGGCCAATCCAGTGCTTTCACAAAGGAAAGCATTGGATTGGCTGAGATTGTCAATTCTGACTATCGCAGCCAAGGAGGTGAGGTGGAACCAAACGTCGCCTTGGCCAGTCGGCATCTCCTCAAAGATATAGATATGTTGAACATCAATACATTTCTATGGAGGAAAGTTTGGTGTCTCCATGCAGAGCACATTGTGCAGCACTGCCTGAGGAAGCACCTCTAGTGGCTGTCAGGAGTAACTGCAACTGGAGGTGTTTCTAGGGAGCAATGTAAACACTGCCTTTTCAGAGAAAAGGCAGTGTTTACATGAAAATGCCTGCAGGAACTGACTATAAACACCAGAAGAACTACATTACGCTATAGCTGCTCTGTTGACTATAGTGTCCCTTTTATTCTTCTTTAATCTTCAATAATATTTATGTAAACAGGATGTTATGACACCTGGATGCTTTGTTTTGAAGAAAGCTGACAGTGGATCTGCAATTCACACCCCATAAAAGTGGGTTAAGCTTAGCAATACTCTAGAAACTGAGCATAATTGGCTGTCACTTACTGGTCAGAACAGAGCTTGCTGCAGAAGCTGAAATGCCTAGATGATTGTATCAAATATAAGAACTAATGGCAAGAATGCAGTTTGGATCCCATTCCAAAATGATTAAGAACCACGCTTTAATTTAATGCCTTTAAAAAAAACAAAAAGGGGGCGGGGCCGGGCCGCCGAGCCGAGCGGTCGCATGAGAGACCGGCTCCCGCACTACATGCCTAGATAGACACATTAATCGGCGGTTATGGGAGAAATAACTGCTCGGCATCCACGTACCTTAACGCGCATGGGCTTCCAGAACCGAGGAGAGGCTTGCCGTTGGGGCTCTAGTCCCTCGGAGGAGAGGTCCCTGCTGTACCGGGTGGGGGCCTGCCTGGCGGTGAGTGGAGTGGACGGCCGCCACTCCACTATCCTGCCCAACGGAACCCGACAGCCAAACGGAACACCGGCGGATCCGGTCCCGACCCCCCCCTCTGGACCGGGGGGGTGATCCTGGCCATAAAGCCATGTGGCCATAAAGCGGAGACACTGCCACCGTGCAGGCCCAAAGCCCAACTTAAGATGGCGGCAGCTGCAAGAGCGGGAACCAGACTGCAGAGACCACTGCAGTGTGCAAGCACCACCAGGCCTAAGCAACAACCAGCACCAAGCAACCCACACCCTGAAGCGGCACCCAGGACTGGAGATGTGACAATCGCCCCGCAGAACATGCAGGTTAGCACACAAGCGGGCCCCGCTGGGAAACGCAGATCTCCAAACACCCAAGATGGCGACAGTCCTCACCAGGCTACCTCACATCAACAAGCAACACCGTCGATGCATGGACTGATCCAGGGTTTAAACCCTCCAGAACAGCGAGGAAAGCTTGCAAGAGGACTGTACAGCTACATGTCCAAGCGACTGTTATCGGGACTGCTATACTAAGCTCTCAGTGTCAGCAACAGTAAAGGAAAGCATGCATGCATAAGCTAAGTTAACTTGAGTTAGCTTATAACCAATGTCATTACGCATAACCTTTCTGCTGACCATGCGTTTACATCTTGTTTAAAACAAAACACGTGCAAATCAATCCTATCAATCTGTGATATACGTGAGCATAGCTAATCTAGCACAGTTAAGCGATGATTATCGTACGACATAGGCTCATATGCCTAACCTGTAATCCCCAAAGATACGCAATTACATTGACCGGATTGCCCATAACAGGGTTATTGCACTATTCTAGCAACGCTATTGAGTTTCAGTCTCATACGTATAGGCGTAACTAATCTAGCAACGTGAAGCGATGAATAACTAAAGTCATATGTACATGTTTCTAGCGTGTTACTACTACTGATATGCAATTACACTACTCAGATTGTTTATAGCATTGTTATAGCAACATCCTAACATACTTATAATTTCCATCTGTGTTTAAAGCTAAATGTTTAAGCCTGATTTAAAAACAAAAATGTGCCTGTCATTCATGTGCCCCGCATGTTAAGCGTGTAAGAAGCCGGAGGATTGCTTTTGGGGCACCTCTCGCCAGCCTGTACAATTTACGTGCACAGTAAAAATAAAGAATTAAAAAAAAAAAAAAAAAAAAAAACTCAATTTCTCTAGTTTCAAAATCATTAACACAAAGCTTTGACAGATTCAATATTTATGTCCTAAGTGTAAAGTCTGCACTATAGTTGTTGATTCAGTCTCTTGAGTGCCAGGGAATTACAGTTGTTTTATTTTTTTGTTGCAAACCACTCTCAATGTGACAAAAAAAATGGGGAATAGGACCCAGACCCTTTGCTGCATAGCCACTACACTGTCCTGGTGAAATTGCCAGCAAATATAGATGATATAATATAGATTGAAAAGCAGAATTTGTCTTCCAAGATGGTATCCTCAACTGTGACCTCTGTGTACCTTCTCCTATATCACACAAAGTGTGATTATGTACACAAATGCTCTAAATGCCTTACTCGTCTCTATGTTGCCAGACTGAGAAAAGCATACCTGTATAGTGACATAGCATTTCAGCAATTCATGACAAATTTTCTATTACAGGGAAGACCACCTTTGGCACTCCAGATGTTGTGGACTATATCTCCTCTTATGCTTGCGAGCATTATGGGAGATGTGCCAAAGGTTGCCTACTCCTGCTTTATAATGTGATACCAACATGATCTGATGTGCAACTTTAAAGGACCACTCTAGTGCCAGGAAAGCATACTCGTTTTCCTGGCACTAGAGTGCCCTGAGGGTGCCCCCACCCTCAGGGACCCCCTCCCGCCCGGCTCGGGAAAGGGGTAAAAACTTACCTTTTTCCAGCGCTGGGCGGGGAGCTCTCCTCCTCCTCTCCGCCTCCGTTCCTCCCCGTCGGCTGAATGCGCACGCGGGCAAGAGCTGCGCGCGCATTCAGCCGGTCACATAGGAAAGCATTCATAATGCTTTCCTATGGACGCTTGCGTGCTCTCACTGTGATTTTCACAGTGAGAATCACGCAAGCGCCTCTAGCGGCTGTCAGTGAGACAGCCACTAGAGCAGCGGTTCCCAAAGTGTGGGTCGCGACCCACTGGTGGGTCGCAGGGCGATTCCCAGTGGGTCGCGCTGACCCACACATCCAGGGCCGCCGGCAGTCAGGCAGACTGACACCAGGAGGGAGCTGATTGGGCTCCCTCCAATCAATCTGCCCAGCAGCTCCGGTCTGCAGCTCCGCCGGGTGCAGAGCTGCAGACTGTGTGATAGAAGTCTCGCGAGCTCCCAGAGCGTTACCATGGCAACACTCAGGGAGCTCGCGAGATTTTTATTACACTGTCTGCAGCTCTGCACCCGGCGGAGCTGCAGACCGGAAAGTTACCCCACTGGACCACCAGGGAGACACTGGACCACCAGGGAATTAAATTAAGGTAGGACACAGCCCCCAAATCCTGACCCCTAATGTAAATAATTTTCTCCCTACCCCCCCCCCCCAAACTGTAACCCCTTCACTCCCTGCCCCTTCCCCTCCCCACCCTGTAACCCCTTCACTCCCTGCCCCCTCCCCACCCTGTAACCCCTTAACTCCCTGTAACCCCTTAACTCCCTGCCCCCCCAACTGTAACCCCTTCACTCACTGCCCCCTCCCCACCCTGTAACCCCTTCACTCACTGCCCCCCTCCCCACCCTGTAACCCCTTCACTCACTGCCCCCTCCCCACCCTGTAACCCCTTCACTCACTGCCCCCTCCCCACCCTGTAACCCCTTCACTCACTGCCCCCCTCCCCACCCTGTAACCCCTTCACTCCCTGCCCCCTCCCCACCCTGTAACCCCTTCACTCACTGCCCCCCTCCCCACCCTGTAACCCCTTCACTCCCTCCCCCCTCCCCACCCTGTAACCCCTTCACTCCCTCCCCACCCTGTAACCCCTTCACTCCCTGCCCCCTCCCCACCCTGTAACCCCTTCACTCACTGCCCCCCTCCCCACCCTGTAACCCCTTCACTCCCTGCCCCCTTCCCCACCCTGTAACCCCTTCACTCCCTGCCCCCCTCTCCCCACTGTAACCCCTGCCCCCCCACACTGTAACGCCTGCTCTCCCTGCCCCCTCCCCACCCTGTAACCCCTTCACTCCCTGCCCATTCCCCTCCCCACCCTGTAACCCCTTCACTCCCTGCCCCCTCCCCACCCTGTAACCCCTTCACTCCCTGCCCCCTCCCCACCCTGTAACCCCTTCACTCCCTGCCCCCCTCCCCACCCTGTAACCCCTTCACTCCCTGCCCCCCTCCCCACCCTGTAACCCCTTCACTCCCTGCCCCCCTCCCCACCCTGTAACCCCTTCACTCCCTTCCCCCTCCCCACCCTGTAACCCCTTCACTCCCTGCCCCCTCCCCACCCTGTAACCCCTTCACTCCCTGACCCTTCCCCCCCATCTGTAACCCCTTCACTCACTGCCCCTCTCCCCACCCTGTAACCCCTTCACTCCCTGCCCCCTCCCCACCCTGTAACCCCTTCACTCCCTGCCCCTTCCCCAACCTGTAACCCCTTCACTCCCTGCCCCCCTCTCCCCACTGTAACCCCTGCCCCCCCACACTGTAACGCCTGCTCTCCCTGCTCCCCCACTGTAACCCATTTTCTTCCTGCCCCCCCACTGTAGCCTTCTCTCCCCCTGCCCCGCCCCACTGTAGCCCTCTCTCCCCCTGCCCCGCCCTGTAGCCCTCTCTCGCCCTGTAGCCCTCTCTCCTCCTGCCCCGCCCTGTAGCCCTCTCTCCCCCTGCCCCGCCCTGTAGCCCTCTCTCCCCCTGCCCCGCCCTGTAGCCATCTCTCCCCCTGCCCCTTCACTGTAGCCCTTTCTCCCCCTGCCCCCTACACTATAGCCCTTTCTCTCCCCTGCCCACCCACTGTAACACTTTCTCCCCCTGCCCGCCGCCCACTGTAACCCCTTTTTCACCCTGCCCCCCTACACTGTTACCTGCACACACACTCCCTACCACACGGTCACCCTCACCTGTCTCTGCGTGTATGTGTATGAGTCTCCTTTTGTGTCAGTGTGTGTGTATTTGTGTGTCAGTGTGTATCTGTTTACATGAGTGTATGTGTATCTGTGTGTAGGAAAATAATTGTCATTGTGTGTGTATCGCTGTGTCAGTATGTGTATGTGTGTGTCTCTGTATGTGTGTATTTGTGTGTCTCTGTATGTGTATACACTGCACACATACTCTATGCAAAAAACATGCTTACATCGAAACACACATTGTGTATATGTATATTTTATATACACAATATACACACACTGCATCCACTACACACGCACTGCAATCAAACGCAAACATTACATACAAACACACCCATGTATTAAAACACCAAAATGATATACGAACACCCCTTCATTCAAACACCGACACTACACACAAAAAGCACACCTACATTTAAAGTCCAGCACTACATTCAAACACCCCTGCGTTCAGACGCAAACATTACAAACAAGTACACCACTACATTCCAATGGCAACAGTACATACAAACACTCCCATACATGCACACACATACTTAAAGGACCACTTCAGCTTAATTAAGTGGTCTGGGTGCCAGGTCCATCTAGGATTAACCCTGCCTGCTGTAAACATAGCAGTTTCAGATAAATTGCTATGTTTACAAATGGGTTAATCCAGCCTCTAGTGGCTGACTCATTGACAGCTGCTAGAGGCGCTTCAGCGCTTCTTACTGTGATTTTCACAGTGAGAAGACACCAGCGTCCATAGGAAAGCATTGAAAATGCTTTCCTATGGACTGGCTATATGCGCGCACGGCTCTTGCCGCGCATGCGCATTCAGCCGATGACGGCTAAAGGAGGAGAGTCCCCAGCGCCAAGGGAGCCCGGCGCTGGAGAAAGGTGAGTTTTTAACCCCCTTTCTCTCCCTTCAGCCTGGCGGGAATGGGACCCTGAGGGTGGGGGCACCCTCGGGGCACTTTAGTGCCAGGAAAACGAGTTTGTTTTCCTGGCACTATAGTGGTCCTTTAATACACAAACATGCTTACATTTAAACGCTCAAACACTGCTCACAAATATAACCCTGCAACGATGGACAAATGGTAGATTCCCAGCAGGCATAGCATTGTTGAAGTTCTCCGACAGGTGGAGATCTACCTTTTGGCCACAATTGCACTAGAGGGGGCCCCAGAAAGCATACTTGCACCAGGGCTCTCTCTACATTAGTTCCACCACTGGGATAATCAATGTGAGGGGCCTGGATGAGCAGGACACAACGTCTAATTCTGACTGAGTCTGTGAGTAAGCAGTTGTATGCCTCTAAAACTGATTGCCATGATATGCAAAGTTTCTGCCTCTAAAACTGCCATGATATATCAACATTATGCATCTAAAACTGCCATGATATGCCAAATTATGCCTCTAAAACTGCCATGATATGCCAATTTTATGCATCTAAAGCTGATTGCCATGGTGTGCCAATTGTATGCTTTTAAAGCTGATTGCCATGGAGTGCCAATTTACTGCATCTGACTGTTTGCCATTTGTATGCCTCTGAAGCTGATTGCCATGATGTGCCAAGTTTGTGCATCTAAAAGTGATTGCCATGATATGCCAAGTTTATGCATCTAAAGCTGATTGCCATGGTGTGCCAAGTTTATGCATCTAAAGCTGATTGCCATGGTGTGCCAAGTTTATGTATTTAAAGCTGCCCTGATGTTCCAATTGTATGCCTCTAAACCTGGTTGCCATAGTGTTCCATTTGTAAGCCTCTAAAACTGATTGCACGGGTGTGCCAATTTTATGCACCTAAAGTTGCCATGATGTGCCAAGTTTATACATGTAAAACTGATTGCCATAATGTACCAATTTTATGCATCTAAAGCTGCCATAATGTTCCAATTGTATGCCTGTAAAGCTGATTGCCATGGTGTGCCAATTGTAAGCCTCTAAAGCTGATTGCCATGGTATGCCAACTGTATGCCTCTAAAGCGGATTGCTATAGTGTGCCAATTGTATGCCTCTTAAGCTGTTTGCCATGGTGTGCCAGATTTATGCCTCTAAAACGAATTGCCATGGTGTACATCTAAAGCGGATTGCTATGGTGTGCCAATTGTATGCCTCTAAAGCGGATTGTCTTGGTGTTCACTTTTTAAAATATGCATTAAAAAAAGCAAGTGGGTCTCGAAAAATTACCATTTTGAAAAGTGGGTCTCGGGCCATAAAAGTTTGGGAAGCCCTGCACTAGAGGATTAGGGGGAAGGCTTAACTAATTGATAAACATAGCAGTTTCTCTGAAACTGCTATGTTTATAAAACAATTAGTTAACCCTAGCTGGACCTGGCACCCAGACCACTTCATTAAGCTGAAGTGGTCTGGGTGCCTAGAGTGGTCCTTTAAAGCACTGTTGGCAGTAAGTTTCCATTCTGACTTGGATTTAGCTATGTAGCTATCATAAAAGCATCCATTATCTAACTACACTGAACAAAATTATAAACACAAATTTTTTAAATTCTTTATTTTTATTGTGCATAGTTTGACATCAAGCGTGCCGAGCCACAACAGCATCTTCACGCATTTCCTTGACATATCAAGGTGTGACAGTTTAAACGGCACATTTTTATATTACATGAGTGTATCAGGCTTTTAGACATCGCTTTTGTGGTATAACATGCTTTAAACATAACTAGCTGCGCTTAAGGTGATAAGTATATGATTAAAATGTAATTACGTATTCACAGTAATACTAAAAGAAAATTAAATGTTTAACAAAATGCTTGACAACAGCATTTTGTAGTACATTATGCTAGGCTGTTAGGGTACAGAACAATGCTTTGTTAAAGAGGAGAGCATGGGAGTAAGCCAGCCGTTTGGGGTGTATAGCAGAGTAGCTTAAAACAGACTCTCTTCATACCGCTTGTTTAGTCTGGCTAGCAGGGGTAAGTACTAAGGGGTACTGATCACTTAGGTTCCAGTCAAGTTAACTGCTTCTATGAACATCTCTAAAACTAAAGAGGTAAAAGAGCATAACACTTTTGTTTTTGCCCCCATTTTTCATGAGCTGAACTCAAAGATCTAAGACTTTTTTATGTACACAAAAGGCCTACTTCTCTCAAATATTATTCACACAGCTGTCTAAATCTGTGTTAGTGAGCACTTCTCCTTTACCGAGATAATCCATCCACCTCACAGGTGTGGCATATCAAGATGCTGATTAGACAACACGATTAATACACAGGTGTGCCTTAGGCTGGCCACAATAAAAGGCCACTCTAAAATGTGCAGTTTTATCACACAGCACAATGCCACATATGTCGCAAGTTTTGAAGGAGCGTGCAATTGGCATGCTGACTGCAGGAATGTCCACCAGAGCTGTTGCCGTGCATTGAATGTTCATTTCTCTACCATAAGCCATCTCCAAAGGTGTTTCAGAGAATTTGGCAGTACATCCAACCGGCATCACAACCGCAGACCACATGTGACTAGCCCAGGACCTCCACATCCAGCATCTTCACCTCCAAGATAATCTGAGACCACCTACCCAGGCAGCTGCTGCAACAATCTGTTTGCATAACCAAAGAATTTCTGCACAAACTGTCTCAGGGAAGCTCATCTGCATGCTCATCACCTCATCGGGGTCTCTACCTGACGGCAATTTGTCATCGAAACCGACTTGAGTGGGCAAATGCTCACATTCGATGGCGTCTTATAATTTGGAGAGGTGTTCTCTTTACAGATGAATCCTGGTTTTCACTGTACAGGGCAGTATTGCGTTGTGTGGGTGAGTGGTATGTTGATGTCAACGTTGTGGATCGAGTGGCCCATGATGGTGGTGGGGTTATGGTATGGGCAGGCGTATGTTATCGACAACGAACACAGGTGCATTTTAATTGATGGCATTTTGAATGCACAGAGATACAGTGACGAGGTCCTGAGGCCCATTGTTGTGCCATTCATCCACGACCATCACCTCATGTCGCAGCATGATAATGTACGTCTCCATGTTGCAAGGATCTGTACACAATTCCTGGAAGCTGAAAACATCTGTGTTCTTGGATGGCCAGCATACTCACCGGACATGTCACCCATTGAGTATGTTTGGGATACTCTGGATCGGCGTATACGACCGCATTTTCCGCACCAGATACTGACTGTTTTTTGACCCTCCTGTCCCCCAATACAGTAAAACTTCACATTTTAGAGTGGCCTTTTATTGTGGCCACCCTAAGGCACACCTGTGCAATAATCATGCTGTCTAATCAGCATCTTGATATGCCACACCTGTGAGGTGGATGGATTATCTGTCAAAGGGGAAGTGCTCACTAACACAGATTTAGACAGATGTGCGAACAATATTTGAGTGAATTAGGCCTTTTGTGTACATAGAAAAAGTCTTAGATCTTTGAGTATAGCGCATGAAAAATGGGAGCAAAAACAAGTGTTGCGTTTATAATTTTGTTCAGTGTAAATGACCTGGCAGAGATATTACAAAAATAGTGTACTAAAAACTGAAACACATTTAATGTTTGAGGCTGTTCAGAATAATTATCTCCATTTACACGCTCTGATACATTTTTTTATTAGGTTAACCTGCTTGCTAAAGGAGCACAAAAGGGTCAGGAACACAAACTTGTATTTCTGACCCTAGTGTTAAAACCATCTGGCTGCCCTTGCCTCCCTAAATATAGTAGCATCTTACTTGTATTCAAGTCTGTACCTGCTGGCTCTGCCTCTGACATCCCTGCTGACATCATCAGAAGTTGTGGTCTGAGCCAATGACAATACTTTACCATAGGATTGGCAGATCAGGGGCAGAGCCAAACACAGCCCTGGCCAATCGGCATCTCCTCATATAGATGAATCAAATCAGTGCATCTCTGAGGACAGTTCAGTGTCTGCATGCAGAAGGTGGAAACACTGAATGGCCATGCTGCTCACTGTGCAGCACTGCCTCAGGAACCATGAGGAGTTATCTCTAGGCTGTAATGTAAACACTGGATTTTCTCCTCTAGCCTGAAGGGAATGATTATACTCGCCACAACAAATACAATAAGCTGTGGTTGTTCTGGTGACTATATAGTGTCCCTTTTAACTTCTTCCAATATTTTCTTCTCTGGGGTTTTGAACTCCACTTATCTCTCAACACAAATGAGTTTTTTTTGCCTTGTGTTGGTCTCCCTCTGCCAAGTGTTCACATTCATTCTCTTATGTGAGCTTAGTTTTAATCCTAGGTGCTGGGGCTGTGGTTATTTATTTTAAAAATAAACACAGAAGAGCTTTGGGACCCAGGATCACATTAAGGTTAACACCTCACAAAAGGTGAAGACCGCAGTTTGTGCTGCTTCCTATTAATTGTGGGTTTATTTTTTCTTTACAGGTTCATGCAGTGATTGGTGTCCTCATGGATGACACTGACCCCTTGGTCACGGTAATGAAAGTAGAGAAAGCTCCTCAGGAAACCTATGCAGATATTGGAGGACTGGACAATCAGATCCAGGAAATTAAGGTAGAATGATTGTTGTGTTTCCTGTCACTATTTGGTGGCCCCCTTTGTTATTGATGCTGGAATGTTTGGCTCATAGTCGGGTTCTGTTCTGTTTAGGAATCTGTAGAGCTGCCCCTCACACATCCAGAGTATTATGAAGAAATGGGCATTAAGCCTCCCAAAGGAGTGATTCTGTATGGAGCGCCTGGTACAGGTAATATGACGGTGAATCAATGATCTGGACTGATAGCTTTTTACACAATTTGTTCCATCAGCTATTTTGTGTTAAGCTTTTCATTTTCTGTTTACCTCTAGGTAAAACGCTGTTGGCCAAAGCTGTAGCAAACCAGACATCTGCCACGTTCTTGAGGGTTGTGGGTTCTGAACTTATCCAGAAATACTTGGGGGATGGCCCCAAACTTGTTCGTGAGTTGTTCAGAGTAGCAGAAGAACATGCACCATCCATTGTATTTATTGACGAAATCGATGCAATTGGTACAAAAAGGTGATTACTGACTTAAGTGTTTAATGGAGTT